>NW_026622875.1:22364913-22673534 GCF_023065955.2 Ursus arctos | reverse complement strand
ACAGTTCTTTTCTTAAAAAGCGTTGTGCTCTTTCTTCTGACTTCCTTGGTTTCTGGGTAGAAATCTGTCACTCTACCTTTTTTCCCTTAGATGAGGTGTTGTTCTGGCTGCTTTCAATGTTTGTTTGTTTGTTTGTTTTCCTCTATGTCTTTTATTTTCAGAAGTTTAGGGGCGCCTGGGTGGCACAGCGGTTAAGCGTCTGCCTTCGGCTCAGGGCGTGATCCCAGAGTTCTGGGATCGAGCCCCACATAAGGCTCCTCCGATATGAGCCTGCTTCTTCCTCTCCCACTCCCCCTGCTTGTGTTCCCTCTCTCGCTGGCTGTCTCTATCTCTGTCAAATAAATAAATAAAATCTTAAAAAAAAAAGAAGTTTAATTATGTCACCTTGGCATGGACTTCTTTAACTTTATCCTGTTTGATATTCACTAGATTTCTTCAATCTATAGGTTTCTGTCTCTTGTCAAAAAGAGGAGTTTTCGGTAGGGGAAGAAAGGGATAAAGAAAGGGGGGTAATCAGAAGGGGGAATGAAACATGAGAGACTATGGACTATGAGAAACAAACTGAGGGCCTCAGAGGGGAGGGGGGTGGGGGAATGGGATAGGCTGGTGATGGGTAGTAAGGACGGCACGTATTGCATGGTGCACTGGGTGTTATACACAACTAATGAATCATCGAGCCTTACATTGGAAACCGGGGATGTACTGTATGGTGACTAACATAATATAATAAAAAATCATTATAAAAAAAAAAAAAGAGGAGTTTTCAGCCATTATTTCTTTGAGTATTTTTTTTCAGCACTTCTCTTTTTTTCCTTCTCCTTCCAGACTCCAATGACATGAATGTTAGATCTTTTGATCTTTTGTTATAGTCCCACAGGTACCTGAAGCTCTGTTCTGTTCTCTTCTTTTTTTTTTTTAAGCCTATTTTCTCTCTCTTGCTCAGATTGCTTATTTCTATTTCTCTCTTTTCTAGTGTACTGATTCTTTCCTCCATTTTGCTGATGAGCCCATCCACTGAGCTTTTTATTTAATTTATTGTGTTTTTCCATTCTGGAATTTCCATTTGGTTCTTTATATCTTCTGTTTCTTTGCTGAGATTTTCTAATTTCTTGCTGGCTTTATATTTTATTTTGATTTAAGCATGTTCATAATTGACCATCCAAGAATTTTTATCATGACGGCTTTGTCAGATAAAATCTATCATAAAATCTTTGTCAGATAATTCTCATATATCTGGTATCCCAGCAGTGTCATCTATTGATTGTCTGTTTTTCATTCCATTTAAGATCTTCCTGGTTTTTGGTATAATGAGTGATTTTTCTATTGAAACCTGCAAAATTTTATATTATTCTCTGAGATTCTAGATCTTATTTAAATCTTCTGTTTCAATTGGCTTTTCTGCCACTGCTCCAGCAGGGAATGGGGCAGTATCAGCCCCTTATAGCCAACCAGAGGTGGAAGTCCAGGTTCTGTACATGGCTTTTACTGACACCTGAGTGGAGAGCCTCCTCATTACTTCTGGGTGGGGGGTGGGAATTCTAGCTTCTCACATGGTCTCCAGTGAAACTGCAGTGGAGATAGCCTCATTACAACTAGACAATGATGAAAGTCCTGACTCTCACCTAACCCTCTTTTGACACCACCCTAATAGGGAGGGGAGAGGATTCCTCATTACTGTCAGCGGAGGGTGGACATTCAGGCTCCCCATGTGGTCTTCGCTGACGCTGTAGGAAGATCCTTGTTATGGGCCACTGGGGATGAAAGTCCCAGCTCTCTGCTCGATCATCCCTGACACTGCTTGAGCCGGGATGTTAGAGTATACCTCACCATGGCCTCGTGATGGCGGAGGCCCAGGATCCCAACTCAGCCTTTCCTGACATGCGTAGAGGTGAGGCTACAGTTTTTTATGTAGTGCTTGTCTGAATAGAGTGGCCGTTATTTGAAAGTTATCTGTCTTGCTGGACTGCTCCTTTCCTGGGCCTTTGGGTAGAGAGAATGGCCTTTTGTTTGGGGTTTGTTGTTTTTTGCTTTACCTGTTGGCATTTCTAAGTTGTAGGATTCTTCGGCTCCAAGCTTGGGATATATGAAGCAGAAAGAAAACCTAAGGAATTTACCATGTCATTTCTCAGGTCCTGAGCTCCCAAACCAGTCTGTCCACCTTACAGAATCTTCCTGTGTTTGTCTTGTGAATTTTGTCCAGGGATTTTACTTGTACTTATTGAGAAGAATAGATAAGAGTCTAACATTTTTCATCCATAAACATAAGCCTAGGCTACCCGGTTTTGGTTTTTTTTCCAAAAGAAGTCAAAAATCCAGAGATTTTTGAGTGAAATTCCCCAATTTTTTTGAAGTTAAGAATTCAGTTTTATCTACAAAGCACTGTGTGGACAGTCAGTCTACAGATTAAACAACACTGCTGGCTAAATTTGTCCTCAGGCCACCTGCTTGTGACCTCTGGTTTAAGCTACACAGGCAAGGAGGGATGAAGGGCTATGGGTTTGGTACACTTGGGGTTTTCACACTACCAAGGAAGGGTGGTTGCCCTATCCCACATTTACTTATTCATTCACTCATAGGAAATTATCACATGTCTACTGTGTGTGAACTACAGTGGTGAATGAGACAACAAGAGCTTCTCACTATGGAGCTAATATGAATAAACAAAACACACTTAGTAGGTAGGAGAAGTTTTCAGAAATAGATGTGACTTTATGGGCAGCTCCTGAGGTGGGATGTCTTTCTCATAGTTAATCCTAATGGATTTCCTCAGGAATCCAAAGTCATCTTTCTTGTTATTTAAGAAGATTGCCTGGGGGAAGCTACATTGGCTCCAATGACAGCTAGAAGAGAGAGGACAGGTGCCCCTTATCTACATCCTGTCCTGGAAGCTGGTTATAGTCAGAGGTAGCAGAACTCTCCCGAACCTCATAGTGGGGGAAAGGCAGGGAAGAAAATCCAGAGTCACTCTAATGAAAGTCGAGGAAACAGGGAGGCTGACATCTGGATGTAGGGTTGGAGCACGATTTACCGTTGTGTGGACAAGTCCTGGGGGTGAAGGTGAAGGTTAGAGGTTTCCCTCAGCATGTTCTCTCCTGGTCAGACCAGGAGCTATCATGCAATGGGTACCACTTGCCATTTCCAGGGGAGAGAGGGACAGGGATGGACCCAAAAGGTTACCAGTACAAATCCCTTTGATGCTTTTTGGTCATCAGGGTATGAGATAATCAGTCCTGATTCTGAAGGTGCATATGTGTCGTTAGGTGCTCTGGACTCCCAACCAGCATAAATACCCATAGTGGGGTGGAAACAGAGAGGTAGCCCGAACAGCAAAACTGTCCTGCTCTCATATATTGTATAGTCTTAGGCTTCTGTACACACACATTTTGTGGTGAAGCCAGAGTTTGAAAAGCCCAGAATTGAACTTTCTGTTTAGATTCATATCTGAACACTATCTGTGATCACACCAGCAGCATGGTTACTTTGTTACGAAAAAAATTAGTTCTCTCCTCTTATACTCAGGCCTTTTCCATCTCAAAACCTTGAAATCTTCAGAGGTCTTTGGCAATTCCACATTTTTTATGAGTTTCAACAATAAAAGAAGTTGACTTACTCATCTAGGAAAAGGATGATAAATACTAATTGAATTTTATTTTGCAGAATCCTGCAGCTGAAGATAAGGAAGCTTAAAGACATGACAAAAACAAACAAATAGCACATAGTTTGTTTTCCCGTACAGCAAATACAACCCTGCCTGACTTGCAAGCATTCCCCCTTTCCTCCAAATGTGAGAAGGTCACAGTTTCAGCTCACTGCTGCCAAGGTAGCTGTCTCCACTAGGAAATGATTGTTCAGTGGCATTTACAGCAAATTGCAGAAAGGAGAAAGAGCTCGCTGGAAATAGACTGGTGTCAGACTATCGCATCTCATAAAAATAATAAAAATAATAGCCACTGCCAGTCTGCTCTGTGCCTGGCACTTTACATAACTTCATTTACATTCACCAATCACATGAGCTTGTAAAGTTGGCACTCTCTTCACTTTAAAGATAAGGAGACTCAGGCTTAGAAAGGTAAGTGACTAAATGAGATCACATAGCCCAGTAAATGTTGGAGCCAGAGTTCACATGGATGGCATCATTCGCTCAGATCCCTGGTTCTTATCCATGGGTGATTTTGCCCACCCCCCCATGACACTCAACAATGTTCAGAAGCATTTTTTGTTTTTTTCCATGGGTTGGGGGGTTGCTATGGCATCTAGTGGGTAGAGAGCAGGGATACTGCTAAACGTCCAACAGTGTACATAACAGCCTCTGACATGAAAGAATGATCTGACCCCAAATGTCAGTAGTGTTGAGATTGAGAAGCCCTGGTCTGGAAGACAGGAGGCCTCAGGTTTAGTTCCTATTCTGTATCTAGCTCAGAACGTTAACTTTGGAAAACTTACTTCCTCTCTTGGAGCCTCGGTTTTCTTGTGTGTAAATCAAGGTGATAGACTGTTAGCTTGGATTATCTTTAAGGTATTTGCAGCTTTAATACACTATGGATCCTGAGAAACTTTAGAATTTCATCTGTGGCTCTTGAAGTGGCCTTGAAAGTATGAATCATAGTGAGGCTTCAAGCAAAAGTAAGAAGAGTTTTTGGAAGGCGTAAATAAACTCTGTTGCGAGGATACATGTGGACACTTAATGCATTCAGCAATAGAAAAAAAATGTCTTCACATCATATTGCATTTGGGTATTAGTTGATGGTCCTGTTAAATTTTGACTTCTTACCACAATTAAGTTGCCCATTCTGAACCAGCCAATTCTTGTTTCTCCGTGGGCCGGCTGAGCTAGGTGTGGTGTATTGGTGCCTCTGGGGGAGGGGGGTCAGCTAACAGTGGGGTACTTGTGCTACCAACAACTGTTTATATTATGGACACACAGACTCTGGCAACCACAAGACCAGCTGAACGCTCAGCATGGGCAGACCACATAAGCCTTCCCATGTCCCCGTTCTTCTGGATAGGCCCCACTGGCCAGTGGACGTCAGTGGGGAAAAAATTATTCAAAAGCCAAAAATTACTTCTTTGCTAACACACACACACCTACGTCTACATAGATTAATCCACACATTTGACAATGGATTAAATCTTTCAACCACTTTATTTGTGTGTGTTTTATGAAGATTTCACTTCAGCCAGTTTTTTATAATTGTGGAGGACAGACCTCCAGTATACTGAGGATTCATTGCTAGTGCTTTTGTGAAGGTCAGTGGGGAAAAAAAAGCAGGTAAGAATTTGTTTGAATTTTAGACAGGAAGATATTTGAGAATTGGTAAGTTAAATTAGTAAATTAAATTCTCAACTCTCTATGAGTCATGGGGTAGAATATAGATGCAAGCATGATTCAGTTCCTGCCTTGAAGGACCTGGCAGTCTCATGATGGGAAGTCACAGTAGAGCTGGGTTGGAGGCAAATGACACTGCTATAGCCTCAGATGCATGAGGCTGTGTCAGAGTCGAAAGGCTGGTGAGCTTTTTGCAGACTGAATTGTTTCTGCATCATCAAGGCTGAGCAGACTGTCAGACGCACAAAGGCCTCAGTGAACACTGCTGAACATGACAGACTGGCACAGTTGTCTCTCATAGCTATACTCATGTTGCATTGAAGGTGTCACCATACCGTGCCCTGCCTGAATTAGGGACTCTGTGAAGGCAGAATCCCTGACTTGTTCACCTCAGTATCCCCTGCACCTGGCTCAGAGCATTCCCAAGGAATGGATGAATTCATGTACAACGGAGTGGTACTCCCGAGAGCTCTGGGTGCCAAGGACTGTGTACTCCCTGAGGGCTAGGGATAGTTGGGTGAGACTTCGTGGATGTCAGGGAACCTGAAAGATGAGGCAGAGAAAAGTAGGGGGAGACTCCAGAGTGTGTATTGGGAGGGCAGGTTAAAAGTGCCTTTTCCTAGTGAGAATTGACGGCTAGTTGATGTCTGAAGGCTTGTATGAGTCTTCACTTGCTGTGTAACAAAGTACCACAGACTCAGTGGCTTAAAACAACACCCATTTATAATTGCATGGGTGAGGCAGCAGACCTGGCACAGTGTGGCTGGGTCTTCTCAGGGTCTTACCAGCTGAAAATAAGGCATTGGCGGGGCTGTATTCCCATCTGGAGCTGGGTGCTCTTCCATGCTTCCTGGTTGTTGGCAGAATCAGCATCTGCGGCTGAAGACTAAGTCCCTCCTTTCTTGTTGGCTGCCAGCTAGGAGATGTTCTCAGGTCCTAAGCGCTCTTATAAAGATACGGCACATGGTATATGCCAGCCTCTTCACATAGATTATTTCATTTAGCCCTCCAAACCATGGGTCAGCAAACTTTTTCTTAAAGGGTCCAATAGTAAATATTTTAGGCTTTGCAGGTCAAGAGGGAATGTCAAGGCTATTAGGTAGGTACTTAATATAATCATATAAAATATAATCATTTAAAGATGTAATAACCATTCTTAGCTTGTGGGCTGTAAAAAAAAAAAAACTGCTGGCTGAATTAGCCTGTGTGGGTGGTAGCTTGCCCTCTTCCTGCTCTGAATAATCTAATTAGGCTAAAATATTATAATATTTAAAGATGGATAAATGGAGACGCAGAGCCTTTAGGTTACTTGCCAGACACTCTCAGCACCCAGCTGGGTCTGACTGTGGTTTCCAGGTCTGGTTCTGCAAGGCCTGACCAGAACCCACATGTGCAGGGATTCATCATCTGCTCGTCTTCTTTCTAGATGCTAACTCCCTGTCTCTCCAGTCCCCACAAGGGTGACAGGGCCAGAAGGTGGAAAATTAGGCTACCACTTTCCATTTGTGAGGTCTCAGGCAATCATTCTGTCTGTAGCCTGTTTCTTTTCTCTGAAGTAGGTGGGGTACTGCCTTAACCTGGCTCTGGGTCCTTGGCCACTGGCCAACAGCAGCTGGGGAAGATGGTTAGGGCCCTCCTTAGGAGGAAATGAGAGAAAGTCTTTGTGGATGTCCAGGCTTATCCATCAGATAACCCTTCATCTAATCATCTGCACCCTTGTCTGAACATCAGAATCCCCTGGGGAGCTTTCCAAAGTTCTAAAATCAAATTCATGGGCTTTGTCCCTAAAAATTCAATCCAGTAGGTCTGGAGTGGACCTGGGAATTGGAGTTGTTTTGAAACTTTCTAGGCAGTTCTGATGCAGAGCCAGATTTGAAGCCACTAAATAGATCCGTGCTTCTAAGCAGCTGGGGTACTTGTCAAACTTGGAGGCTCCCAGGCCCCTGCTCGGGTGGTTATTGTCACTAGGGATGATTGAGACACCCTAGACATGTTTTCTCTCAGTCTCCTTCTGCCCCGGAGTCCCCACACGTGCTTGTACCTTGTCTTCTCAGAGATTGGCCCAGCGAGCCTGGGTGAGTTCTGGATAGCAAGATGCCTGACAAGCACCACAGGTGAATCTGATGTTCTCCAAAGTCTGCCACGCACTGGGATGAACAAACCAAGTGAGTGCACCTGGCCATCAGGTGGACTCAGTAGAGTTGGCTTCTAGCAATCAGTTAATTAGAACTTAATGACATTTAATCCAAATCAGACACCAAATGTTAGAAATTGCAAAGGTCTTTTTAGTGACGCTGAACCCAAACACTGTGACAAATATAGTTCAGATTCTGGCTGGAGGGCATTATTTATGCAAGGATTGGAGCAGCTGGTGGCAGTTTCCAGGTGCCTTGTAGGAGACCTTTAGTGCAGGCACGAAGGCAGTTCAGCTCAGAGGAGTCTGTATTCTACATGTAACTTCACGCCTCTTTCCTCGGGAGCTTCACTGGAAGCAGGATCTGTTTGTACTAGTCACATCCTAGGCAGGAGCTCTATATACAGGGCAGGAACTGTATATACTAGTCGCAAGTTAGTCTTTTATCAAAGTCATCCTAAAAGCCAAGACTTTTTTGCTTTTTCTAAATGGCTTTGGTTATTGTATGGTGCATGTACCCTTTTGACCCCTCTTAACGACTGAGCCACCCAGGCGTCACCCTTTTGACCCCTCTTAAGGCCCTGGCTCGGGTGGCTCCTCCAGTGCTAAGCTTTTCCAGCACCTCCCCACCCAGGTGACACATAACTCAGTATTTACCTCTGCAGGACCTTGATCAAGCCCTGGGAACTCCTTGTTCATCCAACAATCTTCTCTCCCAATGTGACCACGAGGGAGTCGGGGGAGTGACCTACTTGCCTCCAGGTCCCTCATCCTCACACAGAACAAAAATGTCTGCTAAATGAGAGCTAGATAAATGAGTAGAAAGCCCTATACTGTTGCTTGAGGTGACTGTAACAAAGGCCCTGCCCTCAAAATATTTACTCAGAGGGGGAAGTTGACAAAAGACATGCTGGAAACCACTGTGGCATTCAAAGACTGGGGAGGGAGGTCTGAGTTCAGTGGGGGAACATCAGGGGAGGCTTCAGTGTGGCAGATAATTGTTGAAGTGGCCACTGGAAGCTGAGTGGGCCCCGGAAGCTACATTCAAGAGGAGAAAGGAAACCAGGAGCAGAGACAGAGGGGATGAAAGATGTGGGCAGGTCCAGGTTGTGGCTGTCAGTCCCTTTGCCTGGCACACAGGCCATGTGTATGGAGGAAGTGGGAGCCCCAGTGAGGAAAGAGCAAAGGGACAAAAACATGAGGCATGTTCACTGCCAGCCTGGGGGTTTGCACTTGGTGGGGACCCAGGAAGGTTTTGAGTGACAGGACTGATAGGGAGGCATAGGGAATCAAAGTGGCATATCTTGGCTACTGCAAGAGTAACTGTGAATGCTCTGTTGGTGGTGCAAGATACTAATTATTTCTTCAAAAAGTATTTACTGAGTACCCAGTATCTGCTAATCTCTGTTCTAGAAACTTAGGATACAAATCAGTGAACCAAAAGGAGTTCTGGGCCCTCATAAAACTTGTATCTTAGCAGAGGTGAGCATGAGACACAGTAAATAATAGACATAGAAAATTAACAAATTATATGGTAGGTTAGATAAGAATGAAAAGGGAGAAAATCCTGACAAGGTAGAGCAGGGAGTGGGAGTTTAGGAGTGTTGGGTAGGCCTCACTGTGAAGATGATCTTGAAGGAAGGGTGGGATGTGTGGTGTGTCATCTGGATGACTGGGTTGGAGGGTGTTTCAGGCAGAGAGAATGGCCAGTACAAAGGCCTGGAGCTGGGGGCTTGCCAAACTGTTTAGGAAAGGCTGTGGTCAGAGAGGTAATGGGGGTGGGGCAGATCAAGCATGGCTTGCGAACCATGGTGAGAGCTTTGACTTTTCCTTTGAGTGCAGTGGGAGCCATTGCAGGATTTGGGGCAGAAGAGAGACATGAACTGGCTTACATTCTGATAGGACCTCTCTGGGAACTGCATTGAGAGTAGATTGTAGGAGGAAGGCAAGGGCAGCACCAGGAAGGCCAGGTAGAAGGTGACTGCAACAATCCAGCTAGGAGTGCTGGTGGCCCAAATCAGGAGGTGAGAAATAGTGGGATTTTTTGGTGAGTATGTTTTGAGGGTAGAACTAATAGCATTTCCTGATTTTTGAGGTGTGAGAGACACAAAGGGGTCTAAGAGGACTGCAAGGTTTTGGGTCCAAACAACTGGAATGGTGGAGGTGTCATTGCCCAAGTGAGTGCAGTGGGTTTGGGAAGGAATAGGGGCCATTCACTTTAGAATGTTCCATTTGCTATGTCTTTTAGCATCCAAGTGGAGATGTGAATAAGCAATTGAATACCCACATTTAGAGTTTGGGAGGAAGGTTGGACAGGAGAAATAAATTGAGAATTGTTGGATTACAGCTAGTCTTTTAAGACATGGGATATTAAGATGTTCAGGAGAAGAGATAGGATTAGCAAAGGAGACTGAGAAGAACTGGCCAGTGAGTTAAGAGGAAACCAAGACAATAAAATATCTGGAATGAAAGGGAAGGAGGTGGGATATGGAAGAGACCAGTGAGATACTCCCCAAGCCCGTTCCTTTTTGTCCCAGGAATATAACTAGACTACATTTCTCACCCTTCCTTGAAATTAGGTGCATCCGCATGACTGAGTTCTGGGTAGTGAAATGTGGCTAGAGTGACGTGTGCTACCTCCAATAAAATCTCCTGCTCTCTTGGCCTCAGGCCATGGTGGAGCCTCTGGATGGGAGGATTTGGTCCCCTAATGACTGTGTGGAGCAGTAACCACCCCACCACACACACACACACACACACACACACACACACACACACACTTTGGAGCCCATCACAGGTGAGAAATAAACCTTTATTATTTTCAGCCACTGAGAGTTGGGGGTTGGTTGTTACAGCAGTTAGTGAACTCTGACAAATATAGGGAGTGATTGAGGGCTTTGGTTGGGTCAGGAAAGATGAGGACTGAGATAGGATTGTTGCTGATAGCAGCCTGGAGGTCACTGGTGGCCTGGAAGAGCGAGTTTTCAGGGAAGAATGAATGAAAGTCTGATTGGAGTTGGTGCAACAGAAAGTGGGAAGAAAGAAGTTGGTGCCAGTGAGTCCAGACCCACTCACTCTCCATGACTGTAAGGGAACACATGGGGTACTAGCTGATGGGGAAGGAGGGGTCAGGAAAGGGTTGCTTTGTTTTGTTTTAAGATGGGAGAATTAAGCACACCCTGTGCCATTTGTTGGTGGAAAATGTCAGCTCGTTTCCTGAGACCATGGTGCAATTTGGCACTGAGCCCATGCCTCTGCCGCTCACCTGGGACAGTTATTTGTTTCCGCCTGAATAGCAAATGATATCGTTTTGAAAGGCCTCCTGGTGCCTGATTGATTTGTTAGGGAACCTGACAGCTTTAATGGACTTTTCTGACAAGACAGTGGCTTCTCCTGGCAGTGCTTATCTTGGAGAGGTTCCAGGGATGTTAATGAACAGCATTTATGCTGGAAAACAGAGGAGGAAGAAGAGGAGGAAGAAGAGGTAAATATTGCAGAGAGTTTACTTAATGTGGAACCTGAAGCACGGGAAGGAAGTCAGCTTTAAGGTCCTGTTTCATTGGCAGATGCCCGGGGAGGAAACAAAGACATGAAAGAAATGTGTCTCGTTAGGGTCTTGGTAAGTAGGAAGCAACTAGGCTGACCCCTTAAGGATATTTCCTTTTGCAATTAATCTCCATGCATCTCCTTTTCCTTCTGCTCCCCATTTTCCAGAGGAAATAGGTCCTTTGGGATGCATGTAGCATATGAGAAAAACTTGACTTAAATTCCTGCTTCATCTCTTTCTGCCAATGTGATCTTGAGTAAGTCACTTAACTTTTCGAATCTTCCATTTCCCCTTCTGGAATATAGAAATCATCATATCCAAAATATTTTACAGCATGTGGCAGGTGTCCACAAGTGGTGGCTGTTGTTATTTGGGACCATCTAGGAGACATGATGGCCTAAGGAAGCCAGCCTGTGCAGGTTATCATGTGGTGCTCTTCTCCAGCCTCGTGCAACTTAAGCTCTCCGTGCCTCCTCATCCATAAAGTGCCAGTAATCACAATACCTACCTCACAGATTTGAGGGGAGTGTTAATGAATGCATGTAAGACACTTCGTGTCTGGCACATGATAACTTCTTGGTGAATTAGCTGTTAGAATTATTTGCATACACATACACACGCACGTGCGTGTGTGGTTGTGTGTTAATTTGGGGAAAGGCACATCTCCTGGCTAGTTGGTTGTACTTAACATGGCACCTGGGCAGAACCTGGGGATGGGGTGAGGGACCCGGAACTAAGGATAGCAGTCTCTCATGCCAGCTATGCCCCAATGGCCCTTCCTGAGGGAGCCAGATGTGCCGAGGGGAACCTCTGTCTGAGGGGTAACATGAGCCACCCTGAGGTCCTTGCAGTTGCCTAGAGGTCTTCTTCCCCTGTTACTTTACCTCAGGCAGCCAGACTGCAGTGGTGCTTACGATTGCTCAGGCTTGGCTTGCCCCCCATTCTGGCTCTCTGAGGCCATTGGGAAGCGACTGGCCTTCCCTAATGACAGTACTTTGGTCATTACTCTCATTAGTACTTATGTCATTATTGACCTGCTAATGATTCTTAGGGCCTTTAAATATGGTGGGGTGTGGAGGAGTAAGGAGGTATGTGAGAAGAGAGCAGACATTTTCCATAAGATGTGGCTTTGTCTTACCTGTGACAAGGTAAACATTATTAGGTATATCTTAAAGGTAAGGAAGTTGAAAGTCAGAGAGGTTGTGTAACTTGCTCAAGATCATACGGCACCCAAAGCGATTTGCCAGCATCTGAACTCAGGTCCTTCTGATGCTCAAATACTATGTTTTTTACAATTTCTTTATCATTATGCCCATGTCTGGTTCGACTCAATTCAAATGTTTATGGAACTCACATTGAGTGCTCAGTGCTGGAAAGGGGCAATATATGCACAGAGGCAAAGACATTTTATGCCCACATTTATGCCCCGTGAGGAGTGCTCAGTGTAGACAAGAGGATCAGAACAGGCTCATGGAGCACCTGAGCATGTGATAAATGTTTAGTGATCAGGTTGGCCGGACAATGAAGCAGGAGTTCAGAGAAAGGCAATTCTAAGTACTTTCTGGGTCACGAAAGGTAGGACTATCAGAGATGTTACACTGAGGTTGGTGAGCGGGGAGTGCTCAGACAAACGGAAGAGGGACGAGGAGGCAGGACTGGATGTAGTTGTCGCTTGCACCTGACCCCACACAGCCACATTCTCTGCATGTTTACAAGGCAGGTCTTGGTTAGCCAATGAGCTCATCAATCACCACACCATCTTCTGCCACTCCGTGAGGGCTGAGCACCTACTGTATGTAAGCACTGTGTCTGGGACTTGAGCCCAGAGGACAATAAGGCAACAGCTCTTACTCCCTGATCAGCGCAGACATCCATGTCTCACAAAGCTCCAGATCATACACTCCCACCGGTCAGCCCCAGGCTGGGTGGGACTCATGTGGGCAGCACCCTGCAGTGGGCATGCGCTGTGCCCCCGGGGTGTGGGAGCTTCATCTTCTGTCCCTGAAGAAAATGCACCCGAGTGCACAGGAATAAGGGATTTTATTATAGATATAACCTTGAATCCACTCCTATTAAACAAAATGAAAAGGAAATCATTCGCAAACTTCAGAACATTCACTTTTATTAGTAACAAATTACTGCCTGTGGAAATACTGCTGCTGAGATCTATAGCTATAAACAACTCTAAATTAGTCTGTTCATGGGACCAGGGGGGCGCGTTATCTGGTAGTGGAGTCAGGGAGTTGAGAGAGGCAGGCAAGGAACCCACAGAGACACCTTCTCCTTCTCTGGGGGTAGAGAAGTGGGCTTAGCAGGAGGCAGAGGCCTGGAGGCAGGACACACTACTCCCTGGGGGAGCCCCTGCAGAGCCCCTCAGGGCCACCTCCCCAGCTTGGGGGGCAGAGGCCAAGGCAGGGGACAAGGATGAGTAGCAGGGCAGGGATTTGACAAAGGGCCCCTAAAGGAACTGATTGAGGAATCGCGGCCCCAGCCAGCCGGAAATGAGCGTGAAGTGCTCCAGGCAGGTCTGGCTTCCTTAATACCCGTCTGCTCTTATCAAGTGTGAGGACACCTGACACTAACAGCCAAACACGACTCTTATCTTCCAGACCTGAATTAGCTCCCCAAGCCAACTCTTCAGGGCTTCTTCTTTTAAATAATGAAGTATCTGATAAATGTGATGCTAAGTGGATTCAGAGCAGCTGAGGAGAGTGGCTGAGACCAGGTTTAAAATCTCTGGGTGAAGCTCCCTCTGGACCCTCTAGGGAGACCATTGTAACTGCCCTGCCAGAATCTCTGTTTAGGGAGGATCTGATGGGTTGTTCTGTTTGGATGCTCGTGGAGCATGTCTAGGGTAGAGAATGCTGAGAGGCCAATAGGAATGTGATGGGCCTGAAATGGCAAATGTGGGGCCAGGAATTCCTAGTCCTGGGAGCAAGCAGAGCCTACCCTGCCTGAGAGGTAGAGCAGGCCACTGGTACTGGTTCCCTCCTTCTCCTATATTCTACTTCTTCGTACATCCCCACAATCACTGAGTGACCAGAGCCCTACGGGGTGAGGCGCAGACACTGGGATATTCTCAGACCTTCCTTCAGATCTTCTCAACCTCCTATTTTTCCCATCGCATCTGACCCATCATGTGTCCCATTTCCAATTTCTAAGGTGCCTGTGATTTAACTAATAAGCTAACAAACAGCCTAGGAAAGAGCTTTGACAGCAGGTCCTTCTTCCAGGAATGATGGTGCTTTACAGTTAGTCTAAGAGAAGGAGTGTTTCAGAATCACCATGAGTCTCAGTGAGAAACTTGCCCTCTCTAAATCCCAATTCTCCACTTTGTAAGAGGAAGGAGTTGTTGGAGGTGACCCACCCTACCCTTCTATTCATGTCTTAATGGCATGATTTCAGACATCAGAGAAAACTTTCTGTGACCTTTAACTCAGACTACACCTAAGCTACCCTTTTTGTCTTCCAGGGTCTTTAAGTGGGAATAATGATGCCTTCCTTAGGAAGTTATTTCAAAAATTAAATAAGATGACACTTGGAAACGTGTGCCACAAATTCAGAAGGTCAAAACAACTGTGAGGACTGACATTGATAATGTTCTTTTAAATAACCAAGCACAGGGTAGATAGAGCATTCTGTGCCTGGTGAAAATCCTCCTACATACACCTTGATGCAATTATTGGATTGTCGCACAGGGTAAATTCCTAGGAGATGAATCGGCAGGTCAAATGTGTACTCTGTTAGCATTCTTGGTACCCAGAGCAGTACTGGCTTCCAGAAAGGACCTGATTTACCAGCAGTTAAAAAAGGAACTGCTCTCTTCTCTGTTTTGCCAATTTAATAAGCAGAATTGTGGCCACGTTTTATTTTGCATCTTGTTGATTACTGGGGAGTGTGAACATTTCCAAAGTCATTATGGGGTATATGTGTTTTTTGTTTTGTAAATTTTGTATTCATATATGCTTATAATTGAAGAGATTATTGCTTCCCTATTAAAATGCAAAATGTCTATTTCTAGCTTCCTCTTTTTAATAGTAACCCATTCACATATCTTTGTTTTGCAGGAAATATTACTCTTTTGTGCTTTTAAATTTTGATTAGATTGTTTTGGATATAAATTTTAAACGGTATTAGTCAAACCCATTGATGTTTTCTTTTATGATTTTTTTCTCATTACTTTTTGCTCTAAGCAAAAGGAAAATGTTCCTCATCCAAAAATCCAAACAATGCTACTACTTTTTTCCCAAGGTTATATATGGCTCATTTTTAAACTAAGTCTTTAAACTATTTGAAATTTGTTTTGATGTAGGATTGGAGGTGAGGCTTTAATTTTCTTATGAGTAAAAATATTCACAAAAATATTTCTCTTGAAAATAATTTTATTAATCCTAGTTTAGTCAATTTAGTTGGTTTTATCTAGGAAAATTTATTTTTACTGATTTTCTTTCTTGTTATACAATACAATGAGATCTTTTAATCTTAAATTATGATGGATGTTTTTTGTCTATTTTATTTTAGCCAAGGGAAATTTATAATATCTTTGTTTATTGATTCTGTTCCCCACAATTATAGACAATGCTTACAATCTCTCCTCTGTGTATTATGTGTTCTGACATTGTTGTTTGTTTCTTTGGCATTTTCCTGCCTTCTTAGATATTTTATTTTATTTTTTAAAAAGATTTTATTTATTTATTAGAGAGAGAGAAGGAGAGAGAAAATGCACACAAGCAGGGGGAGCTGCTGTGGCAGAGGGAGAAGCAGGCTCTTCATTTGAGCAGGGAGCTGCTGATGTGGGGCTTGGTCTGAGCCAAAGGCAGATGCATAACTGACTGAGCCACCCAGGCACCCAGATATTTTATTTTTTGCATCAGTTTTACTGTTTTCATTTTGCTTTTGTGTGCTACCAATGCAGATTTTCATTCTGATGCCATATTTTGGGGTTCTGTTGCAATCTTTTTTATTTCACTCATCTTTTTAAGTTAATTCTATTGGGGTTTCATCTTATTTGTTATCTTTTAACCCAGTTTTATATAAAAAGACACTGTGACTTTGAGCAAGCTGTGTACCTTCCCTGTACTTCTCAGGGGGTAATTGGAGAATAAAATGAGTCAATACTTATAAAGTGCTTCTAGCTATGCTTGGCACAGAGAAAGGGCACAATTAATCTTATTATTAACACCCACCACACTTTCTGGTTATTTTGCATTCTGAAAAGATACAGTGGATAGAAAATGACAGTTCCCAGTTTGAAGGGCCCCCAAATTTCTTCATAACTTTGTCAGCGTCACAGTATCTTCCTCTGAGAACCATATATTTAGGAAAAATATGTCATTACCATTCTATCTACTCTACTCATTTCTTGCTCTCAGAGTTTTGAAATGTAGGGACTCAATTACCTGTAGAATAAAATCCATTATGTGTACTGTGGTGGTTGTCAGCAGAAGTGGGTCTATAGAGATGGGGGAGTTGCTTGGGGGCCAGTATTCTGGCTGATCAAACCAGGATCCATTTAATAGAAAAGAGAGGACTCAGTATTTGGATAAGTATTGACTTTGCATTTCTGGGTCAGGGGTCCATGGGGGAGTGAATGGACTATAATCCCTCATGCTTTTAGGTCAGCAAGTTCACTTCCTTTCAGCCACGTAGCTTTGGTGCCCATTAATGACTTTTTCATTTACATTTTGTTGGTAGGAGATAGAATTTTCCTCTCTATTCTGTCAATAGGTTAACTGCCAGGGCCAGATTTTGGTGCTTTTGTGAGTGGTGGTCCTTGCAGTGGCTTTGTACATACTTCCATGGGGTACTGAGGAAGACTGAGTCCACTGCTGCTATTCAGGGCTTTTCTACAGTGTGTATCCCTGTGGAAGTTGCAGTGATGTCTTCATTGCTGTCTGAACCTTCAGCTCCGCAGTCTGGGAGCCAGAGAACTGTGGGATTTAGTGGCTGAGAAAGTAGCAGGAAACCTGCACACCATTCTTTCCTGTAGACTAGCACCTGGAGAGGACAAGTGGCACAAAGAGGCCAGCATGATGAAAGGGAACGAACTCTTCAGGTGGTAGTGAAAGAGGGCATTACAGGGGTTCAACTTTGAAAAGGTGCTAACTTTTTACATGTAAGTTGGAGCCTTACTTAATCTAATTCTCACCACAAGCATAGGACTTTTCTAAGCACCTTCAGGGCTACAAATCAGAGACCATTCAGGTACTCATTCATTCACTCCCATATTCATATTTTTTGGGCTCCTGCCATGTTCTAAGTGCTGGGGATACCGTGGTGCACAACACAGAGCCTTCCCTATCTCTTCTGATAAAGTCTACTCTTCATCACACACCTACCATATCACACTCATTTATTAGGAGTCTTACATGCATCACCGCATGTGTAATGACTCTGGGAGGTTGCCATCATTGTCCTTATTTCACAAATGAGGAGTTGGGATGCAAAGAGCTTTATATCGGTGGAAGGACGGGACTTGACCCACTGTTTGCCTGACACTAAAGCCCTTGTCTTATGCTTCTTAAATCCACCAATACCCATATGCCATGAATGATAAGAATATGTTTGTGCGGATGTGACTTTGCAACCAGAGATGCAGTGTTCAACTTGATAGAAGCAGCAGTAGCTGGAGCATGCAGTACATCTGGATGCTGAGAAATATCTGGAAGCATTACACATTTTTAGGCAGGTGTTTGGCAATAATGAACCAGTCAACCCATATGATACGCACCCAGCAGGAAAGAGGCATTCCCACCTGGAGTACAGACTCTTGAAGTCTGAGAGCAGTTTTCAGTTTTGCTTGTAATCCCATGGGAAATCATGCACTAGCCTTAGCTGAAGTCATAGAGGCTCTCAGAAACCTCAAGCTGCTGCTTTTGGTTGGATAACTCATCACAGTGAAGCCACACTATGTCTTAACCATTCTTTGCACCATTCCTGAAAGAGGATGACACTTGTCTGGTTGTTTCACCTTGGGTAGATCTTGGTGGACCCTGTCCATGCAGTGGGTTTGAAGGAGGAAGATTGTTATAGAAACCTGCAGAATAGGCCTACTTACAACTATTGAGGTAGAATTCAGGGACAGGGAGGGGGTTGTAACAAATACTTAGCCATGAAGCTAAGGATAACTCACTATACCCTCAGTTTCCTAGGTTCCAATCTCCAAATTCATTCTATCTACTTCCCCTTCCCAAGTATTCCATGAACAGTAACTGGACATTCTGCTCACTACATTATTGTGAGCATGATTTTTTAAGAGAGGTTCTGAAGACTTAGGTGTGGAGGCAGTGTCTCATTCCCTGGACAGCCAGAGCCAGGCTCCTGTGGAGGGTCAGCCTGGTGGAATCAAAGAAGCTCTGGACTGGCTCTTGGGAGGGCTGGGATCTCGTCCTGGCTCTGCTCTTAACTAGCAGTGTGGCTTTGGTAACTATTCTCTCCCTGGCCTCAGTTTCCTTCTCCATAAATTGAACAATTTATTTCAGTTTAGATTATTTTAAGGAAACTTCCAGCTCTCTTATTTAAGATTCATTCTAGAATGATTGGTTTGCAGGGGTGAGCAATCTGTTCTCAATTATCCATGACCAATAAACAGAAGGAGAGGCCCCAAACCACATAATATATACTGGGTAATTCATATATATCCAATTAATCCCCACAATAGAAAAACTTTAGGTAGTTGTAATAGTTACAGTGGTATAAGGGAGTTGAATCATAATGCACATTTAATTTACTTGAATGAAACCAAATGTAGATACTCAGAGAGATATCCTTCATTTAATCTCATCTTTACATCCCTGCCCTCACCCTATTTGCCATCTCTCCCTCAGCCTTTCAAACTAGACCTTAACCTCTAGTGAATAAAAAAAAAAAAAAAAAAAAAAAAAGGAAAAGAAAAAGAATAATAATAAATGGAAGCTTCGAGGTTTCCAAGTGCCTGGTATTCACAACTTAAAGAGGATTTAGAGTTCTGTTGTTTTATTTTTCAAGTGCAATTTGTGCCTGATTTTCAGTTCTCAGGACACCTGCTGACATTTGACCCAAAATCTGTATAGATTTCCCCTGCATCCACCATATTAGATATGGAATGAAAAGACAGGTGCCAGGGATTAAGTAACCTGCCATCACAGATCTGGTGAGGAGCCAGGATTCAAATGCAGTCGCACCAAATGACGGAGCCCCTTCTCGGTCTCCCACTTCTGGCTGTGCTGAACGACTGCAGAGGCGCTTAGCTCCTCAGGAACTCTATGGGTGGTTGCTGTGGGTAGTCCCCTGAATGAGCAGTTATTTACACTTGGCTTTCTCATGCATTATGTTAATCATTTTTAGCAAAGATTTCCCTTCTGAATTTTGTTTGGCTCAGTCCAGTGCTAAAATGAGTTTGAGGCCTAGGGGAGCTGGTGACTAATGACAGAAAGGCAGCCATCAGTGTCCTGTGCAAGAATGGAAAATCAGTTTGGGGTGAACATTTTTCATTTGCCACAGGTAATCCACAAAGCAATTAATCTGCATACAGATAATTACAAGTTGATTCAGTTGCACCTCTCCGAAATCAAAACTGTGGTTTATGTAAGTAGAAAGCTTATATGCTATGTCCTGAGGACCACCCAGAGCCAGCCTGCCTAGAAAACTCCTTTAGCTATCCTGGAAGTCTGCTACTAACCTCTCATCTGCTTGATGTTCTTCAGTGGTTCCCCACTGCTTTTAGGCTAAAGTCTCATCTCTTTAACATGACCCATAGGATCTCAATTATCTATATTCTGCTTATATCTTTAGCTTTGTTTCCTACCATTCCTCCTACCTCCCAGCAGCTATCACAAACTTACTTCATTTTCTCAATTAGGCCATGCTTCTGTTCACTCTAGACCTTGCCACATATTGTCCATTGTGCCTGAAATTCTCATCCCCTACGCTAAGACCCACCTGACTCCAGCCCTCAGATCTAGGGAAGACCCCAATGATGCCCCTCGTAGCCTTACTTATACTAGGTTGCAATTGCTGGTTCCTCTGCCAGAAGCTCCTTGAGGGGAAGAGCTCTGTCTGCCTTCCACCATGCCTCATATCCTGACCATGTCAGGGCATATAGGGGACACTCAATGGCTATTGATGAATGAATGACCCAATCATCAATTAAGATTAAACTTTCAATTCTCTGGGAGAAATAGCTTCATAGCCATCTGCGTTTTTCCTTTTCATTTTTAATAGTGTAAGTAATACATGAATATATTCTCCTTGTTAAAAAAGATATAAGAAGAAGGAAAGAAAAGAAATATTGCGAATGAGGCTAAACTCCTCTTAACTACCATTTTCAGGCCCAGGATCCCCCCTATATTTAGCGTTATTTAGCGTACGATGTGCACATGCATATTTGCACATTTGTATTTCTGTACCCACATATCCTACAAAGAAAATGTATAGTATTATATGGAAATATCTATCTGCAGCTTGCTTTTTCAAATTTACAACATGTTACAAATTTGGTCCTGTGTTAGCATCCTTAGCTTTAATTCATTCTTTCTAGAGGCTGTCACGATTTCAGAACATGGATAGAACAGTGTATGTAGTTACTCCCCTGCTGTCCATCAATATTTAAGTACAAAGTGATCCTGGACTCTTTGAGAGAGTGGGGACTTCAGGGATCAAATGATCTTCTCTAGAGACTGGAGTCCCTCCAGCAGCATCCCTGTACAGATGATGTCTCCCATTCTTGCTTGGATACTTAAAGGAACAGAATGCTCTATACCAGAGATGGCAACCCTAATTAGAACATTTATTCCCACATCAAGCTAAAATCTTCACCTTTTTAATCTCTACCCTTCATTGTTGGTTCTTTCAGCTAGAACCTCAGCCACTAAGTCCACGTCCTCTTCCATTCCACTTGCCCTCCAGATGTGTGATGGGAACTGTCTTCCACAACCCATTCATCTTAATCCTTCACCAAGTCCTTCAGATTTGACTTCTAGACCCCGTAAACATCAGGCAGCCTTCTGAATGCATCAGTTTGGAAAATCCTCTCTTAAAGTGTCACTGTTAGGAGGAAATGCAGCACACTACCTCTTTGGGATTACCCCTGGGCTCTTTGGGATTACCTTCTTCCTCAAGTTAACCACTATGTGTCCATTAAAGTCACCCATTATCTGCATAGCTTCAGGCCCCAACGAGAAAAGGAGCACGACAAGTGGATTTGGATCAGACTGAGATGACAGTGAGTGCAGACTCTTCTGGAATGCAGGTCTGGGCAGGGGTAGAGGGACAACAACAGGATTCCGAGTTCTCCTGGATACCAGTGAGCAGAGAACAGAGCTCATAATCCCTCTCCTCGACCATTTTTCTTGGCATGAGCTATGGAGGAAGCCAGTCCTCAGGAAACTGGGGACCCAGCTTTGCCCGCTGATTCTTGTCAGAGTAAAGTAAGGAGCACCTGGCCCCCCAGGCCTAAGCAGACAGGTCCAGAACTACTCCAGCGTGAAGAGCAGGAGCATTGTGCTGGGGAATAGCTGTTGGTGCCTGGTGTCCTTTCTTCTCTGGTCAGTCGTGCAGGATGTCTGGTCTACCCACATTCACCTATTCTAAGGTCTGACCTTGTGGTGTGAAAGTAGGGCCCCCTGGTGGGTTAATAGGTGAGTCTCTCTTTCCTTTGCAGGTTGTTTGTGTGTCAAGGAGGTCAGGGCCCAAATCCAGCCCTGCCCTCTATCAGTCAGCACACTTTAGTTGTAAACGACAGAAACAGATCCTGGTGGCTTAAGCAGAAGAGGATTTACTAGAAGGAAATATGAGCAGAGGGAACTCACAGACCCCACAGGAGGTTGAAGACCCAGGTTTAATTTCCATCCTTGAACCAATCCATTCAATATTCACTGATCTGGAAAGGTCAACTGTCCTGACAGCTTGGTTTATGGTTCTAATCTAAACTCAAAACCAATGAGTATAAGGCATCCCCTATGCAACCATTCTAACTCTGTCTTAGATAAGATTATCCCAGCTTCGGTTTCCTTATCTATTTTTTTTAAAGGATGATGTGTCCATCCACTTTGAAAGGTTTTTGTAAAAGTGCGTAGCATAGAGTAGGTGATCAACATTCTTCAACCTCAGCATGTCGTAGGGACTAAAATGAGAGCTTGCATCCTCTGCAGATGGACCAGGCACTGCATTCACCAGCTCATCTGACCTCTTTCTTATACATCCTCGCTGCTTGCCGGCCTTCAGTAAAGACTCTCCTAATTATTTAAATAGTATCTTCAAGGATCACTTCCAGAGATGGAGGAAAAATTCCCACCCTAAGTGACTACTCATGTGGCAGACAACTTTGAGAACAGGGAGAGGACAGCATAGAGGAAGAAATTCAATAACTGCATAATTTAATGAAAGCAATCTTTCTTTGACTATCTGAAGCCTTATCTGTTTTTTTACACTTTGGAAAACCACAGACACCATATATTTTTGAAGTCTTTATACAACATAATAAAATTAGACTATTTATTATAAGTGTGTTAATCAGAATGTATCAAATTTTTATCAAGCAAAACCAAAATAACTAACACTTATGGATTTTGCATTATGAAGTAGATCTAGGGTGGAGGGATGACTATTTTAGTAACTGCACTTAGTCCTTGCAGTGACAGAGATCTGGATCCTCTGGTAGAAATAGGAGGTGGGAAGAGCCCCCTTTTTTCCTGCTCTTATGTGTTGCTGGTGGGTTTGATCAGAAAAAGCTCTTACTCTGCCTTCCTTCTTCCTCCTCTCCTCCTCCTCTGCCTTGTCTTTGTTCCTTATTCTTCTCTTTGCCCCTCTTGCACCATCCCCTTTCTCTTCCTTTTCCTCATTCCCTTGCTTTTTTCCTTATTTCCCCGCACTTATGCCTTTGTTTGACAATAGCAAACTATACCCAGGTCACAGACCCACAACCACAGGCTCATTCTTTGGAATAAAACAGTTTCCTTGGCAAAATGTAAGGAGCACCTAGAACAGGAGGCAGACCACTTGTTCTTAGCCAGGTGCTCTGTAATTGTAACTGTTTATCTACCTATCCTTACCCCCATGGTAGTTATCTCCATGCAAGAGGAGTCAGAGAGAAAGAGACACTGGATGTGGAGTTGGGAAGGGATGGGAATCTCTGCTTGCCTTTTAACTACCTGTTCCCTTGGGAAACCTAGACTCATCATTCATAGAAACACTCAGCACAATGCCAGGCACATAGTAAACATTCAGTAACTTCAGAGAGTCAGTAGAGCCTGGTAATAACTGTGCAAGTAACTTAACCTCTCTATGCCCCAGTTTCCTTATCTGAAAAATCAGAATAAATGTGCTCGTTTTCAAACTACCTACATCATTATAAGGATTAAATAAGTAATCCATATAAAATGCTTAAAACAGTGCTTGGCATAAAGTATGTACTCATTGTTTGTTATCTAATATAAAGTAGTTCTGGGTTTGGTCAGGAAAATGGAAAGCACTCTAGGTATTTCCAGCAGAAAGAATTTTGTAGAGGAGATTCGAGGATACAGGTCTTTAGAAAATGTGAGGGGATGAAAAAGACAACCACTATTAGTGTTTAGGAAGTCAGGAATTGTAGCACCCGTGGGGGTGACTTGTAGGAGGATGTCCAAATGCTGCTGGCATCGCTCCATCCTGTCTGCCTTCTGCTGGAGAGCCTGCATGGCTGCGCACTACTGCTTAGGAGAGTGGGGGTTCTGCTCCTTCTCTGCTGTTACTCTTACAAAGATAGAAAAATCTGTAAACTGCTGGTTAGAATCCCAGGAAATCTAGTTCCCAGGGCTCTAGTACTGTGATACAGGGGAAAGCACAGAGAAGAGAAAATGGCACTAAGTTGCCCAAAACAATCAGGCAGAGTAGGGAGAATACCCAGGGCTAATGTGAAGGTTATGTGAGATTTAGAGTGTAAAAGCATTCTGTAAACTTCTAAGTTCCATGAAGATATAAGATTTTGATGGTAATGAGAGTGAAGCTGGGAGCGATATGCCCAGACAATGAATCCAAGAGTACATAAGAAAACTTGGGAAAACAAGTGACAGTGCAGTGAAACAACGTTCCCTAGATAATTTGACACATTTAAGAATTTACCATGTGCCACGTTCTATTATAAAGGCTTTCTATGTGTTAAGTCACTTAATCCTTATAAAAACCCATGCAAGAGGTACCATCATTATACACATTTTACAGATGAGAAATTATGGTCCAGAGAAGTTAAGTAACTTGCCCAAAGTCACACTGCTCATAAATGGTCAAGTCAGGATTTGAATCCCAACCGTTTGTTTCCAGGGCACGACTTCTTAACTGCCTGTAATAGTGAAAGGAAGAATGCACAGGCTGAGGTTGGCTGACTTCACGTTAATGGGGCCTTGGCTGTGGCTGTAACCAAGGGTCTGTTCCATCATCCAGTGTGGCTTTTACATCCTCAGAGCAGAGGTTCCTTTTAAAAGCACAGGTCCTTCTTTCTTGTTTCTAGCAGCGATTTTGTGCCAAGGCTGGGGATGTGTTCTCCTATTAAGAAGAGTTTGACAAAGTGATTAAGCATCTTTGCCCCAGGATGGCTGTCCATGGAACAGAGTCGTAATCTGCTCCAAAAACTGCCCCAGGATCCTCATTCAGCCCACGGTGGCACCTCCCGTGTGGTTTTCTGAGAGCCAGAAGAAACTGATCATCGCTCAGTGATCACCATGAAAATGATTTTCAGTAAAAAAAAATTTGAAGTTTGTTAATTACTTTGTACATGACAAAAATAGGAAATAAGAAAATACAAAAAAAAATCCTTGCTCTTCAATATAATTACGATATTTTCGACACCTTTTTAAGATGCGGGAGAAATAGAAATGGTTGGCGTCTTGCGAGAGAGTTGTGGTCTGAGGATTTGTAGCACATGACCCATTTCTTCTAATAGCCTTCCCTCACCTTTGGCTTTCTCTGTCAGCAGCTTCTAGAGCAGAAAAGGCCATATTTGCCATAGTAAGCCAGAGCATTGTTGTTGGACTAGAAAATGAAACTATATAAGAAATGTCAAGTGCAGAGAAAGCTTGGAAATTATGGTTTTAAATTTTAAAAGTTCTCTACAGCAGAAAGGAAGGAAGCCAAACCGTGCTGTGCTTCAGCTCAGAAGCACGTTAGCCCTGGAATGAACCAGACCCTCCTGAAACCTTTATCGGTGACTCAGCATACATGAACTAATCCATTTTCTAGTGGCCCCAGTAGAAGGATGACCAGGATAGGAATGTGAGCATAATCCAAAAATTTATCAAGGGGCTGGAACTCAGGAAGTAAAAGCAAAACTAGAATGTTGATAAGAAAATGTAACAGTTATCATTTTTAAAAACACGGCGTTTTATATTATTAAACTCCTGTTAGCAAAATTTCCCTGGTTCTTGTCAGAAAAGTGGCTACCCTTATTAACCGAGAGATTCCTGCATTTGGGAACAAGAGTCTCTGGAGTCCCTGCATTTGCTGTTGTTTTGCCTGTATTAATCGCCATGCCGTTTGAGCAAAGAGGCAACCTCACACAACCGCTTACTGGCAAAGCTGTGAGGGACCCGGGGTCGTGCTCTTGCAGCAACCCGGGTGCTTGGAACGTCTTTGGTCACTGATTTTATTCTTACTTCCTGGTTTGGAAAGACCCATCCCAGGGCCAAGCAGGAAGTGGAAGCGAGTGTGTAAGATGGGGTGTGTGTGTGTGTGTGTGTGTGTGTGTGTGTGCTGGAATTGTGCTGAGCTGCAGAGAGCTGCTCTCCCCAAAAGTAGGACCCAGCTCATTGTTGCCTTGTTTGATTGTTGGCCCATATTGCTAGACATTCTGATTTTTTTGAGAAGAACCTGAACTGATGTTAAAAAAAAAAAAACCCTCCTGAATTTTACATCAACAACTAGTTATTTTTGAAACACTGAATAGGTCAACCTAGCATATCTTTGGACCAAATGCAGCCCAGAGGAAGCTTCTCCCCAGAGACCTCTCAAGGCAGGCAGCTGCTTTATAAAATAACTAAGGCCCCAGGAAATGTGGAGCAAAGGTAATGTTTGGGGTGGGATCCGTTAAGGGAATGATGACCTGAGTTTTCTTCTAATCACGGATTATGCAGAGTCCCTGGGGGGACAGGGATATAGAAACAGCCTTCACAAACATGGTCATGTGGGGCAGGACTGAATGGTGCAACCGTTCAAAGCATCACAGTGAACAACATGAGCGGAGGTGGTAGAGTGGAAATAGAGGGGACCCAACCTGGATGGAGCAGGCAACCCCAATTGGCAGTGGTTAGCTCACATACAAGATTTTCTAGGTGGCATGTGAACCTATGTGGTGGTGGTGTTTAAATAATTGGGAATTTATTTTAATACCACCAGTGTGTCAACTCGAACCATGCTCCACCCCATGTGTGAGTTGTAGGGATGATGGACATTCAGGTGCCTGGGTGCATTCACGTCTGAAGAGTAGAGTATACAGCCTTTCCTAAAAAATGAGAATGGAAATAAGAATAGAGGGGGCTTGCGTGCAGGGCTGAGGACTTCAGAATTTCTCATCTCATCAGAGACCTTTTCTGGCCTGTCTTCCTGGAGAACGTGCAGGGGACCTCTGGGCTCACATATTAGTTGCGCATGAGTTAGTTTTAATTAAAGCCCAGGGCTTTAAAAACTCCATATTTCCCACAGGTAACCTTTCAAACCACAGTTCCTTAATTCAGAGAATTCAAAGCTCCTTAAGAAAACAAGGTGGCGTTTTATCTAGGAATAATCTTGCTTCCAGAATCCTTTTTCTTGATGTATTTTTTAATGTTTTATGGATGTGCCCCCTCATTGTTCAGAGCAAACCCTATCTTGGTGTCCTGGAGGCTGGTAAATGCAGGGGCAGGGACACCTGTGGCACCAGGATGGAAGGGCAGTACCAGCCCTTCAAGACTGCCCTGCAGGTGCATCTCTAGCATCGGGGCAGCTGGATCTCCTGCATATCCATTTGGTAAAGTGAATCTTCTAGAAGGTACCTCTTGGAAGCCTGGCTTCCTTCAAACTTCCTAGCTGACCATGGCTCCTGCTTGGGATGTGCTGTGTCAGGTAGTGAGATAAAGGAATGTTTCCAAAGGATAATGTCATCACTGTCATACCTACTATTTACCTAGGGCTTTTTCTTTGCTCCACACTTTGGCCATATTTGGTCATTCCACCCCCAGGGGTGGTGGGCGCTACTTTTGTCCTCATTCTATAGATGGGGGAATGGAGGATGAGAGGGTTTCCATTATGTTCTCAGCATCTGTAAATGGCTTCAGACCCAGGCAGCTGGGCTTTGGATGCTGTGATCTAACCTGCTGTGCTGTCCTGCCTCTCGTGGTTCCCTGCAGCCAGGAAAACAACATCCAGATGAGAACAATCAATGCATCAGTTCAACTTTGAAGGCACAGGCTGGGCTGTGTCACCTGCTGCTGGACTCCTCAAAGGCCCGCAGGCTAGGCTGCCCACAGCACACCGGGCAGAGGTCCCCTCCCCCTTTCCAGGTATCATCTCATTATGCTCCTAATACTATACACCTCGGTATTATGATATATTTGGTCACTAGCCTGTAACACTGGCAGAGGCAAGGAGTGCGAGCACCCTGGGAGAACAGAATTATGGATATTATTAGGTCTACTATGTGGAATTTGGCATCTTGTCTTCCCACCTGAATTCCATGGTTAGTTTATAGAGTTTACATTTTTAGCCTTAAACTGTCCTAGATGTTTTTAGCTTTGGAACCAGGCCTCCTTGCCTGCGCAGCATAGCAAGCATCCCATCCATGTCCATTACTATTAACCCCCTAACTCGTGGAGAAGATTCTGGGTGTATTCAGAGCCAAATTTGCCAAGAGCCATTTCCGTTCAATTTGGTAGGAATGCCTTCAGTGCCCAATACTGAAGATGCATGAACAGAATTGGCACCTGCTTCCGTAATGCTTTCTAACTGAAAATCCAAAAGCAAACCCAAGAACTCAGAGAAAAGAAAGAACACAAAACCGAATACCATTTGCGCTGATTAGGTATTGAGACAGGGCAGTTTCCACCCAGAGAAGGAAGGAGGGTAAAATTTATAGGTGCCTCTGTGCGTGTCCAGGACTGCGTGCCCAGAACTTTTCACCTACAGTTGGCCTTAGATCCTCACAACCAGCTGGTGAGCTCAGTGTTATTATCTGGGGCCAGAAAGGACAGAAAGTAAACTGAGGCACTGATTCTGTGGGATCTTGGGTTTGTGACTGTGAGGAGACAAGGTTGAGAGCAGGTGGAGTGCAGAGGACAGGCGAGGAGTTAGCCAGACTCTGGACACGCATGACCTTACTGGGTCTGACTTCAAAGTGAACAACCAATCGAAGCAGAAATCATGGGCCAAGCCTTGTTCTTTGTACCTCTATAGTGGCTGGACCTTTATCACTTGCTGAAAAAAAAATGTTTTATGTTATTCAAAGAATGAATTAATAATATTATTTGAGGGCTCTTATGGAGCAGAAACATGATGGATACTCAGAAGGATAATAAATTTAAACTCATAATTGCTGTCCTCAAGTCTTTCCCTATGACTTTATTTTCAATTATCACTCTACATGCTCCTCAGAGTATGTCTGCAGCTAAGAACTGAATATCTCACCAGAATATGGGGCAAATGCTCAAGACAGAATTCTAGGACGCAGGAATGCAGGCTAGATTTGGAGCCTCCGAGGGTCTCATTCCAATTCCAACAGACCCTGGAGCTTCCAGTGACATCTGTACCCTTCAGGTGATTGGGGATGAACTGCACTTAAGGTTGGGTGGTGCCTTTGTTGAGATCCAGGTATCTAGGGTCTAGAAGGCTCACAGGGTGGCCATGAGTGGGACCCTGACATGCAGCTCCCAAAACTAAAGTTTATCCGTGTCCCAGAGTTGGTCCAACACCAAGAGACTCACACATTACCTAAATACACTGAGGCTGGTGTGAAAACCAGAAGACCAGAGAAACATAAAGGCAAGAGTATAACTAGACCATTGCATATCCAAGACCAGGGTTAGGAGAAAAAGTTAGACAACTCACAGTTTAAATATTTTTATTCACTTTGAAATTCTCTTATATCCATCTTCACTCCAAGAGCAGACCATCCACAGGCCCTGGACAGGACATGGAGGGGCACACCCTCTCCCCTGGTTGTTTCTTGAGTGGGCAGGGATATATCTTCAGGATGGCTCTTTCTTTCTATGAGAAAAGGCTTCTCACAAAGCAGATTAGTGCTTCTAGCTTGGGAAGCACTTTATTAGTTAAGTACCTCTTGCACCTCTAGGCTCTCGACAGTATGTATTACCTTCGGTAGTGTGGGGCCCAGAGTGTAGAGGTACCTTCCTGTCTCTCATTGCCAAAGCTTGGATTTTTGATAGATCTAGCCCATAGCCAAGGCCACCACATTCAGTGCTTTACCTCCCTACTTCTCATTTTCCTGATGTGTAACATGCAAAAATAGCCCAATGTCGAGAAGTGTAGAGTGAATGGCATGGCATAGGAGAATGTCTGGCACAGTGCTGGGCTCCAAAATGGGGCCATTCTTGTGATCATTTTAATCACAGGGATGGTCTTCAGTGTTCCCCGTGGACTTCCCCTCATTCTACTTCCTTCTCAGAAGTTAGAATTTGGAGAATGTCTGGAAAGACAGGGTTGTGCTCAGAAGGGGATGACAAATCACTGGGTGGGCACCAAGCACCAATATTCACAGAGAGGCCCAGGACAGAGCCCACCTTCCTGCCTCTATGTGCCACAAATGCTGGCTCAAGGACCCCAGGCCTCCCAAGGCAAGAGGACTACTAAGTAAGTGGTCCTGAACATGGCAGCTGTTCTCCTACTAGAAAAATTACCACATCTTGGTGGCATCTTTATGTAGTTTGGGAGCAGATGCTGACAGGTAAGCTGGTGCTTCCATTCTGGCTAATTTTAGAGCTGGCACCTAGCTTAATGCTGTTATGGACTGAGGATAAATGTTCTTTCATGGAGCATGAAGAATCTTGCAGAGACAATTTCTCAGACTTTAAGAGCTAGAACTCTAGGGCTTGGGTTAGAGGGTCAGACTCCAGTGGCCCCAGATGGGAAGGATGGAGGAATCCAGCTTGCTGGTCTGGTCAAGTACAGAGCACAGTGCCTGGCCCCTGTTCCAAATTTTCTGTCACTGTCAGCTATATATCATGTGACTCTGTGGACTCCTGGCCATGCAGGGCCTGATGTGGGTCTGAGTGAGTGAGTGAGTGGATATAATTGAATCCCACCCAGTCCTCACTCAGTTGCCTATAAGTCTGTGAATTTCAGAGCCTCAAGAGAAAAGCTGCTTTTTGACCCATTTTTCACTGTTTCCCATATTGGCCCATGACTACATCAGGCTGCCCACATCACTTAAAGGAAGAGCTCTGCCCAGGAGACCAGCTATAAATTGGGATCCATTACTAGTCCAGGCTGGGAGCAGGACTTGGCACTGTGAATACAGTATCAGAAACCAGCAAGCAGACCTGGCCAGACCCTGGGCACTAGGCACCCAGAATAGTTGGAGGCCCTGACCACTGCAGAATACCCACCATTCCCAGGCTTAGCCCAGAGCTCCCTGGCAGTTCATGGACAAGGTCTAAGCAGGAACCTTCTGCTGCTGAAACAGACCTCCACAGTGAGTTAGGAACAAGGCTGAGGGATCTGAGTAGGGATGGCATATGTTCCAGTATAGACACAGCAACCCATTGCAAGGGTACCAGTCAGGTCAAAATCCCTTATCCAAAATTTTAAAAAGCTCTGAAACCTGAGAGTCTTTTCATAAGATTGATGTCCAAACTCACTGGGTGAAAACAGTTGACTGAAATGATAGAAAGGTATTTATAATATTTATTTATCTCAATACAAATGTTTCTATATTTAGCTGCGTAAATATTAGCATGTTTGATTTTAAGGCATTGCCCTCAATCCTGCGTGGAATGGTACGTAATATAAATTGTGTGTGTCATGTTACCGTTCTAAATGCCAAAAAAGCCTGAGTTCTGCAACTCAGTTGGCCTTGGATTTTGGATAAGGAAATACACACCTGGAATAACCAGATTGGCAGGTGGCACTCATACCAGGCCTTACGCCTAAATGCCTTACATCTATTCTCTCTTTTATTTTTTTATTTTAATTTATTTTTTTATTATTATGTTCAGTTAACCAACATATAGTACATCACTATTCTGTCTTTTAATCTTTGCCATAATCTTAAGAGGTAGATGCTGTCATTTTTGTCCGAATTGTAGAGATGGGAAAGCTAAGGCCCAAAGAAATAAAGTAACTTGCTCAAAGTGAACACAAATAGTAAGTGGCAGAGTTAAGAATCAAACCCAGGCAATCTGGCTTGAATATCTACCTTCTTAACCACTGTCATATGCTGAGTTGGAGTCATGTTGACTAAGAAATGTCCCACTCACCTGGAGGCCTTGTCTGCCTGGGCCGGAGATGATGTCTTACCTGGAGCTAGCAACAATTCTCCATCTTTTGTCAAACACAAGACGCATGGAGAAATCAACAGGATGGGGGCGCCTGGTTGGCGCAGTCGTTAAGCATCTGCCTTCGGCTCAGGGTGTGATCCCAGTGTTCTGGGATCGAGTCCCACATCAGGCTCCTCCGCTAGGAGCCTGCTTCTTCCTCTCCCACTCCCCCTGCTTGTGTTCCCTCTCTCGCTGGCTGTCTCTCTCTGTCAAATAAATAAATAAAATCTTAAAAAAAAAAAAGAAATTAACAGGATGAAACAGTAGTTAGCAATTAGAATGTGCTTATAGCACAATCCCTAATCATAACTATAATTTAATTCTTTTATGCTGCTTACGCATCTGAACAATCACTTATTCATTTAAAAAAAAAAAAGAAAAGAAAAGAAAAGTAGTGACTGCTTTTCCATAAGGCAGGGCCATGCTTGAGGGGTGCTGTGCGAAGCAGCCAGCTCCTAGTACCTAGGCCAACCCCTTACAGGGCCTGGAACCTGTGCTGGAACTTTGGCAAAGCTGAAGGAGACCCTTGAGGTGTAGGGTGAACTTTCTGAGAGATGTACTTCCCGTTTCTAAAGAGGGATCTTCAGAACGCCTTTTTGCACCTGGCTTTCTACCATATCAACATCCACTTTCCTAGGCAGGTTTGTTTCCTGTCTGCCACAGTGCTGAGCAGAAGTGTCTCATAGACACGCTGTGAACATCGAGAGGTTGAGATGCTCTCTCCTGGACCTCTGTCTGCTGTGCCAAAATAAATGCTCCTAATTTCCTGTTCGGAAGCCTTAGTGATTACTTGCTCCCTTACCAGGACCTCATCCCCTCCCTGCTCCAACCCCTGTTCCTGTGGCTGTTTTATTCTGCATGCTTCAGTATTCAGTGTTGATTCTTTTGAGGACACCCACACATAATTAGATGAATAGCAAATCAAGTATTTCAGGTCAATCTGGTTATTGTTGACACTATAGTTCCCACAAGCATGTGTGCCATCCTCTACAGCCAGGAAGATTTTGGAAATAGATGTTATCCCCGAGCATACTGGAAGGCCACCTCTGAGGACGAGTTTACTTGGAAATATGGGGTGTTATGGTGGGGCCACTTGGGGCTAGTTCCCTTCTGGTGAATGATTCCTGGATGGGTTTTGGATTCATCTATCTGTTTCTCTCTTTCTTCCTAGAAGCACTGTAGCGGAACGGTTACTAACGTGGGCTGGGGAGTCATACAGTCTGGATTCAAGCCCCAGCCTGCCTCTCCTGTCTGTGTGACATTGGGCAAATTATGGATCCATTATAACCCTCAGTTTTCTCATCTATAGAAGGGGATAACAATGAGACCTAGTTCTCAGGATTGTTTTGAGCGTTGATTGGGATAATGCTGGAAAAAAGTTTAGCACATTTCCTGGAACTGAAGAAATAATAGCTTTTTTTTAAGTCACTTAACCAGCATTCACTGAGCACTTGCTATGAGCCAATTGCTGTCCTAGGCAGTAGAGGTACAGTAGGGAACGCAGTGGGAGGCTGGAGGCTCTCTAGCATGGAGCTTATCTTTCTGCGTTCATTGTGGACATGTGCACACAGGCCTCACAGACAGGAACCGAGCAGATCAGCCTTCCTGGAAGTGTGACCCAGAATGCTTTTGTCTGGATGAAGCTTCACAAGAAAATGAGGTCTCTGGTCAGATAAGTTAAAAGATCAGGATTATAATCAGTAATTATGACTGTATAATATAATAATCTGTAGGTGCCCCGTGCACAGTCTCATACCAAAGGGTCTGGGCCATCCTACAGTAAAGATGCCTGCTTATCTTTGATTAAACCAGCATTCCCCAAACCTGCATGACCACCAAATCTTCGCTAATTCCTGTTAGACTGAGTGCCAGGGGTCTGTGTTCTGAGGAGCACGTGAAGGCAATGCTGAGCTAGAGATGACTGAACAAGCAAGTACACGCTGTATCGAGAAAGTACCCGGTCTGTACTTCACCAAGCAGCCAAGCAAAGGCTTCCCTGCTCTTAGGGGCGTAATGCTCTTCCCACTAGCCAGTGCTGCCCGGCCATTGCTGTCTGTCCCAGTGGGTTTGCCTGCGTGTGGATTCAGGGTCAACGCCTAAAGGAGCATCAGCCCGGCCATCCCAGTCAGCAGCCGCCCAGCTCTGGGGCCCAGGCTCACCATCCCCCACTGCAGAACTCTCTACTGCAGGCCCTGCACAGGACTTCTCTCCTTGTGGGCCCCCATGTTCCTTCCCCCCGGGAGTCACTTCTGCAGAGGTGAGGTAGGCAAGGTGTGAGTGCTTAAATGCTAAACTTCCCTCCTCTACGGAGAAGTCCATAAATCTCTAACTGGTGTTTGCCCTCTTTGGAATAAACTCCCAATTGATTTCTAAAGATTGCTGTTTGCAAATTAAATTACACTTCCCTTATCCATTATATAAAGAAGCATAAACCAGTCACCTCTCCTGGGCACACCCCCCCTTCTTGGGCTCCTAGGGTGTGATTACATTACTTCAATTGCAGGGCTTCTATGCCACTCAAGCTACATGAATTGTTTCTCTTGCTTGTTTAATTGCCCATGTCTTATTACAGAGACAATTTATTGTTTTAGTGCAGCATAAAGTTCAAATATTTTATGCAAGATGAATATGGCCACTGACATTTTTATTCCCTTCTCAAATTCACACATACAAAATTCACATTGGAAACTTTTCAAAATGTTTGTGGCCAGTACTGCAAAATGTCAAAACCTCCATAAGTTGGTTGTTTTTTAAAAAGAAAAGACTATGAAGAGTATATTTCCTTCTCTAGCATTGCTGGGGATTTTTTTTTTGGTGATGCTGACACAAGCTCATGAAGAACTTCCCCTAGGTGTGAAAATGCCTTTGAAAACACATTGGGAATGAACTGTTGATACACACAACAACCTGAATCACCAGAGAATGATGCCGAGTGAAAAAAGCCGATCCCCAAAGGCTACCAATGCATCATTCCATTCATATAACATTTTTGAAAAATAAAATTATTGAAATGAAGAATAGCGTAGTGGTTGCCAGGGGGTAAGGAGGGGGTAGGGAAGGGAGGATAGTAGGTGTGGGTATAAAAGGGTAATGTGAAGGATCCTTTTAGTGATGGAATCTGTGTCTTGACTGTATCCACAGCTATATCCTGGTTGTGATGTTGTACTATAGCTTTGCAAGATGTTATTACCGGGAAAAACCAAGTAAAGGGTATGTAGGATTTCTCTGCATGATTTCTTACAGCTGCACGTGAGTCTATAATTATCTCAAAATAAAAAGTGTAATCTAAAAAGCATATTGAAAAATAAGGGGAAATTATGATTAGATATATGTGTAGATATGTGATAAAACTGGATTCATTTTACAATTGGGTATTGTTTACATTAAAGTGGATATTCATTGCACAATTCTTTCACCTCTTCTCCATGCTTCAAAATTTTCATAATAATTAGCTGTTGGAAAAAATATACTGGAAATGTAAGGAATAGCCCTAAAAGAACAGATATAGGACAGGACCCAACTATACGATGCTGGAGATCACGATATTGATCCAATATTGGACCAACAATAGTACACAGTGTTCCGGTTTCTCCACATCCTTTCCAATATTTGTTATCTTCTCTTTTTCTTTATTCTTTTGTTTATTTGTTTCTTTGATAGTGGCTATCCTACCAGGTGTAAACTGATAGCTCATGGTGGTTTTACTTTCCCTTGTGATTAGTGATACTGAACAAATTTTCATATACTTGTCGACCATTTGTCTTCTTTGAAGAAATGTCTATTCAAGTCCTTTTACCTATTATTAAATTAGGCATTTGATTTTTTTGTTATTGACTTGTAGGAGTTAATAAAGGGTTAATAAACCCCTTACTGGATATATGGTTTGCAAATACTTTCTCCCATTCTGTAGGATATTTTTCACTCTGCTGATTGCTTCCTTTGCTACACAGAATCTTTTTAGTTTAAGATAGTCCCACATGTCTAATTTTGCTTTTGTTGCCTCTGCTTTTGAAAAGTGTCATAATCAAGAAATCATTGCCAAGACCAATGTTATGATACTATCCCCCTACATTTTCTTCTGGGGTTTTATAGTTTCAGGTCTTACATTTAACTCTTTAATCCATTTTTAGTTTATTTTTGTTTATGGTATAAGATAACTGTCCAATTTATTCTTTTGCATGTGGATATCCAGTTTTCCCAACACCATTTATTGAAGAGGCTGTCTTTTCCCTATTGTGTAGTCTCAGCACATTTGTCAAAGATTACTTGACTATGTATGCATAGGTTTATTTCTGGGTTCTCTTTTCTGTTTCACTGATTTTATATATATATAAAATCAGTCTTTATGACAGTATAATCCATTGTTGATTATTGTAACTTTATAATATGCTTTGAAGTCAGGAAGTGTGAAGCCTTCAGCTTTGTTCTTTCTCGAGATTATTTTGTCTATTCACGATCTTTTGTGGTTCCATATGAATGTTAGGATTGTTGTTTTATATTTCTGCAAAAAGTAACATTAAAGCCCCAAGGAGATTGCACTGAATCTATATATTGCTTTGGATAATATGGACATTTTAATATTAAGTCTTACAGTCCATGAACATAGGATGTCCATTTGTTTTTGTCTCCAATTTCTCTCATCAATGTCTTGTAGTTTTCAGTGTACAAGTCTTTCACCTAATTAGTTAATTCCTAAGCATGTTGTTCTTTTTGGTGCTATTTTAAATGGTATTGTTTTCCTAATTTCCTTTTCAGTTAGTTTACTGATAGTGTTTAGAAATGCAACTGATTTTTGCATGTTGAATTTGTATCCTGCAACTTTACCAAATTCATTTTTTAATTCTAACTTTTTAGGGAGAAGCTTTAGGGTTTTCTACATGTCATCTGCAAATAGGGAAAATTCTACTTCTTCCTTTCTGATTTGAATGCCTTTTATTTCTTTTTCTTGCCTTATTGTCCTGGCTAGGACTTCCAGTACTATGTTGAATAGAAGTGAGAGTGAGCTTCCTTGCCTTGATCCTGATCTTAGAGGAGAAGCATTCAATTTTTCACCTTTGATTATGATGTTAGTTGTGGGCTTATATGGCTTTTATTAATTTTTTATCAATTTCCTTCTATTCCTAGATAGTTGAGTATTTTATCATGAAAAGGTATTGACTTTTTTCAAATGCTTTTCCTGCTTCTATTGAGATGATCATGTGATTTTTGTCCTTCATTCTTTTTTAAAGATATTTATTTATTTAGGGACACCTGGGTGCTCAGTCAGTTAAGCATCTGTCTTCAGCTCAGGTCATGATCCCAGGGTCCTGGGATTGAGTCCCACTTTGGGCTCCTTGCTCAGCAGGAAGACTGCTTCTCCCTCTATCTGCCACTCCCCCTGCTTGTGTGCTCTCTCTCTCTTTCTCTGTCAAAGAAATAAAATCAATATAAAAAAAGATTTATTTGTTTTGTTTACTTTATTTTTTTAAATTAAAAAAAAATTTTTTTTGATGTAAAGTTCGATGATTCATTAGTTGCGTATAATACCCAGTGCACCATGCAATACGTGCCCTCCTTACTACCCATCACCAGCCTATCCCATTCCCCCATCTCCCTCCCCTCTGAAGCGCTCAGTTTGTTTCTCAGAGTCCATAGTCTTTATTTATTTTAGAGAGGGAGAGAGAGAGAGAGAGTGCAGGAGTGGGGGAGGGGCAGTTGGAGAGGGAGAGGCAGAGAATCTCAAGTAGACTTCACACTGAATGCAGAGCCCAATACGGGGCTCAGTCTCAGGAGCCCAAGATCATGACCTCAGCTGAAATCAAGAGTCAGATGCTTAAGTGACTGAGCCACCCAGGTGCCCCTATCCTTCCTTCTTTTCAAGTGGTGTCACATTGATTGATTTTCATATGTCAAGATATCCTTTACCGCAGAGATATATCCTTTACCTTTACACTTGGTCATGGTGTATGGTCCTTTTAATCCGTTGTTGAATTCAGCTTGCTAATATATTGTTGAAAATTTTTGCATCTACAGTCATCAGATATATTGGCCTGTAGTTTTCTTTTTTTTCTTTTTGGTAGTATCTTTGTCTGCTTTGGTATCAGGGTAATGCTGTCTTTATAAAATGAGTTTGAAAGTGTTCCCTCCTTTTCAATTTTTTGGAAAAGTTTGAGAAGGATTGGTGTAAATTCTATTTTATTTTTTATTATTACTTTTTTATTATGTTCAGTTAGCCACTGTATAGTACATCATTAGTTTTTGATGTATGTTCAATGATCCATTAGTTGCATATAACACCCAGTGCTCATCACAACACATGCCCTCTTTAATACCCATCACCCTATTAAATTCTACTTTAAATGTTTGGTAGAATTCGCCAATGAAGCCATATGGTCCTAGGCTTTTCTGTGTTGAGAAGTTTTTGATTACTGATTCAATTTCCTCACTAGTCATAGATCTATTCATATTTTCAATTTCTTTATGATTCAGTCTTGGTAGGTTGTATGTTTATACTAATTTATCCATTTCTTCTAGGTTAATCAATTTGTTAGGCATTTAATTATTCACAAAAGCCTCATAATTGTTTTTATCTCTGTGGCATCAGTTGAAATGTCTTTTCTTTAATTTATGATTTTGTTTGAGTCTTTTCTCCCTTTTTTCTTAGGCCGTCTAGCTAAAGGTTTGCCAATTTTGTTGATCTGTTCAAAATGCAAACTCTTAATTTCATTGATTTTTTTTTCTATTCTCTGTTTCATTTATTTCTGCTCTAATCTCTGTTATTTCTTTCCTTATCCTAACCCTGGTCTTAGTTTGTTCTTCTTTTTCTAGTTCATTGAAGTTCAAATTTATATTGTTTATTTGAGATCTTTCTTTTTATTTGTTGTAGGTGTTTATCACTACAACTTCACTGTTAATATTGCTTTTGCTGCATGCATCCTATAAGTTTTCATATGTTGTGTTTTTATTTCTTAGAATGTTCTCTAATTTTCCTTTTGATTTCTTCTTTGACTCATTGGTTGTTCAAAAGTGTGTTATTTAACTTCCACGTATTTGTGAATTTTGCAGCCTTCTGTTATTGATTTCTAGTTTGTTTTATTGATTTCAGAAAAGATACTTGATGTGATTTCAGTTTTCTTAAATTTAAGACTTTTTTGTCATCTAACACATGATCTATCCTGGAAAATGTGCACTTGAAGAATATGTATTCTGCTGCTGTTGGGTGGTATGTCAGTTAGGTCTGTTTGGTCTATAGTATTGTTCAAGTCCACTGTTTCTTAAATGATCTTCTGTCTGGATGTTGTATCCATTATTGAAAGTGGAGTATTGAAGTCTTCTATTATTGTACTGCTGTTTCTTCCTTCAATTCTGTGAATGTTTACATCATTTATTTGGGTACTCTGCTGTTAGGTTTGTATATATTTATCATTGTTATACCTTCCTGATGAATTTCCACTTTTATTGTTATATAATGTCTTTATCTCTTGTGCCAGTTTTGACTTAAAGTCTATTTTCCCTGACATAATAATAATTAATAATTATGACCATCCCTGCTCTCTTTTGGTTGACATTTACATGGAATATATTTTTCTATCCTTTCATTTTCCCCTGTATTAGTTCTAACATCTAAAGTGAGACTCTTGTAGACAGCGTGTAGTTGGATCTTGGTTTTCATTTTCTCCCTTCCCTTCCCTTCCCTTCCCTTCCCTTCCCTTCCCTTCCCTTCCCTTCCCTTCCCTTCCCTTTACGTACTCAGCCATTCCATATCTTTTGGTTAGAGAGCTTAAACCATTTACATTTAAAGTAATTACTGATAGGGAAGGACTTATTGTTGACATATTGTTCATTGTTTTCTGTCTCATAGCAATTTTGTCCCTCTTTTTCTCTTTTGCTATCTTTTTTAAAAAAATATTTTTGTTGGGGCGCCTGGGTGGCACAGCGGTTAAGCGCCTGCCTTCAGCTCAGGGCGTGATCCTGGCGTTATGGGATCGAGCCCCATATCAGGCTCTTCCACTATGAGCCTGCTTCTTCCTCTCCCACTCCCCCTGCTTGTGTTCCCTCTCTCGCTGGCTGTCTCTATCTCTGTCGAATAAATAAATAAAATCTTTTAAAAAAATATTTTTGTTATTTTATTTTTGGTAGGTATATACTTCAATTCCTTTCTCGTTTTCTTTTGTATATCTTCCATAGGTATTTTCTTTGTGGTTACCATGGGGCATACATAAAACATCTTATAGTTATAACAGCTGGTTTTGCATTCACTTGGGGTACAGTATCCTTGTAACTGGTTTCTGGTTTTCTCACAAAGGGAATTGGTTTGTGTGTTGCATCTCTTTCATGAGAGAAGAAGGGTCTGATGATTTCCGTTCCACCGTCTTGCTCCCTAGCATCCTAGATTATCTTTCTTTGACAAAGCAAAAACTATACTTATGCTCCTCATGTGGTTTTTCAGAAGAGCTAAAATTTATTCATACAGATAAGAAAGTAAGTATCCAAGTCAGTGAAGGAGGAAGTGGGGAAGCTGCCGTGCCTACTCTGGTAGTCTTAAAATATTGTACCCACTCTCACTTTACAAATTCCCTCAGGGCTCCTTGAGATTCAGCTTTCCAGCCTTCTCCTTGTAAGATCTTCTCTTACAAAGGCAAATCAAGCTCCTGCTCTATGAAATGTAAAGTTCTAATAATAAAGGACTTCTTTCTACCCTGTGGAGACATAGACAGAGACTTCATCTGGCTAGTTCTCTCACAGTGCTCTCTCTCTCATTGATTGAGATGATCGCTTTGAACAGAATGTGAGGTGGGAGCCCAATTTATTATTATCATTATTTTTTTTTTGGTTTTTGAGATACAATCGTTATAGAATATATCACACTATATTGAAATTATTGCTTTCCTATCTGTCTTCTCTAATAGTCTGTGAGTAGTTTGAAGGATGTGTCTGATTCATCTCCTTGCCTGCAGGGTAAGGCTTGGTAAAGTAAATGCTTAGCCAGTGTTTCTTGCATGACAGGAATGGATGGGTGGATGGATGGATGGATGGATGGATGGAGCACTGATGGAATATCAGGCCTCACTGAGCAGGGTCAGAGGGTAGTTTCAGCATTGATTTTTGATGTATGGAACAGTATCCTGACAACAGTGACATGAGACAAATATATTTATTGGGAAGGTTCCATGTGGCAGTATAGTGTGGTCAAACAGGCAGCTAGCCTAAGTGCAAAAGAATATGTCAAAACCTTGGATATTTTAGACCTACCTATAATATTCTCAATGAGTAGAGCTAGTCCAGTCCATGAAGCTTACCTCAAACAGTAAATACAGCCATTTCAGAAACTACCTTTTAATGTCTTGTAAACCCTACATATGACACCAAGCTAGTATCTATAGAGGGAATCCTTCCCAAACCACCTTCAGAATATTGTAGTCTCCCTAGAATCTTAGATAATACTGTGAGGACCAAGAACCTTATAGGGTCTCAGGAGACTTCATTGGCAAGTCAGCCTGGCAATTCCTGAAGGCAATGAGATAGCTCACACTTGGCTTTTAAACAGGAGAATAATTCTCTCATTTATTTTATAAGTCAACTATTTCTCCATGATGAAACATCTAATGTAGATCCCTCCTAATTCAGACCTTTCTCATCTCCATAATAATCAAAGCCCACCGTGAGCATTGGGAAAGGAGATATTATCAAGAGATAAAGGGGACCAATAGGGTCTTATCTTTTTTCTAGGAAGCTCCCACTATGTCATGATGTCACCCAAGAGTCCTTCCTACCTGAAGTAGACATACTGTTTCCCTTTCCTGGCTCCAGAGTTATCAATATCCTCCCCATCATCTAGCGCTGGATAAACTCTACAGTTTCATAAACCCCAACCCTCTAAGTTTTAAATGTCTAAGTCTATTCCCATCACAAAAAGGAGATTGAAGAAAAGGCTTTATGATTTTTTTTTTTAAATGCCGACTGTCTCAGGCGCAGCAAATTAACCATCACAAAAATACCTTCCACAGAAAAACACCAGGGGAGATGAATTCAGGTCAAGGCAAGCCTGAAATACCCAGGACTATACCCTTAAACTTGTTTGCCTGTTATAGCTCATTTCAGGTCTAGAACAGTACTCTACCCCGAGGTGTTCAATAAGAGCCTGGGTTTCTCTCAACTGGTCCCCAATTCAAGTTGCCTGCACATTCTGTCACCAAACTCTTGTCTCTTTGTTGTGTGTCTTTTCTAGATAAGATTGAGGAGTTACTGAACTCTAAGATCCATTTGGTTGGGAACCATAATGTTTCAGTGCATTTTCGAATTGCGACATGGGACATAATGCCAGCTACCTGATAGTCACTTCATTAGCCTCTGCTGAAGGAAAGATTTCAAAGGTTTCAGATTCAAATTTTATAGTGCAGTGGTTAGGAGCACAGACTTCTTATGTTTAAAACCCAGCTCTGTCATTTTCTATTCATGTAATCTTGGGCAAGTTTTTAAAAAATTAGGATAATAATTGTACTAGATTATTGGTACTGGATATCACTGAATTGATGTGAGAGTTAAATAAGTAAATATATTTAAAATGTTTATAATAGCGTGTAGAACACAGCACATACTAAATAAATGCTATTCATTTTATTATTGAAACCTCTGATGTAGCTTGTGGGTTAAAAGTGCATAGGCTTAAGAAACAAAAACAAAACAAAACAAAACAAAAACACCTCACAAGTGTATAATTCATTCAATCCTGCCTTCAAAACCTACTGGCACTGCAAACCTAGTCAAGTTGCTTCCCCCCACTGATTCCCAATTCTCTTATTGGTAAAATAAGAATAATCAGATTTAGCCATACAGCGGTTGGAAGCATCACAGGAGATCGTCCATGTGCCATCCCTGACAATGAATGTTATGTTACTCTCTCCTGCTCCTCCTCCCCTCCTCATAGGGGCCCTTTCCCTTCCTCCTCATGTTTTCCCTATTCTGCCCATTTCTCCCCAGGAATCCTACTAGGACTTCTGCTCTTCTTACTCTGTGCACTCTTTGTGTGTGATCTCATCCCTCCCATGGCTTTGATCACAGTTCCTTCAGACTAATGTTCCAAACCCCTACCTCTTGCCCTGATTTCTCCCCTACATTCTACTCTCAATATCTTCACTAGTCCGATTTACAGATACTAAAAGTCAACAAGTCCAAAGCTGAACACATCACCTCTCTTCCAAACCTGACCCTCTTCTGTATTGAATATTGCAGTGAATGACACCAGTGCCCACCCAGTTACTCAGCCCAAAACTTGGCTATCCTCTTGAACTCTCACTATTGACATTTCAGCACTTACCAAGTTATGTCAGTTCTACCTTATAATTCTTTCTAATACTATCCCCTTCTCTCTGACCCCTATTACTAGCTTAGTTCAGGACACCAACTCTATCCTGGGTGACTTCCAGAGTCTCATGACCCTGGCCTCTCCTCTATATTGCCACCCCTTGGTCCATTCATTTTCCACAGTGAAGCCTTAGTAAAATGTCTCTAGATTTTTAAAAAAAAATCCAGACACTATTTCTCCCTGACTTTAAAGGCTTCAGTATACCCCCATTGCCCTAAGAATTGCCTCCCCTCCTTCAGAGGCTGAAAGGGTTTTTGACAATCTGGCCCCAGATTCTCCCCTACCCCATTTACTTGCATTTCCTTCTCAGACTCAAATCCCTGGTTCTGCAGTCACATTGCTTTAAGCTCCCATGCTCCTTCCCACTCAGCCTTCATACATTTTTCACTGCCCCTCCTTCATCTGGTTGACTTTGCATCCTCCAAGCCTTCAAGTATCAACAGAGGCTTACCTTCTCCTTGATAGCTGCTTCTAATTCTCTTCTTCTGGTTATATACGGTGCTCTCCTCCAAGCTCATTCAGGGCTCCTTGGCTTTTCCTTTCTAGCACACACCACATTGGCTTGGGCTGTTTATTTATACCTTCCTCCCCCATTGGGTTATGAACTTTTTGAAAACAGGGTCATTGCATAATTTATCCTGTATTTATTTATACTACCTGGCATATAGTAGTCATTCAGTAAGGATGAACAAACAAAACAAACTTGATGGATGTTAGTTCACTTTCCTTTCTATTCTACAGAACCCATCTAATAAGAGTTTGACATGAAGGAGAAAAAGTTTTCCTGCCATAAATAGCCTGTTACTCTTCTTCAATCTGTTAGTACTTCTTATGTTCATTCCAGGCACTCAGAATCCAAATCATTTTGCATTCATTGGAATGTCCTGCCTCCAGGTTACTAGAATGTCTATTCAGAGTGAAGCATATTTTCCCACATTGCCTTCCCTTCCACAGCCCCTCTTTGAGAGGGAATATCTGGTGCTCTAGAATTGGGATGGCAAAGCACAGCCTGGGGGCCAAATTCAGCTCGCCACCTGTTTTTATAAATAAAGTTTTATTGGAACACAGCCACACTTGTTCATTTATGTGTGGTTTATGGCTGCTTTCATGCTGTAGTGGCAGAGTTGAGTAATCATGACAGAGACCATATGGCCTACAAAGCCTAAAATATTTACTCCCTGGTCCTTTATATAAACAGTTTGCCAACATCTGCTCTAGAGCTTTGCTCAAGAGCATCTGGGCCCATTCAGCTTTGTGCTGAGATTCAAATATGCAAGGCATAATCCAAGAAAGGGTCACAGACTTAAATCCAATTTCCATGCCTGAAAGGCATTTCTAATACCTTGCCTTTGATAATGCTTTATGTTTTTCTAAGTACTTTCATATTCTTTAAAGAAAAGATCTTCAAATACAAATACTACTGCTCCCAGGTGAGTCCCACGCTGCTGCTCTGCTGAGCACACTTTCAGCTGTGAGGCAGTAGAGCAAAGACTCTGGAATCTCACTGTCTAAATCTGGCTCACTACTTACCAATGGTGTGTACTTGAGCAAGTAAGGTACTTGACCCTTTGGGTCTCAGTTTCCTCCTTTGTAAAAGGTACTCAATGAAAGTGACATCCACTGACCAAAGTTATGGTGGAGAATAGATGGGATATGGAAAGGTCTTATCACAATATTTGGTTTATTCAAAACATTTAATGCCAGCTGTTATGGCCTTAATCAGCTATGTGCTTAGTACCATGGTAAGAAATTCCAAGATCTCCTGGATTTGTGTGCTCTCCCCCCCAAATTCCTAGCTATCTAGGAATAGCCAGATGCCTAAAACTTCTTTTCTCCATACTATTCTTCTACATGAAATCTATCCATCTCAGTGCCCACATGAGAAGATCATAACAGCATTCCATTCAATTCATCCACTCTGATGTCAGTCTTCTCAGTCTTGCTCTTTTGCTCTATTAATGCTGTTCCCCTAAGTTTGCATTCTCTCATCCCTCCTTTCTACCTGTCTCAAAGCCCAGCAGGCTCACCACTTCCTGCAGGAAGCCACCTATGACTGTGACCATCACCCACAGTGCTCTCCTCCTTCCTGAGCTCATGCAACATCAGGAGAGACAACTGGTCTGTATTTGATACTTGTCTCCTCAACTTTTATTTAGCTGTGTGACTCACTCAGCCTCTCTAAGCCTCGATTCCTCAACTACAAAGTAGGAATAATATTTATCCCTTTGTGTTGTTGCAAGGATTAATCATAATATAATAAATGTGTCTTGCACATAGTAGGTTCAAAATATATTTATTTTGTTCTCTGTGCTTTTAACCCATCACATCGCTTTTTGTACATAGCTGGGCACATGGACCGATTAATGTGCATTACTGCTCCCAGTTATTGGCTTCTTAGGGCCAGATGAAGGGCCCTGACAGTTGCACACCTCTTCTTTCCCTGAAGTCTTTGCAGGTCCACCATGTAACATCCCAAGAAGGGTAGTGGTAGAGGAGAACTTAAGTGCTGCTGGGTGCAAAACTGGGGAGAAATTTATTTTTTTATTTTTATTATTTTTTAAATTTTTTATGTTCCAAGTTTTTCTTTAAATTCTTTGAGTCTTATTTAGCTTTTTGTGCATTTATGGTTTTCATCAAATTTGTTAAATTTGCAGTAATTGTTTCTTCAAACATTTTTTGTCTAATTTCTGGGATTCCAATTACAAGAATGTTAGGCTCTTTGATATTGTTCCATAGCTCACTGATGCAATGATCCCATGCTCATTTTATTTTCCATTTTTTTCCCTCTTTATTTCATTTTGGATAGTTTCTCTTGCTATGTCTTCAAGTTCACTGCTCTCCTGAAGTATTTAATCTGTCGTTATCACCCATCCAGTGTATTTTAAACCTCATATATCGTTTTTGTTCATTTCTGGAAGTTCTGTGATAAATAGATATAAAATCATCTATATCCATCTATTATCTGTATATCTACCTATCTATTCATCTATCTTATTTTCCATCTTTCCTTATTTGCCCATGCTTTATTTTTATTTTTGAACATTTGAAATATATTTATAATACCTGTCTTACAGCCCTTGTCTACTAATTCTGTTATCTGTGTCACTTCTGAATCTGTTTCTATCAACTGGTTGTTCTCCTCATATGTTTTTCTGTTTCTTTGCATGACTGCTAAATTTTTATTGGTTTATGGACATTGTGAATTTTATATTGAGTTGCAGGATTTTTTTTATTATACCTTTAATTATTTGAGGACTTCATTTTGTAGCCCAGTTAAGTTACTTGGAATCAGTTCAAAATTTCAAGACTTGCTTTTAAATATTGTTAGATTGGACCAAATCAGCTGTTAGTCTAGGGATAATTTGTCCTCATAACTGAGGCAATACTCCATGCGTTATGTATGGAGGTTTTCCTCCCTGGATGGTGGGAATGCAAACTATTTCTAGCACTGTGTGAGCTCCAGGGATTATACATTCTGCTCCTTTCAGTAGTTCTTTCCCCAGCCTTGGTGGTTTTCTCATGCATGCTCTGATTAGTACTCAGTCAAAAGACTTGAGGGAAATTCTCTGTTATCTTCAGATTTTGTTCTCCTTCCCTCTCTCTTTGTCTTTCTGTATCTCTCTGTCTTTCTCTGTCTCCCTCTCTCTGCATCTCTTTCCTTTCTGATACTCCTGCCCACAGATTCTAGCCGCCTTGATCTTCTCAAACTTCTGAATCTGACTTCTCAACTCAGGGAAACTGCTGAGCTCTCTCTGGATACTATTTCCCTATGATGAAGCCTGGAAAATCTTGCCAAGCAGTAAGCTGGGGCATGAGGTTCACCTCATTAGTTCTCTTCTCACGGAGATCATTCTGCTGTGCTGCCTGTTGTACTGTATATGAAATCCATTGTTTTATACATTTTTCCAGTGGTTTTTTTTCCCCTTTTTTATTTTATTTTTTATTTTATTTTTTTAAAGATTTTATTTATTTATTTGACACAGAGAGAGACAGCCAGCGAGAGAGAGAACACAAGCAGGGGGAGTGGGAGAGGAAGAAGCAGGCTCCCAGCGGAACAGGGAGCCCAATGTGGGGCTCGATCCCAGAACCCTGGGATCACGCCCTGAGCCGAAGGTAGATGCTTAACAACTGAGCCACACAGGTGCCCCAACTGAGCCACCTAGGCGCCCCATTTTTTTCTTTTTTAATCTAAGTTTTATAGATGGTGAAACTAAGGCAAAAAGAGGTTAAGTAATCTGCCCAAATTTGTGTAGTTAACAATTAGAGGAGCCAGGGATTTGAAGTTATGTTCCTAAACTCTAGGCTCTACTGTCTCAAAAGTATTTACGTAAAATAAGTCAAAATCTTTATGAATGATTATTTGGTATTTCCCAATTACAGAAGAAAGAAATCAACATATGTTCACATAAATCCATCCAGCATTCAAAGGAACAGGCCCATTCCACTTATCTATGTGCTCAGAGCTAAACATGGATGCTTTTCCAAGTGTCAATGTCAATGCTATATTTGCATCCTATCTCAGATCTAAGGACAGACATTTCTCCTGACCCTTTGGGACCATAGGATAGATTGCCAGAGCCTCCAGTTGTGGCAGATACTTGTATTGAAGAGAAATACAATCTGACTTTTCACTGCTATCTGGAAAATTCCTGTTTTCAGAGCACAAACCATTTACCCAAACAGTGTAAAGAGATTATGGTTCACTCTATACGTTGAATTATGCATGGTTTTCAGCTAGGTAAAGTTCTCTGTGTTCTATTTTAAGAACATTTCCTGCACAGAGTGGAAAAAAATCTATACTATCCAGAAGAAACTACTTTTGATATATTTTACTTCTACTAGGAAAAAGGAATAATAAATCCGAACCTCACCCATTTTCTTTGCGTCTTGTTTTGTAATTGGTAATCAAAGATTTCTATTCATTTTCAGAAGTGGAACTTTCCCTTCACATTCCAAGACATTAAAAGAGAAGAATAGAAGCAAATTTGGTCCAAATTTAAAACATCTATTGTGGCATACTCATGACATCTTTTTAGAATTAGGCTTACTAATCCTGCTTAATACACAAGAAGTGTTTGCTATTAAGCCTTCTCAGAACACCATGTCAAAACCACTTTAATTTGAGTTAGGGGTGATTTTAAAATGTCAGCTTTAAAAGAACTATTTCAAGAATGCCTCAGAGCCTTGGGTTCGGCTACAAAGAAATTTTGTATTGAAATAATACAAAAGGGATTTGAATTCCGGAGTTTTAGTTCAGCATTCGTGGTATAAAGTACAATGATTGTAGACCTAGAAGGGAAGTTCGATCACCCAACTGAATTGAAGACATTCATTTGGGGGAAAAATCAAAGTGACATATGGAAAAAGTATTTCTGTACATTTCTCAAATGTACATCTCATCATCTGTCCCAGCAATCTTTTGCTGCATTTAAGTTCTAGGAAATCCTTAATAACTACAGTTTTTGCTGCCAGTGTCCCCAAATGTTGGGTGTGAGGATGGGACAAGTTGGTTGATGGTGTGAGAAGCAAAATGAGATAACTCCACAATTTTGGTTCAGTCCAGACCTGCAACTCAATTTTTCTTTAGGGTTGCAGAATAGCATACATACACATATGAATTAATACACAATATGTCTGTGAGCTCTATGTATTGATGCTAAGGTGCCATCAATTGTAAATACACCATCTGTACATTTCCCTCTGGCCTTAGCATTTCTCTAAGCCCTAGCCCCAGCCCCAGCCATAGAGCTCTACCTTAACTACCGCTGGATATTCTGTTCTTTTTACAGTAGTACTTACTGAGCAAGTTATCATGATCAAAGAAAACAAGCATGGGGCACTGCATGAGATTTGGAAACAAAGGGACAGATTTGAGCCCCACAGAACCATAATATTTATAAGCTATGAGCCCTTAGTCAAGTTACATACCCTCATTGAGCCTCATTTGTTTATCTGAAAGTAATGATGCAGTAATACCAACTTGACAGGTTTGTTGAGAGGGTAGATGAGATAACATTTACACAGATATAAAATTATTACACACGTGAATCTCACTTATACTGCCAGTGTGCTGACACACATCCTGTAGGCCAGTAGGTAAGGCCTTTGTTGATGATGGATGATCCTTGGTGTTGCTTCTAGCAAAGCAGCAGAATAGAGAACTAGAGAGGATGTGAGCCAGCTTTGAAAGATTGAAACAAAGAAGACTGACCAGGGGATAAAGGGATATTCTAAAGATGGGATAAAAGAGGAGGCTGAAGTTTTATGGGGCCCTTCCTCTGTACATGCCTTCTCTATCAGAGAATCTTCCTTCTCCCAGATGACATGCTGACCATCATTTAGGAGGCTCAGAATGGGAGAAGTGGTATGGGTCCCCCGTCATCAGGTTGTAACGTACTGACATCTCAGGAGATAAGGAATTGAGACTGTTGACAATGTGACAGAACATGAAAAATGATAATGCATGAAATCAGCTGTAGATATTATGACTTATAAGTTATCGTTCTATGCGTTGTTTTTCACTATTTTTAACAAGATAATTTGAAAAAAAGAGGAATATTAGGAGTGCTGTTTCATGGTGTGACTATGCCCATTTTGTCAAATTGTGACTGCTCATCCTTGTCACCTGTGGTCAGGATGATAAATAGTTCTTACCTCCTGTCATCTCATCAGTTATCAGTAACTGCTGGAAGTGCTCTGTTGGAAAGTAATCTCAGGCCATATTTATGTTCAGCAAGTAAGTGTTCTGTGAGGACCTAAATATTACTATCTGCCATGGATGAGGGAGAGAATGGACTCAGTGTTCCATGAATCCACAGACTCTGGCCTGTGGTTCAGGCCACTCATCCAGATATCTTTGTTTGAATAAACATTTAAAAGCTGGCTAAGGAGGGAGTTGGTCCTTCACTTAGTTCCAATCTTGATATTAATGTCCTATAACTCTTTCCAGGGATCTTGCTCCAATCCTAGTGTCCCAGACTCTCCTGGCACAAATGATTAGACTGTGAGTTCACTCAATCATCCATCCATTCATTTAACAAATTTTGATTGGATGCTTTTTATGTATTAGGACTTGTACTTGGATCTGGGGAATGTATCAATAAGCAAGACAGATGGAGCCCCTGGAGTCCTGCTGTCAGGAAGGAAGCTATGCCTTCAATAAGCACACAAACTATATAACACAATTGCCTTACATGCTGCAGAGGAGAGGGCCTGTATAATTTATTGTGAATATGTAACAATGGGGGAAATTGGCCTATTCCAGGAATCAGTGAAAGTTTCATCGTGAAAGACACATAGAACCACATTGTGGTTTTAAAATAACATGTTCAGTATTTTCCAGGAAAACGTGTCTGTGAGACATATGAGCAGAAATATGAAGAAAGTGTATTTGAAATATAATATTGAAACTGTGGCCATGTGTCTTCCATGGGCCAACATCTGAGAATAATTTTTACTTAAATTTACATTTTGAAAGTCTTGTGTGCTTTATCCTGAACATCCATTCTCTGTGCTCTGGCTTCCTAGAGACCAGGGACGTTAACTTCTCCCTGTACAAGACAGATGCAGGTTACCACCACAGTGCCTTCCCACTTGCCTGGGAACTACAGGGCTTTTATGAACCTGGAGGGTTTTGACACTCAGCCATTACCTTCCCCTGGGGAAGCTTACAAGCAGCGAGAGCTCACGGGACTCTGAACTTTATGAGAGGACATGACTCCCATTCCCCAGGCTGCCATGTCTGGCATTCACAGAGGCGATGGGGCCTGACGGAGTCCTCACTGCCCAACAGCCTGTGGAGGAAAAGTGCACATTCCCCAAGTGATTCTCTTGGGGATGAAAAGTGCAGCATCACAGGCCTCTCCCCAGATGAGGGGCCTGAACTTACCCATATCATCCCTCACTCTCCACTCATCTACAGTAGTACATATGGGCTGCTGCCATGGCTGTCTGTACTTTTTTTGTACTTGTTTTCATCAACACCACTTCTTTCTCTTCTGCCTCACTCCTTGTTAAGCTCTGATTCTTCCAGAACCCTTGCCAAGCCCCTATAGCCCACTGTTCTATTTTCCTTCCCTGATTTTCAGAAGCACATGTTTGCTAACTATATTAGTCCTATTTTCCCAACCACACTCTAAGGGCAAAGGACTTCTCAGGTCTCATAGCTCAGCCCACCCCCATCATGTTGGAGTGCAGTGCAAGGTCAGTGTGAGATAGATGCATTAAAGCCCATTGGTAATGGACAGGGGCAGCAGTGTGCTCTTGCTCTTCCCTTTCCAAGTTAGGATATTAATGTCACTATCCAAGCGCCAATTCAAAGCTTGATATTTTAACCCAGACTTTAGACAGAAAGCCATTGCTGGGTAAATTATCAGCTAGTGGTGTGCTCCCCACAAGTGGGTCATGAAAGGGTGTTGATGTTTTGAGACATCCTGGGTGCTGTTGCTGTCATCTGTCTGTGATTTAGCAGATGGGGGATGTCTGAGTGCACACAGGATGGAGAATAGGGAGGACATGTAGCATGAGTATGTATATGTGCATGACTCTACAGGAGTGCATAGTGTATGGATGTCTATTTATTCACCCTGTGGCTGTGAGTACATAGTGAAACACCCCATTTGGGCTGTATGCAGCTGAGGCACACAGGTAGTGATCACAACTATATACATGCAGGGCCTCCATAAGTTCTGTGGTCTCAGCCTTCCCAGGGAGTGCTGAGAACTTGAACTGTAGACTCTGGGAGAGGGGAAAGAGCTTAGATTTGCTTCTTCAAATGTGGTCCATGGGCCAGCAGCTTCAGCATCACCTGGAAGCTTGCTCCATATGCAGAATCTCACTCAGGTCTCCAGATCTACTGAGTCAATCTATAGCCTAACAAAACCTCCAGGTGATTCATAAGCACATGATGTTTGAGAAGCACATGCTTAGAGTCTATTACCTGCATTGCACAGCTGAGAAACAGGCCTGGCATGAATCTCCAAAGTCAGGCCATGTCCAAGCTGGAACCACAACAAGGCCTGGTAATGCCTAGAGCACACTGGGCCCTCCTCGGTGCAGCCCAGGTCTGTGCCCATGTTTCTTCTGCCCGGCATATAGCTCCTTTCCCGTAAGGAGCACTATCTGTCTGTCAGAAATACCAGGAGGTGAGTGGAGAGGAAGACAGTCTGCATTCAGTGCCAAGGAGAAGTGCTAGCATCTGAACTCAGTCATGCCTAAGAGGCGCAGAGTCCTCAGGCCAGAGTTATGTAGTAGTCCATAAGGCATGGCTGACCAACAGGACAGGGAATGGGATGGGTACAGAGTGGGCTGCCTGACATGTGGTGAGTGTTGTGGTGTGGTGGTTATCAAGAAAACAATGACTTTAGCATGGGATCAAATTCACATCACAGCCATTCAGGACTTTATGTCATATGAGACCCTGCCCCATACCTCAGGAAATGCCATCTCTCCTTTCTTTCCTTCACTCCACATCTACCTAGGAGTCTACACTCTTTGTGGGAGGGGTCTCTGTCTTGGCCATCACGTGCCCACATGTGCACACACACCCTCACACACATACGCACTCAGTTACACACATTGTATACATGTTTACATACACACTCACATGCTCATGGCACCAAGGCACAGGCTTTACACTTGGTCCAGTATCTGGTTCATCTCTGTAGCCCCAGCCCCTGGGATCATGCCTGGCACATAATAGCTGCCTAATAAAAGTTTATTGGAGCAAACCCAGCAGCAGTAAGAGAACATAGGAGGGCCTTTCTCTAAGACCAAGGCCTCACTTATCTAAAGGAGAGGTCAGCCCTACTGAACTTCTCCCTAAACAGATTTTCTTTTTTATTTGTTTATATTTTATTAGGTTTATAGTTCTAGTTTGATGTTTATTGCAATTTGTTCCCTGTAACACTTGCTCCTACAGAATGTTAATTTCATCTTATTTTAAAAGAAGTTCTTGTTGTGCAATAAATTTTGAAATATTAGAATTTTAAAATGCCATGGTGTGTGTTGCTGCAGGACTTCTCAGCCCTGAGCTGCACAGGCGTGCAGGATGGCTCCCCAAGAAGCAGGTCTGGGCAGGGTTCCCCAAACTTTCCTCATCACAGAGCCTCTTCCTCACAGAGTCTTGGTTTCTCAGGAGACACTTTGGGAAGTACTGATTTAGCTGTTTTTTTTTTTAAAGATTTTATTTATTTATTTGACAGAGATAGAGACAGCCAGCGAGAGAGGGAACACAAGCAGGGGGAGTGGGAGAGGAAGAAGCAGGCTCATAGCGGAGGAGCCTGATGAGGGGCTCGATCCCATAACACCGGGATCACGGCCTGAGCCGAAGGCAGACGCCCAACCGCTGTGCCACCCAGGTGCCCCTGATCTAGCCGTTTTGGTATGCATGCCATTTGTCTTCTAACTTGACAACCATGTGTTACAAGGCTGTCAATGTGTCTTGTACTTGGCTTTTAGTCTTCAAGGAGGAGGGCATAGTAGGTATTCAAGGATTGCCTGTTGAATGATTAACTAGATAAAAGTAAGCTTGTGAGGAAGTCAAACAGATATAAATTCCAGGATGAACCATATTCATTCAATTAAGTTCTAATCCAATGCAGTGAAATGTGCAGGGAACTGCTTCTGTGCCTTGCACAGTGATAGGCATGGTGAATACAGAAATGGAGGAAACTCAGCTGCATCTCCAGGAAGCTCAAAAGCTTGAAGGAGATATGGGCATTTAAATGAAGAATTGCCCAGCTGTGGATAAGTGGAACAAATGGTGGTTGTATGAGGCTTGGAGGTTGCAAAGGAAAAGGAACGTCTAATCCTTTATCTACATGATGACTAACGTAGGTTTTGGAAAGGTAACCGAGTGTTTACCAGATTGACAAGGATAGGGGAGAACAATCCAGGGAGAGAGCCTAGGATGGTCAGGGGTTTCCAAACCTTGGTGGAAATACCTTGCCATGTCCCAGAGACTAGTAATTTCCGAAAAGGAAAATGTAAAGACTGACAGATGTTGGAGTTGAGAATGTCCTTTGTCACAGTGCATACTTCTTTACTTCCCTAGAGGCCATGCAGCTCTGTGGGGACAATATCTTGCTCTGATCCAGGAAGGTGCCACATTTCTTAACTTCAGGGATCCATAGTGGCCTTGGATAGTGGCCTCACCCTGTGAACTCCTATGTAATTGCTGGTCTAGGAACTGAGGGGGGCTGCCCTAGAGCATGGGCTCTACTCTAGCCAGCAGGGCTGGTGGCATCTACTGAGGGCATGTATACCAGTGAATCTCTCATTTTCTTAAAGTCTTCTTGTTATGCAGTATGGTTATGTGTAGTTTTTTTTTTTTAAGTTTGCAATCAATAAACTGTGAATCTCAGTGACTGTAAATAAGACAACTTGTAAAAATGCATTTACATTGATACTTCCAGCTTAAAATTTATTTTGCTTTTACTTTAGTTTATTTATGAGCCAGGAATGACACTGATGGAGAATCTGTTTCCATACTAATAACACTAAAATAGATTTAGATGCATATCAGATGGAAGCTGAGTATCATTTTTAATTATGATTAAGGTGACGTTTTATTATTTTCCCCAGGAGAGTCATGAATTTTGACTCTGCATGAAATGTTAATTGAATGCACCTCCTGCCCCTTCAATCAGAGGATATTCCTGGTAAATGATTGTGGTTCTGAATGGGCAGTTGCTACTGGGGGAACTTTTACTGCCATGAGTTCAGGAATCATTCTGGATGCCTTCCCCTTCCCTGCCTGTCCGAGCCAGGAGAAGGGATCAGACACAGGTGAATTTGAAACCCAGCTATACCATGGGGTAGCTGTGCACACTTTGGTGAGTTATATCACCTTTCTGAGCCTGAGTTCCCTCAGTTTACAGTGGGCGTGATACCCACCTCAGAGGATGAGGATTTCATGAAACATGTTGTAAAATGCTCAGTGAAATGCCTGGCACATAGCAAGTGCACTTACATTGTTTTCGTTGTTGTTATTTTATTGAAGTCTAAGTAAAAAATGAGAAATCTCAAACTAATAAGTCAGACCAAGGAGGGGCTAGGCAGAGAGGGACAGGAGCACATCTGGGCAGGTAGGAAGACGAGTCTGGAGGAATTCCAGAAGAGGGCACTGGGCTCCTTAGCAGGTGTCTGTGGGACTGCTTTTGTCCTGGGGCATCCTCAGTTGCTTCTGGGAGGCAACATAACATAGTAGAAAAGGTATAAGCTGTGAATTTAGATATTCTTGGGGTCTAAATCTAGGGTTATTAAAATGGGAATAATAATGTTACTTTAGTTATTGTGAGGATTATGAATAATGAATGAAAGCATCATCCAAATTCCTGGTGTCAAATACCTGGGGGCCATGGCCATGAACTGATACCAGAAAACATAAAATGGAGAACACCTCTACCACGATGGCATTTAAAGATTCCTCTTCAAATTAGAAATGAATTCCATTGGGCTTTTGGTTAATTTTCAGAAAAGTGAGCTGAAGATCATGAAAGGGCATTGACTTAGACCTTGGGGTCTTGCCTTGGCTATCAGCGATATCTGTCCCACGAGGGTCCTGTTCTTAACCCTGTGTTTCCTTCATGATGGTGTCAAGAACCAAGCCATCTAGCAATTGCGACCTGTTTTTTGGTAGAGTGACCAACTTGTTAGGTTTTCTTGGGACTTTCCAGTTTTAGCACTAAGAGTCCTGTGTCCCAGGAGACTCTTCCAGGAAGAACTAAATGGTTCATGCTTATTACCCTACTCGTTACCCTATAGATTAAAGATGACCTTTGGAAAGCCCTGGCATCCTCATAGTGCCCAGAACTGCATTTGCGTTAAGACACTTTTTCCCTAAGCCTGAACAAAGATCAACTTCAAACTGGCATATTAGATTTCTTCCATTTAAAAAGCAAGCACAAGAACACAGAACACCTGGGTCTCTAAAGTAAAACAAAATGATGTGATTCATTTTCTTTGCTGCAGTTCTCCCCTCCTAATGGTTGTTGATGTGCTTGTTTTTTTGTTCGAATGTGTATCGTTTGAGTGGGAAATGCGGGCATTTTCATGTGTGGAGGGGTGCAGGGCTCAAAAACAGTGAGACACCTCGACCCCTCAGACCCTCCCCAAACAAAACCTTTGTCTCCTTATGCAGCAAGACATGAGGCCATAAAGCAGCTTGGGCACCCTGCAGGCTCCCCCACACCCCTGTCCAGTTAGTACCCATAGGAACCACTGTTCTGCCTTCCAGAGCTTTTCAAACATACTGATTTTCCAGGTCACACCCTCTGAGACTCTGATTTAATTGGTCCTAGATTGGGCCAGGCATCAGGATTCCTTAAAAGCTCCCTGAGGTGATTCTAACATGCTGCCGGAACTGAGATCACTTTTGTAATCAAACCGTATGTATGAACAGTAGGTGGTTCCAGATGCCAGCACATTTCAGACCTGCTACTTCCCAGGCATCTGAGGGCACAAATTAATAGGCATGTGGGAAGGGAACTTCAAAGACCTGTCTGTGGGTATCTGCGGGGAGATGAGAAGCAATGGTGTCATTCCCTGAGTAGAACAAAGCATTAGATTTGACATCCCACAGAACAGTGGAGTACAGGTTAAGCCGAAGGAGCCATTTTGAAGTAGAAACACAAGCCATACTGCTTAGGGGCTTTGTGGGGGGGGGGGGTGTCACCCATCAGAACAAGACTCCTTGTCCTGAGCCCTGCAGGCAGTGATGGTGGGGTCTGCAGAGTGGCAGCAGCCCCAAGCACAGAGGAGGAAGTGATGGTGGTCATTCCGGGCAACAGTGGAAGAGGCTAAGGCTCTTTCCCAAATGCTGTGGGCAGCAGGCCTCAGCTGAGTCAGAATGCATTAAGTGCTCTCGAGCACATGTGAAACTCACCCAGAGGATGTCTAATAGTGCATCCCTGGGAAGACCTCCATTGGTGGTCAGAAGAGGGCCGGCTGAAATGCTGTGGATATGAAGATGGGGCTGAGAGAGTAGGGACATTTAAGTGTTAGCTCATTACAGATTCCCAGGGTTGAGGTCTGGCAACAACAATTTTACCAGTTCACGCTGGTGCTGCATCAGCACATGAACAAAAGGTCCTTATAGAATTCCTCCAATGGAGGACTTCTGTAATATGTTTAAAGATTAGTTTATTATGAAAATTTTATCTATACACAAGAACTAGAAGAAACTGCATTCTACAGATTTGGAGGTTAGGTTTTCAACCTCAGTTCTCCCACTAAATAAGCAACACTGGACAAGGTACTCTCCCTCCTTGGGCTTCCATTTGCCCAATTTTGAAATGAGAGAAATGGCTTAGGTGATCTCTAGGAGACCTCTTAGCACTGACACTTTAGGAATTTCTGGATTTTTTTTTTAGCCCAGTTTCTGTATTAGTCCGTGTTCTCCAGAGAAAGAGAACCAGCAGGCATATATCTGTATCTACACATCTATAGATATATAAATATTTATTACAAGAAATTGGTTCATGTGATTGTGGAGGCTGAGAAGTCTCACAGTCTATAGTTTGCAAGCAGAGAAGAGTCAGAGAAGATGAGCTGGAATGTCCCAGCACAATCAGTGATGCAGGAAAAAAGGGATGGGTTCCTCCTTTCTCTGCCTTTTGGTCTCTTCAGGTCTTAAAGGCTTGGATGATGCCCACCCACACTGGAGAGGGTAGTGATCTGTACAGAGTCCACCACTTCAAATGGCAATCCCATCTAGAAACACCTTCACAGACATACCCAGAAATAATGTTTAATCCGGGCACCCTGTAGCCAGTCAAGATGACACATAAATTTACCACAGTATCTATGTAAAGTGAGAGAGGGTTTTGAGGAAGGGTTTGCCCGTGGATCTTTGATTCCTTGCTCCCAGTTGCATCCCTGCTTCTCCTAAGCACGTCCCTGCAACTCTTGGAGCCTCAGAGGGCTTGAGATGCCAGCCGGTTTGGCGAAAGTCAAGCCCTGCTACCTTTGTTAAGATGCCATTCCAACAAACAGGGCCCCGAGAGAAAGTGTCCTGCCCCTGAAGTTATTTCCCTGTTCAAACAAGTCCAGCTGCAAATCTGAACCTAGATGAAGATAAATCGACACAGACAGATGTTCTAATCCAAGCATTTCCCTGAAGCTCACACAAGAGCGTTTAGTCAGCATGGCCAGCCTATGGAGTCTGAGAAGTCTGACAAGGCCGGGGGTTGAGCGAACACCCTGCAGAGGGCTAATCTGGCGCCACATTGATTTGACGGCTGGAACTCTTAGGAGGAAATGATCACAGGGAGTCAAAGGTGTGGATTCTGGTCTAACAGGCTGACGTGACCTGAGCTAGGGCGATAACAGCAATGGCTTCCACACTGGGCACCTACAATATTCCACGTACAGTATAGGCACTTTGCACATTTTATCTAATTTAATTGTCTTCCAGACCCTAGGGCATTGTGATCTCTATTTCATAGATGAGAAAATTAAGGCTTAGAGATTTGTAAGGGGACAGTTAATTTGTGCCCCAGGCAGCCTGGCATGAAAGCCTATTTTCTTTCCTCCATAACACGTATCCTTATTTCACCCACCATTCTTGGAAAACCACTATAACTCATGGGTCCCAGCCAAGGGAACTTGGGAGTACAGGAGGTTAGAGATGTCATTGAGGCGTTTGGAAAGGTAGATTAGGATAGTCACCAAAGATCCCTGCCCAGCAGGGCAATGGGCTGGCTGCAGCCAACACAGTCATGCATCCTGGCTATAGCCTGCAGCTGGCAGGGAGAACTCAGAAAGACAGCAGGGTGGCCGCAGATGCTAGCCAGGAATCATGTCAATTTAAGAAATAACAAGTGCCCCCCTTCAAGAGGTACCTGCTTGAATTTTTTTAAAACTTTTATCTGTATTCATTTTATGCTGAATTTTTTCCTGGGCCATAAGTTTGTGTTCTCCAGTGTCTTCTGGGATATCTTTTTCTTTTGTGCAGTCTCCTCTTGTGGTTGAGGAACAATCTGGTCTTCTTCACTAAGGACCATCTCAGCGTGGCAGGTGGGCCTTATGTATGGTTATTCCAACCGTGAACTCTGAGCACAGAGGCACTTCTGGGGGGCCATGTTCACCTGGATATGCTTTATGACCAGAGACTCTACATCTAAACTCTTCAGTTCAGCATTGCTCTGTGCATTTTCAAACATGTGTAGCCAAAACTCAGCACTCTTTTTGGGCCACCAATCCTGTGCCAGCCCCACTGTTTGGCCTGGGCCTACCTGCCAGCTCTACCATGTAAGGACAGAATGGCACATTCTGTCTCTGCAAAATGAGGTCTTTCAGATCCTCAGTAGCTTTTCACTTAGGCATACCCTGATGGCCTGGGCAGTTTCATGGGTGTTCTTAAAGTGGACATGAAGATTTGAACCTCTTGATTTGCATGATTTTGTGGGATTTTTCTGGGTCAAGTGAATAGAGATCCATTTTCAGAGATCACCTCAGGCCACTTATGGAAAGACCTTGCTTAATGTTTTATTAGAAGCTTGGGAATAATTTGTGCTATGGAGGAATCTCTCATAACAAGTCAAACAGACAACATCCTAGGAAGACAGACATTGTTCGACAGTCAGACATTCAGTCCCAGCAGCAAGCATGTGTGAGGGATCATGCATGCACTCAGCAGAGTTTCACTGGTGCCCACCTGTGCCCAGTGCTGTACCAGGATGTGGGAACCGTACGTGAGCCGGGTCTGGCCCTACCTTCCCAGAGCCACACACTCCTCCAGGGCCTCCCAAAGAGTACGCCAAACTCTGATGGTAGAATGGAGGTGGATCCTTTGAAAATAAGCTGGGGAATATTTCCATGTCAGTCAATTACAGCTGAGAGTCACAGCTATTTGGCTGGCCTCTTTGGGGGCTTGGGGCTAATGCTTCATGGAGTTTTCATAGGGAAGAAATGAGAAAATCTATTTCAATTACTTTTTAGAAGTCAAATTTACATAATCATTTGATGTAATGCTGTTCGTTATGGGCTTCCCTGGAGTGGCATTAGAGCCACTGTCCCTGCAAGTGCGGCAGCCCCTGGAGTTGCAGCCAGACATTTCTGCACACAGGGAGAGCCAAGCTGCACTCAGTGCAACTGGATGGGCCCCTGGCCAGGGATAATTAGGCCAAATGGGTGAGAAAACCCACCTGGGGGAGAAAAGAAAGGAAAGCATTCTCTTTAATTAATCACTCTTTTTCCAAACTTAAGAGTAAAACACTAAAATTAAAATTCATTTTAATAATATAGTCTTCATTAATGTGAAATGTGGTTTTAGGCAGACCTTAATTCACAGCCTGATTTTTCCTTAGAAAAGATTATTCCTCCTTGTGTGACCTTTATTAAATCCAAAACTGACAATATGGACTTATAAAGGATTTCTTAAGCAGATGAATTTTGAGAAGAGCCTTTTCCCCATTGATTGGTTCTCCAAGTGGCAGATGTGTCCATGCTGTGACATTTGTGCTAAGCATATGTTGACTGTGACTCCTGCAGGTGTGCGCATGTGGGGAAGCATGAGTGCGTGGATCCTTCTGGCAGTGCCAGAACCACATCTTCTCTGGCTGGCTTTCTCTGAGCCCAGCCTGGTAGGCATTCAGGCACTGTCTGGAAGGAAGGAAGGAAGGAAGGAAGGAAGGAAGGAAGGAAGGAAGGCAGGCATAACATTATCAGAAGGTGGTTCCATTGTTCTCGATACCAAAATTTGGTATCTCCTCTGGGGCAAGGCTCTTGAGTTTGCTATTTGTAAAAATTTTTGGAAAGAAGTGTCTTCTTCCATTAAAATTTGCTCTGGACTGCATGATTTATTCAGCATCTGTTTCTATACTTTGGTAGTTTGCCTAGTTATTAAATGAATGTTTTGTGACTACAAGTCTAAGGAGCTCATTTACTTTCTTTGAAATTTTGGCAGGAAAGGCTAAAAATCTTTTATAAAGTTTGGAGACAACGTCTTTACTCTTGGCTGGTGATTGACACCTGGTTCCTTGACCTGGGGTGGCAAGGGAAGGGAAACCACCAAGGGCGGCTGCTGGGTCCCCTCCCTCGCTCCCTTCCCTCCCTCCTCAAAGAGGTGGTGAGTACCTTCTTGGAGCCAAGCCCCATGCCCTGCAGTATCAGCCTTACATGTGTATGTGGTGGAGGGACATGCAGCTCCCGCGCTCAAGGAGCTCTGTAAGTGAGGGAAACAAAGAAGGGAGCAGACAACACAAAGGAAGGGACCTAGTATTCGAAGGCCATGGAATCTGTGCAGCCTGGAAGGAGGAAGAGGTGGAGGAGGGGTAGGCTGAAAGGAGGTTTAAGAGAGCAGAGCACTGTGCTCACAGCCTGGAGGCAGACAGCCATGACGCACCGGAATTGCAGGGTGCTTGCTCTGCACCCACTCGGGATGAGAAGACAGCAGTGGGGGAACATGAGGCTGCAGTAGAGAGACTGGGCCTAGGTTACAAGGAGCCACCGAGGTCAGATTAAGAAGTTGGTTTTCTAAGCACAGAGAGGAGGCATTGAAGAATTTAAAGCAAGGCAGTGACACGAGACATGGGCTTTATTTATAAAGAAAACTTTGGAAACAGAACTGAGGAAAGCAGTGATGGATGAGAGTAGACCTGAGACAAGGAAGCTGATTAAGGGGCAGGAGAACGGAAGAGTCCGGGAAAAGAGGGAGCAGATTCTAGAATGGGGCCCAAGGCTTGGAATTATACCATGTGTAAAGATTTGGGGGGCAAATAATTTTTAATGTTTTTTTAAGCAAATACACCAAAGAATCCTGCAGTGCTGCCATCATCGGATGCAGTCCTGGGCCACAAGTCTGCACACTCCTTTGCGACTGATCCTGTGACAGCAGAACCTTTCATTTCACCTTTATTGTTTACTATGACCCCCACGTTATCTTCAAAATAGAGAAACACGCCATCTTTTCTCCAGTATGACTTTCATTGTCAAATTACCACTGCTGGATGTACCTTCTTTCTGAGCTTTGGTTCGCCTTTCTTCACTGTGGCCATCACCATGTCACCCACACCAGTCCACCCTTGTTGGAGATCCCAAACTAGTCCTCAGAGACACTCGCTACTCAAAGGATGGCCCACAGACCAGGTACACGGGTCTCCATCTGGGGTTTGTTGGAAAGGCAGAACCCACTCCAGCCCTACTGAATCAGAACCTGCATTTTAACAAGCTCTTTAGGTCATTCGGGTGTATGTGAAAGTTTGAGAACACATCCGTGGTAGATTATGGGAAGGAGGAGCACAACTCTATAAGGTGCCAGCGAGTTAGGACAGTGTGGTACACAGGTGCATTTGTTGAGTTGATTGAGTTCCTTGAAGAAGTGGCAGCTGTGGCTCAGAGATTTGAAGGTATATATGAGCAACTGAGAAAGTCTGTGAGCTTTTCTTCAGCCTGACCTAGCCCATTTTATGAAAGCCAGTGACAGCTGGATCTGCTGGCCAGTGTCTGCATGGAATCCAGGGAGACCACACCAGCGTGCTAAGTTAACACCAATCCCTGGGTCTCCCCCACCCCCAGTGTAGACTATGTCACTGTCAGCCAAATGTGCTTTTCTGCCTAAGACTGTACATGTGTGAGTTTGTTCACCAGGATCTTTCTGACCACCTGTATAGTCCAGGCACACCAGACAAAGGACAGTGGGACCCCTACCCAAGATCAAAACAGAGGAATAGAGAACAGAAAACAGGTGGAGGTCACTAAGTTACTGTTGCAAAGACAGAGTCAGTAAGTCTTGGTCATGGGCAAGATGTGGGAGTGAGATGGGGACTAGTTAAGCTCAGCATTCAAGCTCTCTCATCACCACTGCCAGGTTTTTCAGTGGCTGGAAGGGTGGCGGATCGTGGGAGCTATCTTCTCAGGGTACCTGCAGGAGCTGTCTCCATAGCAGGAAACCTGTTGTCAGCCGCTCTTGAGCTCAAGGGCGCTGTGCATGTGGCACCCGAGCAATTGATCTCCCTAATTAGTGTTGGCAGCAGCTACATTTGCTTATGATGTTATGTAATCAAATTTGTATAATTGCTCTTTTATAACTCACTTTAAAAATTCAAAACAACGCAGTTCAGGCAGGGAGAGTGTGAGCAGGGTCCCCCCGACAGGTCGGCATTCCAGCCTTTTCCTCACAAGGGAAGGGTATGTGTGCTGAGAGAGAACACAGCCAGAAACATGTAGTGGAGGAGCTGTTTCCAAATCTGCCAAAATCAGGAATGGTTCCCTTCTCTGGGACAGACCTTAGTTGGATTCTTTTCATTATAAGGAGAGAGAAAATCAGGATCTCAGGAGGTAGAGAGCCACTCAGAGTTTCAGTCTTGTTTTTTTTTTCCTCCTAGGCAGTACACCATCCAGACATGACTGTTGCTTTTTTAATCCATCTGACAGATGTGGGATTCTTTGGTTGAGTGGCACTCCTGGAATTGGAGCTCCCATGCTTGATGATGGGGGTGGACTGTCAGCGTTCTGCTCAAAGCCACAGGCAGCCCTTTGTTAGGGGCAGTTGGGTAACTTGCCACAGTGGTCAGGGAGTCGTGTTCTGCCTCCTTTGGAACTTTCCTTGGGGCAGAAATTGTGAGTCCGTTACTTAATTTGAGCATTTACTTAATTCCCCCCATTCTTTTCTAGAAATCATAAAATAGGTAAGGAGGGACTCATTACAAGATATTTACAGACTTGCCATGCTCTCCCTTCTTGTTGCAAATGCATGACAAATCTGAGAGGAGTTGCAGATCCTTACAAACCTTATCTAAGAAATGAAAGTAGTCAAATTACTAATCTTGGCTTTCTGCAAGATGGAAAAATCATCACATATAGGGGTGAAGAGGTCTTGGGCTCTACGGAGGGGACTTCTGTGAGAGTTTCCATAACTAATTTACAAGAGAAGTTCTTAATCTGGAACTTGTCATGACTTTAGGGACTCCATGAGCTATCTGAAATAACTTTGTGTACAATTTTTATATACATGCATTTGAACATTTTTACAGGAAGCAGAATTATATCATTCATAAAATTACAAAGCCTTGTTTTTAAGTAGCTTAAGAACTTGGAGAATTTTTAATGGTTTCAGGTTTATTGAAGAGCCTTTAGATATATCCCTTGTGGCCCTCCTGTTATCTTTGTGAATGGAGCAGAGCAAAGATCATTATATCCAGTTTATAGTGAGAAAACTAAGGTGTAGAAGTGTTTAATGCTCATTGATCACATACTTATTGATTCTCAGAAACTGGACACACAACTAGGGTTCTGACTCCTGATCTTACAATTCCAGCACAAGCTTTAGGAACAGAAATTATGGACTCCTTCTACATAATCCAGAACATTTGGACATTTGGAAACATTTAACATCCTTAAACCCTGAATCTGGAGAACAGATTTCTATGTGTGCAAGTCATATTTCCGCCCACCCAAATATTGCCTTTCCCACATTTTGCAGATATGAGGGTCATAGATAATGTGAGATGGTAAAGCTCTTTCTAGGGCAAAGTTAGTCCTAGGTATGACAGCTGAAGACAAGAGAGATTTTCCCTCAAAAATATTTATCCACAAGAGCCCTCACCCACTCTTTACCCCAGTCCTTTCCTAGGCACTGGGAGGTCTCCTTTCACAATGCAAATGCCTACCCCCTTTTGATGAAGGTGAACCTTAAACTTCATTTTGGGCCACGCTACTCTAAAAGCAACCTTAAGGAATGCTATGTTTTTAATTTTTATGATCAAACTAATTCCTAAAGGAAAATACATATTTGAATAGTCGTAACCTGTATCAACATATGAATAGAAGCCTGATACTTCACCTCTCTGAGCTCTATAAATGGGTATCATCACATCAACCTCATTGGGTTATTTGTACAGATTGAATGAGATGAAATGAGAAAGTGTTAGCACTATGCCTGCCTCCGAGTAGAGACACAAAAGTGGTCATTTGCTTTGGAATCCTTCAGAATGAGTTTCAGGTTGATATTTCCCTTCTCTATCATCCCTGCCTTACATCTTAGAAGAGCATTGCTGGACCCGATATTCCAGGGAAGGAGTGTTTCTCTAGGCTTTGCAGTACTTCCATTTTGAATTTGGTTGTCCCTAGGCTAAAAATTTCTGATTGTTTGAGACTTCTGTTTGATTCAGTCCAACAGCGAGACAGACAAATAGATATTATTAACTAAGATATCATCAGAACCATTGCATGATGTTTGTAAGGCACTGAGTTTTTGTTTTGTTTGTTTTTAATTTGCATTCTGATTTAAGAAGCGGAAGTCTTTCCAAGCAAGGACATACCTACCAGCCATGTGTTTGCTCTATGCCTGACTCTGTGCTACGTGCTGGAAGTTGGACTTCCACTCTCAGTGTGCCTAGGAAGACAAGCTTAATGCACAGGAAGCTTTTGAGAGCAACATGTGTGTCATAGAAATACATATAGTGGGCACTTAATAAATATTTTTTAAATAAATGAAGGTATTCATGAAACTAAATTCAGTGTTCACCTCAATAGTTGAAGAAGGGATAGAGGACCAGTTTCAAACTCTTAAAGCAAACATGCTCCAAACTAATAAAAAGTTTTATGATGATTAAGTATATGCTCCATAAATAGCCCTCGGTACACACTACAAATGAAACAGTCTCTGAGGATTTCTTAGGAGATTAAAATGATTTAATAAGGGAAAGTATTTAGATGAGGAGGAGAAAACCATGACCCAGTGGACAAGATATAATCGACATATAATCAACAGTAACACAATGTGTGCCTGGGCAATGAGGAAGGTCTCATATTACTTGGAGAAATGATGGGGAAAACTTACAATAGATCATATGTGTCATGATAATATCTTCTAGTACTTAAAATTCATTATTGCTCAGTTGTTTCTAAAGAAGAAAGTTAAAATCACTGGTGGTCTCACTAGCACAGAGTGACAAACATTGTCAGCATTCCAGCCTGTTTCTTTTCAGTGTTCTGTGTGGAAGAGTGTGCGCATGTGTGTGTCTCTGCTGTGGGATCACATTCTGGATACGACATTATTTTTCTATAAACCATTAAATATTCCCATGTCACTGAAAATGTCTTGAAAATGTGTTTTTAAGTGGCTGCAAAAGCTGTGCTGACGTATAGATGTGTCATACTTTAATTAACAATTCTGCTGCTGGGCATGAAGGCTGTTTCCAAACCTTTGCAGATATACACAGAAATATTTTTAAAAGTCTTAACGTCTCTTTGGTGCCAAAATGTCAGTCTCCACTTCAGATTCTCCCCTTATGATGAGGTGCCAGTAGATGAATTGCTGAGTCGAAGGGTATAAACATTTTTAAGATCCCTCACATACATTCTTTTCAGGCTTGTCACTTTGCTTTCCAACAGTGTTCAGGTGCTTCACAAGTTCTGTCAATGTTGAATATTATTATATATTTTTCCTACTTTGGTAGAAAAAATGATCTTTGTTGTAATTTGTTATTCTTTAATTATTGATTGAGCACTTTCCCCAATGCTTAATGGCATTTTAAATTTCCTCATTTACACATTCTGTCTTCGTAGTTTTTCAACCTCCTTTATTGTGTTAGCTCCCTTTTGTAAAATTATTTAAACAGACCTTGAGATTAAGAAAAGAAGGCCCTGTATGGAAACTTCTATCTACTAATTTGCTAATTCCGCATGGGCAGTGACTTCCTCATAGATATATGTAGCTGAAATTACTTTAATGCTTAGTGCTTAGGTCAAGTATTTATCCATAGGTTTTTCATTTGACAGCTAATCCATGGCCCAGCTTTGGGAAGGCATTATTTCCTTCATGTGGCCATAGATAATGGATGAGGTCATCTCCAATTCATTTGTCTTTTCCTTTTTTCTTCTTCTGGCTCTCTTTAGTCAAATTCTGGGAAAAGCTGTAAATGCACCACAATGAGAATGAAAGTCATATTTCTGCTGCAAGGTTTGTCATTCCCCGTTTGCTGCTATGATATGTATTCTTTACAAACGTGAAGTGAGGATGCATTTTCTACTTGAAGTTAAATTTCATTACTTCCTCCTTATTCATCTTTCCCTTCCCCACCCCTCCCTTCCTTTACTGTCTTTTGTGGCAACTTCCATCTTAATATCTTTGAACTGTTTTCTGTGGGGCACAAGACCTCTTTGAATTTTAACAATATGTTGGAAATTTCCATTATTCTGACACTTGCCGTATGATTACTAGAAGCTGTCTGATGACAAGGAGTACTTAAGAAGGGTCTTCTGTGTAATTATCTTTATTTTCAAAACCTATTCACAATATCGGCTTTCTCACTGATGAAAATCATGATGTGCATATAACATCATGACTGTTTATATAGAGGAGGCACTAGGTAAGACGTAGATGTGTCCTTGGAGCAGTAAATGGAAAGCCTTGCAGATTTGGTGTGTCTCTACTATACTGTTGACTCACATTTGGGTCAGTCCATTTGGTAATCATTTCTTAGCCATCAGAATATCTTTAGAGCTTGCTCTGCTAGTTACGGTTGATACGGAGGGTTATTTCAAGGTCAGTCATTACCGCAAGGCTAATTAGTATAATGCTATAAAAACTATAGATTTTAGAGTCATCCTGTTCTGCCTGATGAGCTATGTGACCTCAGTAAGTTTCTTAACTTTTCTGAGACTCGGTTTCTTGACTTAGAAAATGGAGGTTATAATACAAACTTTGTGGGTTCACTGTGTTTATATATACCCTGTTTAGCTGTGTGTTTATTTGCAGTTGGAAATGATCTAGTAGGGTATGAAAAAAATGTATACTCATGATGTACTATATGTTGGCTAATTAAATTTAAATAAAAAGTGTATAATGTGGTTACAAGAGGGGCTGTTGCTGGAGTGATCAGACTCAGCACATGAGTAGTGAGACAAGCCTTTGAGAGGAATAAAGATTCATCTTTCTGTTCCTTATTAGAACAATATAACATTCATATTAGCTACTCACTGGTAATTCCAAGATGGGGAAAAGAATCCCTGAAAGGAAGTTTAAGGTGAACTCTGCGTCTGAGAACGCTTGAAGCTACAATTCTACAAGCATTCGTTACAAATACCACGCTAAGTATGTTCCTTTCTTATTTCAAGATCATACATAGTCAACCCTCATTATTCACCAACTCTGTATTTGCAAATTTACCTACATACTAGAAATTATTTGCAATTCCAATATCATTACTCATCATGCCTTCATGGTCTTTGTGAGTATGTGCAAAGCGGCAAAAATTTGAGCTGCCCAGTGTCCACGTTTTCAGCTAAGGTTGAACAGGGCGATACTCTGCCTCCTTGTTTTAGCTTTCATACTGAAACAAACGTCTTTTTCATAGTCTATTTAGTGTCTGTTTTATTTCATTTTTGTGCTTTTTGTTAATAATTTTGCTGTTTATAATTGCTTCCAAGCATAGTGTTAAATACTGTCTAGTGTTCCTAAGCACCAGAGGCCGTGGTGTGCGTTATGGAGAAAACACTTGTGTTAGATAAGCTTCATTCAGGCATGAGATATACCGCTATTGGCCGTGAGTTTGGTGTTAATGAATCAGCAGTATGTATTAAAGAAGGCGTCTTTAAACAGAAACACACGTAAAACCCGGTTGTATATTCATCAGTTGATGAAAATGTTATGACCAGAAGCTTTCAGGAACCTAACCCTGTATTTCCCTTAGGGGCAATGATTCAGAATTCACTAATCCAGTGTTTATAGAGACTTTATAGAGCATAACTACTGCAAATAACAAGAATTGACTGTGGTTTGTGATGATTCCCCTTTGAGGATGATTTCCTTGGGCTGCCTTCTGTTGACCTATAGCAAGAGATAATCTGTAGCCTGTTAGGCAAGTGACCTGGAAGCATAGGACAGAGAGAGAAGAAAGGACTGTTCAGTGGTTTTTAAGGCAACTGAAAAACTGGTGGTTCTCACTGAACCATGGTTATTCACTGAGAAGTGGACCAGTGGGGGAGAATCTAAGAGTACAAGCATGCTTCCACACACGTTTGCTAAGAGCTTGCTCTGTGTCAGACTAGATGTTGGGATTATAGAGGTGGTTTAGACAGGATCCTGCCCCCAGGAGCTCATCGTCTTTGCTTCCCTCCCTCCCCACCCCCACACTTACAAAGTGTTGGCTGTGTGCTGGCCATTGCTGTAGTGCATTACACGTAATAGTCCGTTTAATCTCCACAGAGATTCCATAAGGAGGTACTACTACTATCATCACTTTTATAGGAGGTCACTGAGCCTGGAGAAGTTGCCTGAATTTACTCAGAACACGGCAGAGCCCAGATCTGGGTCCAAACAGTGCAGCTACAGACACTCGGGCCCTCATATCTATGAGTCTGCACTGCCCTTCCTGGTTGGGCGACAGGTGTAGAAACGAAGACAGTCCCAAGTTATAGATGCTGTCTGTGGGCAGTGCTTGCAGGGGCTGAGGGAACTGAGAGGCCAGTCTCACCTAAGAGGCTCAGACACAAGTAGGGAAGGGAGGGTGCGAACTAACAACTTGTCAGCAGAGGAGAGAGAGCTCGGAGTCTGGAGGCCACACAGGCTCCATGGGGTCGGAGTTCTGACCACGGCTCTTCATGGGCCTTCCAAGGCTCTGTGAGGCCCGCCTTCAAGAAAACAAGCGTCTGTCAATAAAGGACAATCATTCCAGCTAGCCTGTCCCTATTGAGTCTTAAAGTGCAGTTTGAATGCACTTTTCATCAGCATTGACTTTTAAAAATGATTCTCCTACTGCAGATATGAAATAAAAGCCAGTTTTATCTGGAAGAAAAATAAAACCATCAGTGCTTTGAATTTTCTTAGGTAAGGGCAAGATTTTCCCCATTCTTCCGACTCCCACACAGAGCTCCTGAAAAGAGAACTTTGTAAGTCAGCAAGAATGTGACACATCAAAGGGACATTCAGGGTGAGAGGCCCAGGGAAGCTAGGCAGATGGAGGCATCTGTGCCAGTCTGAGTCTCCCTCTTGTCATCTGTAGCGATACATTCAATAAGCATTCCCACACTGGGAGAATTAGGCTCTGGGGTTCTTGGGCCCCTCCCTAGGTGTGCACACATCAACACCCCATTGCCTCAACTCTGCTGTGATTCACGGGTGATCCTCACAGTCTTCCAGTACAGCTCCTGAGATTCTTCAGTAGCCTAACACCAGAAACCAGGGCACTGGATTATTGAGGGTGACTTAATCATTCTCAGTGTTGGCCAGCTCTTCCCCTTTCGCCCCGTCCTTTGTTTTCCCTCATCGCCAGAGGGAATGCAGAGAAGATGTGGTTCCCTAAGCAGAAGTTCCTAAATTCTTATTGTTATAGGTGAATGAAACAAGTCAAAGTGTAAATAGACAGAAAGGTGGAGGGGAGAAGGAGGGAGAGAGAGGGAGAGCAAGAGAAGGAAGGGAAGAAGGAGAAAGAAGGAAGGGAGGAAGGAAGGAAAGAGGGAGGAAGAGAGGAGGGGAAAAAGGAAGGGAGGAAGAAAGTACGGAGGAAGGAACGACAGAGGGGAGGAAGAGAGGAGGGGAGGAAGGAGGACATTGGAAATCCTACAACAGTGAAATCCAAAACAACCACAGCAAACTTGAAAAACTATTGAGCTTATATTATAAGAAAGTAGTTTTGGTGCTCTTATAAAACCAAGAGAGCATCTTCCAACTTTCCTTTAAGTGTAAAAAATGCCTGGCTGCACCCACATGTGGGCGTACCTCAAGAACAATTCCAGTCCTTAGTTACTAAAGAGGTGGGTCTCTTGCCATCCTGTTTATGTATTGGTTGCCAAATTTATGATTTGTTTTAAGTAGGTTGTTCTGCCTTGAATAGAGGCTGAATAAATGAAAATGTGTCTGGATTTCCACTGCTGTGTTTTGGTTTCAACCATCTAGTCTGTGCCAGGTATTAAAGCTTGGACAGTTTAGTGTTGTTGGGCTAGTGGTCACCACACAGATGTTGATGACTCTAACAAATGATCATCCTTCGCTGTAAGTTTAAATAGACCCAGTTTATCAGCCCACTAGTGGTTCTACCTGGCCATGGATGCTAACCGGTGACTTGTCCTTAGCTGTATGGAAAGAGCACTGTGGCATTTCACGTGCCAAGTATGATTGTTAGTTATTGTCTAGAACATTGTGTTGGAAAGAATTCCAAGGCTGAAATTATCTCAGGAGGGAACAGTACCATGATCAATTATCAGTGTCTACCATGAGTACAGATAGAAAGAATGGGGCAAGTGAGACCTGTCTTTCATTCCTGGATCAGAGCTACAACATTTGGAAACCAGCTATACCTGGAAATCCTAGGTGGATGGTGAATGGGCCATGTTCCTCCCAAGCCATCAAGTTGAGAGTGTAGCTGAGGGAGATTCTATATCTTCTTGTTTGTTACAACACTTGATTCCTCTTGTCAACCCACCAAGGCTTTTCTGAGCACCTGTCCCTCTCTAGAAGCCTCAGATCCTTCCTTAAGAAGGAGGAAGAGGAGATGACAGCCTAACAAGCAACTGTAGATAAATGAGATTTTGGAGCAAACCCAGCTCTGTATTGCTCTTCTGAGTTTTTTCCGGTGTAGAGAGTCTCTGCTCGGGCCTAACCACTTCAGTCCACAGGCTCCAGTCCCTGGGTCCGTTGCTCATTTCTGGGTTGCAGAGCAAGATGAAAGCCTATGTGTATTGAGAGAGCGATGAAGGTCAGGGAGGAAAGCTGAACCTCACTGAAGCAGAAAGAATCAAGCAATAGCGATTACCAAAGGATGCAAAGGTGGGTGGACACCTAGGCCAGATGGGGACATACCTACATGCTCCAGGGGCGGGCTGCTTGGCACCACTCTGCTGCCTCCTTCAGGCAGAAGTCAGGTGGTTTGCCATGCCCCGGGACAGCAGACAGGCAAACCTTTGAAAGTACAAGGGAAAACTTCAGTAATTTCTAGTTTGATCGGACTGAGGAAGGGCTTTGCCATCTTTTTCATTCCTCAACTTTTCATTTGCACTCAGCTTTGGAGACATGGGAATGCTGGTACGGCTCGGGAGCCCCAGCATAGGGATAGAACAGTGGATAAAGGCCTCAGGAGAACGCCCCAGAAGACTGCATTCTTAGAAGGTGTAGTGATTCCTGGACTCTGATTCTGTGAAGTGAAATTATACCCACTTTGACATTCATTAGCTCCTATCACATAAGCATATCATTTATGCTTAATAGACCATATCAAAGTGGGGAATGAATTGGAGGCAGAGGAAAGGGGAGGCAAATAGCATTTAATGCCAAACTTCGAGTGGTGAGAAGGCTCTTCAGCCTGCCTCTGCGGCCGCCCTCACGTAGCTTACTATCTAGTAAGAGGAATCTGGTAAGTGCACAGTGACCTGAGACCCAGCAGGAGGGCCCCAGGGCTCTGAGTCTTCAGAGGAGGGAAGGATCATCCAGCAGAGGTCTGGGCAGAATGTGCAGCGAAAGGAGCCCTGGACATGGCATTCATGCATTCATTCATTCAGCCCTTTGACCAACCTTTTATTCCATATTTATCAACCCCATGTTGGGTACTGGGGACACACTGATATGCCCGCCATGAACTTCCTCGGCCAAAGAACTGAATTTTACTCATCGCAGTGTTATGGATACTGAGATAGAGTTGATGTGCAAGGAGGTGAGCATGCAGGACTGGCTGCTGCAAGCCTCCGTGTGGCACTTTGGGGGCACATTAGAGAATGATACCTCTCCTGGACAGACACCGCCCACAAGCATGAGGCTTGGCAAGCAGAGGCATCACTGTGCATATTAGGAAAAGAGTCCCAGTCTTCTGGCTGTCTCAGTACCCAGCCATGGTGTGGACGTAGCCAGTGAGCCATGGGAGCGCCCAGGCACCCTTCTGTAAGGTGCAACTGCACACTTGTACACAGCACCCCAGTGGCAGTGGGCAAGAGGCATACACAGCCCAGGTTTAGACTCTGATGCTGTGTCACCTTCAGTGACCCACTTGACCTCTCAAAGTCTCATTTTCTGTATGTGCAGGATAGAAATATACATATGCACCTACCTTGATTATTGTGAGTAGTGGTCCAATGAGACACTGTATGTAGTGGTGCTCTGGGCCCAGGGAGGTTCTACACAGATGAAATTTGATTACTCAATAGAGATTTGTCTATTGATTAATTGATCAGAGAAATCTTTAACAAATCTGCTAGCGGGTAAACTTTACATCCCACAACCCCTTCTATTTTTGCTTCCCTATTTTCTTCTTTCCCCCTTTCTCTCCCTTTTCCCCTCTCTGTGTCCCTCTCTTACACTTACCTACCTTCCACCATCAGCCCTGCCCATTCATAGGCCTACTCCCTCTTTGCTGAGAGACCCTCATCTTTTGTTTTCAGGATTTTAGTCAAGAGGCAGGTTTTCCATGAGGTTAGAGCTGGACACAACTCAGAACCGAATGGTGTCCTTTAGGCCATACCTTGCTTAGTTTCTTGCAGAAAGGATTTTTCTTAAAGAGGACATAGAAAATAAACAGCAAGAAGTGTTTGTCCCCAATAGCTTTATTGGAAAGCATTATTGGGCCAAATGAACCGAGCTGAGCATTTGCATTAATTAAATTGACCATAAACCCAGCATAATGTTTCATTTCACCTTTCTCCTGGCATGATGGTGCTTGAGTGTTTTGGAACTGAGATACATACCCGCTGGCAGGGATGGCTGAAAGATCAGCAACAATCAATGTTTGTAATCAAAGAAGATTAAACTCAGTATTAATTAACAGAAATCTAATGATCAACAATCATGTGGGGCAGAGTGGCCCAAGCCTATGGTGTATGCACAGCAATGGAGGTAATTAAACACTGGACCCTTCTGGAAGGAAAAACTTTTGTTATTGTTGAGTGAAAATCTGGGTGTATAGTCCAATTCTTTAACCAATGGGGGATCAAAGTGAATGTTGTAGGAAGTTGGGACAGTGTGAAATGCAGCTCTTGACCTGCATTTTCAGGGTGCTTCTGGCCCCATAGGAATTTGGAGTAGTATTAAAAGAGGGGGCTTACTCCTGGGTTCAAAGCCTAGCCCCGCCACTAGCTCTGTGACCCTGGGGAAGTTACCTAACCTCTCTGAAACTCCATTTCCTCTTTAGGTGATAATAATAATTGTACATATCTCAGAAGGTTTTTGTGAGGATTTGGTGATGTCTGAAGCAGTGAAGATAGAAAAACAAAAAACAAGGGGGAGGAAAAGCAGGATGATTTCTTGAGCAAATGCTCCTTATTGGGCCCCCATCTTTACAGACAGGAAAACATTTAAACCTCAGAGCCAACATATGAGATGCACAATAATAAGCCCATCTTCAAAGATGAACATGGCAAGGAAATTAGGAAGGAAGAAATACAAGAACTGCATAAATGTCCTGGTAGGGATTTGATAGCTCTCATTTATTGAGAGGACTAACTATATGGCCTCTACTCTGCGCTACTCATCCATAGACTCCTCCATTCACCTGTGATCTTCAAAACCCCTACACACGTGAGGAGAGGGAGCTTCAGAGAGGTGAAGGCTAAGAGTCCACGCTGGAGCTGGACTCACACCCAGCAGCACCGGGCTCCAGAGCCCAGACTCTGCCCCACTCTGCCTGGTGCTGGCTGGAGCAGGGAGGAGGCTAAACAGAAGATGGCAGTCATCTGTCTGTGTCAACCACCTATGTGACAAAATGAGACAAACTCCTTGTTTAGGGGGTACCTGCTGTCTGGTGGCGAGGACAGAATTCATGAGCAGAGAATGCAAGAACATGTGCAACCCACTGTCCACTCAGTGTAATCCAGGTGGCCCCCACTTGAGCAGTTCATGTGTTGGGCCAGTAAGGAACATGATCCTCTCCTTCGAGGCCAAGTTGTGTGTGTACAGGACAGTGATTCAGGGATCCACCTTGTCTACCTTGTGGGTCTGTGGATCTATGATTGGAAACCCTGGTCCAGGAGATGACAAGTGCCACAGAAACACTCAGCATTTCCACATGATTTCATTAAAACCCACAGAATGGTTGAAAAGCACATCCATTATCATCTGGTGCTGAGAGCAGATTCTGAAACCAGTGGTCCAGAGTGGTCCTAAGGGAGGGCTTGGTTTGCAGCTCCCTTCCCATCATCACCCCTCTCCAACAGACCCAGTGAGATGTCTGCATTTGACCTCTCATCCTAGCATGGAGACAATTTAGCACCATTGGATAGTCTTGCAACAAAGTAATAATTTAAGAGGAATTACTCCCTAACATCCTCATTGCCAGATAATTCCTTACCAGCGTCTCTGGGTGATTTCCTTCCCAGGGAGCAGCATAATCACTTTGTACTGGCTCACCAAACAGCTGATGGCTCGGTGCATCATTGCCCCCAATCGAATGGATTTAGAGCACCATTGCATTCTGAGATCATTTATCCCCGAATCTCTCAGAGGTCACCTCTGCTCATCAGGGCCCCAGATACACGAGAGGACAGAAGCCCCAGTGCCAGCTAGTGTCCAGCAGGAAAGGGCAAGTGACAGGTTATGCAGAGTGCTTTTGTCCACTTGCCTACCCCCCCCCCCCAAGCTAATTGTTACGTTTCATTGAGGGTTCTCTGTGTTTAGTAGCATGGGAAGCTGCTACCAGGCTTGATTAGTTTCAAAAGAAGGAAAGCTTTTGATCCAAACTAAGTGTGCTTGTATAATGCAGACACACAAATGTGTGTGGGTTCCTAGCGGAGGCAAAATGTGTTTAGTTTAACTTCTAGAATAAAAAGTACAAACAGTAACCAACTCTGCATTCGCCAACCTCCTTCTTAATGTTTCTTGCTAGTCATTATAATAGCGCTGTGTTTAAAGCTGCTGCCAGGGCTGCTTTTCAAAGTGAACCATTAACTCTGTGCCCTTCTATTTTTTTTTTTTAAGATTTTATTTATTTATTTGACAGAGATAGAGACAGCTAGCGAGAGAGGGAGCACAAGCAGGGGGAGTGGGAGAGGAAGAAGCAGGCTCATAGAGGAGGAGCCTGATGTGGGGCTCGATCCCAGAACGCCGGGATCACGCCCTGAGCCGAAGGCAGACGCTTAACCGCTGTGCCACCCAGGCGCCCCGTCTGTGCCCTTCTAGAATGGAGGAAGTGGGCAAAGGAGAAGCTGGACAAAGGACCACCTTCCCTGTTTTTGTTTTGTTCACACATTAATTCATAAAAGCCTGTGGAGTGATGTGGGAAAAGAAAACTTCTGACTTTTTGAACAACTTAAATCTAGGTTCACATCCCAAATTTTCCAAGACTGGCTGAGTGTCCTGGGCAAAGTTATTTAATGTTGCTGGGCTCAGTTTCTTCCCCTCTGATATAAGACACAGAACAACAATTTAATCATTATGCATAGGACATGAATAAGGTCAGCAACTAATTTCTCATGAGGGAGGTGCGAAAAGAAGTAAGATCCTATATAGGAAGGGGTATGTACACAGTGTCCAGAACACAGTAGCCAATCGGTGAGATTATAATAACTAGAAAGCCTGATTATTAAAATCAAATATTCTGTATTTTACATTCATCATATTGATTACTACGTGGAAAAATCATGAAGGGTTTAAGGAAAGTTGGCAATGTCCTTTTCAGTCTTGGTTCAGTTTTGAAAACCTCGAAGAAAATAGCTCTTGGACCCAATTATTTTGGGTTCCAGACCCCCCACCCCCATGTCCTCTTTGGCTATCTCATTCCCTTGTCATTTGTGATATAGTCAGATGAAGACCCAAGATGTGGGGGAGGATTATCTCACAATATAAGGGCAAAATTCCTAAAGAATGACATTGCCCTTAAAATCAGACTCATCATCTTTGAATTCTTGTTGGTTGGAAAATATACTTACTTCCCTCTTTTTCTTAAAAGTACTTATCACCCAAGGGGTGCCTGGGAGGCTCAGTGGGTTAGCTGTCCAACTCTTGATTTCAGCTCAGGTCGTGATCTCAGGGTTGTAAGATCAAACCCCATGTGGGGCACTGTGCTCAGCACAGAGTCTGCCTAAGATTCTCTCCCTCTCCCTCTGCCTCTCCCCGCACCTTGCGTGCTCTCTAAAAACAAAGCAAAACAAAACACCAAAACAATCCTGATCACCCAGGATGCTGTAAAATACTTCACTTGTGGTAATTCAGTTACTCCTCACCAGTGTTATGGATGAGGAAACTAAAGTTTCATAGGCATATGTGGCCTTATAATGACTCCAAAATTCACAGTTTTTTTCTATATCACATATGAGTCAGGGTAATAATATTGAAGTACAGAGGAAAAATCTATACAAAGTGTTGTGAGAAAATCAGTGAGCTGCCCTGTCAGAGCCCTGGGGCCTCGTATACCGTTAGTTCCTAACGAATGCTTGCTTTTGGTTTCCTCTCCTCACCCCCAGCCAGGGCCTCCTCAGAAGGCCCACCAGACCAGTCCCTTGAGGTAATTTGCCCTCTCTGTTGACTCGTGGTGTGAGTGTCAGAGCACTGGAGAAGCCTTCCAACAGTTTACTCCTGGCTACTTAACTGTAAGAAGGTGCTTTGTAGTTGATCAGTTCACATCACCAGGAAGGGCATCCTCACCCCTCTGTCCCTGTCAGCACGTGTGACTCGTTGAGGGTCTTGATTAATTCCAAAAGTACACAGGACTGGAGGAGCTCACAAAACCTCAGAGGATATTCGATGGTTGAAATTACTTGGGGAAGCAGCAGAGTCATAAGCCACAGTGAGTTCATACAATGTGGGACAGAAACCTTGGAAAGATCGAGATTGGTGTGGGCTGTGACCATTCAAGGAGAGTTTCCTGGGTGATATGGGCTCATATCTGATATGGTATGACCATACCTGATATGGTCAGGTAGGATTTGGAGAGGCCAAGGACGATGGAATCGGGGGCACAAGAGCAAAGATACAGAGGCAGTGGCCAGCACTGAGGGCCCGGAGACCAGAGACAAGGGAGTCCTGGTTGCCCAAGCTCTGACATGGCTTGGGTAGAGAACTTGGGTACAAACTGGAGACCTGCCTTCCATATTCCTCCCAGAGAACAAAGAATGCACCTTTCCTTTCCCACCCAAAGTAGCTCCATGGGTGTGGGAACAGTGGTAAGCAGGAAGAGTCAGAAGTCCTCAGAAAAAGAAAGATGACACATAGCTTTTGGACACAAGAGAAGTCATTTTAGGTGCCCAGTTACTTCTGTGATCTGTGCCCTACCAGCTCTGCTCCTACTGGTCCAAGCACACTTCTTGCAGAACTTCCTGGGAGGTGTCAGAATTACAAAGAAATGCAAAAACCTTAGTAGTTAAGGATTTTTAAGGGAGAAAAAGGGAATACAAAAGCTAACACTCTCTGCCAGGCCTGGAAATAGCCAAACCCTATCAGAGACAATAAATCAGTGGTAAAAACTGCCAGGGCTGTTTGAAAAGTAAGTAAGGCCCTGCACTCCTTTCCGGAGAGCCCATCCAGTCTATCCCAGCTCTGGGAGCAGGCCCACGGCCCCTCCCCCTTGCCCCGCAGTTACCTCTGCCTCATTAGAATGTGAACACCTCCACCCAAGGAGGAAGGCAAACCTCCTTTCCATAATAGACTGTGTCTGTTAGGGCGTGCTTCCTTAAGGTGCTTGCATGACCTTCTGTCTGCCTCTACTGTGTGACGACAAAGCTCCCCTTTCTGAATATTAACCCTAACCCTAAATAAAAAGAGCGCACTTACCCCTGCCCAGAGAGATGTGGCTTTGGAAGTTATTCCCTGTGATCTCTTTATTTGCTGCAAATGAAGTTTCCTTTGTGCGACAACACTACCTGGTATAGTCTCTACCTGGAACTCACAAGGAGGGAACTCACATTAGCTCTAGGGTCTGGAGAGCCAGTTGACAGCACCTTGGCCATTCACCAGTAACGGAGGATGCAGTGGGATGCTCGTTCCCTCAGCTTGTCCACTATGCAGTCCCTGCGAGTCTCCTGACTTCCAGGAGGCAGTCTTTCCTCTGTGGTTTTGTTACCATGCCCCTCCCCCCCCCTTAGCCCACACTCCGCCGGGCCGCGCCGCTGTGATCAAGGGTCTGGAGTGGAGGCAAGAGCAAGGGCAGAGGGAGGGAACCACCATGCAGCCCAGTACTCTCTCAGTCTGGGTTTCCTCTGACATACGGACTCGAGTGTGAGAGTGGCCCCGGCAAGCCCAAGTACGAGAGTGGAGAACATGAGACAGGGAAGGGAGAAAAACCAACAAACAGTACAGTAATGCACAGGTTACTGCTGTAGACATCTGGGCGCGATCCTACTGGGGACCTTCGGAGACGTAATTAGGGTCGCCAGCCATCCCAGCCTGTGCGGACGGACGCCGCGTTAGCCCTGAGAGTTCCACATGCCAGGAATCCCCTCAGCCCCTTGCAGGTGAGGAGGGTCACTGCTATCGTGTAGAATGTGCACTGAAGATGGGGATGTTGGACTGTTAGACGACACACGTCCCTCCTTGGTTGAGTGTTGCCTCTCGGCATTGGCACTTCTGGGCTGCCGCTCATAAGCCGCTGAGCAAGTGACTATAGCACAGGGAAAGCCTTCGGGCAGGGAAGCCGGGAGAGGCAGCCCCTTGAGGTAAGAAGCTGTCAGCGTGCACAGAACAGTGCATGGAGCTGCAGGTGAACTCACGTGGGCCAGGTGAATATGGGTAGGAGCCTTGGGAAGGTCAGCTACTGGTAGCTGGGATCTCAGGTCTCTGTTTATGTTAAACCATTTCATTGTTCTGGAATTCTGCTAGGCAAGGATGATGAGGTAAGTTGCAGGCCTGAGGAGTTGCTTCCCCCAAGGTCATTGGCTTTGTTTCCTCCACGAGGTACATCCAGCCTCAAAGCCCGTGCTCCTTGCCATTCACACAAGGCCTCTGGTTACCTGTCTTTCCTCCAGCCATTGCCAGTTGCATCGAGGCCAAGACAGATTCCTTATGAATAGTTCTGCAGATACCACTGTGAAGAGAGACTATTGAAAAGCATCCTAGAATTTAGTTTATAATAGCTCACCTTGAAAAATAACAAGGTTAAGGGGAAAGAATGTTCTATTTAATTCTGTTGTAATTAAGAGAACTTTTCTGCTTTGCATGCTTCATAATTGAATTATACCACCGATTAATTTTTTAAATAATTATTTGTAGATTTGTTTCCCCTACTGTACTTTTTTTAAAAAAAATAATACACTTAGCCACTTAATAAAGCAGATAGATGCTGGGGGAGAGACGGTGGAGGAGATATTGTTTGTGCTCAGTGGCTCCATCATTACTATTGATTGCACAGTCTTATTATTCACCTCGAAGACACTGCAATTAATAGAAATGGAAATGAAGGAATATCCGTGTTCCGTGAGGCTTTATTGAAGGAGGAAATAAACAATACATGTAGACAAGTAATAATTCTTTGTTGGCCATGACAGTGGTGCTCTCAAAGGAAGGATTACCCTGCATCTTAAGCAAGCAGCCGCGGCTCTCCCTGCCTGGTCGAGGCGCCATCCCCTGTGTAGGCCAGCTAGCAGGTCCGAGGCCCACCCTGCTGTACACCCAGCCCCTCTGACCTGAGGTCTGCCGAATAAGGTGGCAGGCACGATCTGCTCCTCCATCTACTTGCTGTTCAAGACTGATCACTCTAAATTGGATTATGTGAAGTCATTCTCTAGATCCTTGGACGATTGGGGCCTGAATCATGTGGTGAGCTAGTGGAAGCAGCCCCTGGTGCTCACAGGTGTTATCCTCATGCAGCGTGGTCCCCACAGCCCAGTCTGGCCCCTGCCTCTTCCCTGCCCTCCTTCCCAGCACTGCTCGCTGTCATGCCCGGGTGCCCCAGTCTTCTCAGTTTCCCCCACCACCCTGGCCCCCTTCTCTCAGGCCACCTCCATGTCTGCAAAGCCCTGTGTTTCTTCCTTCTCAGGCCAATGGCTGCTCACGCTTTAGGACTTGGCCAGCTGTCTCCTGCCCTCAGGCGGCCTCCTATCCTGGTTCAGAGCACATGGCCGACTCCTGGCCAGACCTTGAATTCTGCAGGAGTAAGCATTTGTTTCTTTATTCTTGTCCCAGGCCCTGCAGAGAGTGTGGCACAGAGTCATGCCAACAAGTATCTGATACTCAAGTGAACTTATCTTTGCACATTTACTATGACCTCTTTGCCCATGCCCCCAAAGGCTTTAGGGTTTTTTTTAATAAATGAGATATAATTTATATATGGTAAAGTTCAATAATCTTACAGGTCTAAAAGAATTTTTGTTTACATATATATACAAGCATGTAGCTGTGATACAGATGAAGATATGGATCGGGGCGCCTGGGTGGCTCAGCGGTTCGGCGTCTGCCTTCGGCTCAGGGCGTGATCCCGGTGTTGTGGGATCGAGCCCCACATCGGGCTCTTCCGCTAGGAGCCTGCTTCTTCCTCTCCCACTCCCCCTGCTTGTGTTCCCTCTCTCGCTGGCTGTGTCTATCTCTGTCGAATAAATAAATAAAATCTTAAAAAAAAAAAAAAAGATATGGATCATTGCCAGCACCCCAGAAGGCCCCCTCTTTGCTCCTTCTAGCCCTCCTGCCTCCTACCCAGGGTAACCAGTCTTCTGATTTCTATCACCATTGGTCAGTCTTGTCTGTTGAAAGCCTTTATATAAATTGAATCATACAGCAGGGACATTTGTGTCTCACATCTTTCCCTCAACATGATGTCTTTGGGGTTTTTCGCAGTGGCATTTTATGTGCCCTGAGCTCTTCCCCTGGGGGGGAGGGCTTCCCTATTCAGATGCCTACTGGGGAGCCCTGACTGGGGAAAGACAGGGACAAGCCCACGGCTCCAGACAGAGCTTCCACCAGCGTCTGTAGGCTCAGCATCAGAGCTCGGGCACTCAAATGGTGGTCAGGTGGCTTCTGGGTAACCAGGCTTGAGTCCAGAAGCAGCCAGAGTGTCCTCCCAGGAGATGAGCAAGGAATACATGGAGAAGGGACACACTGTCAGGGATGGGTAGGGGCAGATGGCTGTCCTCTCAGGAAAGCCCTTATGTGCTCGCTGAGTCACCGCCTCTGAGGGGACCTGCGTTCTTGATCACTGTAGCAACGAGCTGTCTCTGCTCAGGCCCTAATTAGATGGGTTCAGGCAATCCAGTGACATCTGCTTAACTGCGGTGGACCCGAGCCTCTCAAGGCCCGTGGCCTGCCTTATTTGTCCCCAGTACCCAGCAGGTGCCTGGTGCATAGTATGTGCTCGGTAAAATAGCTGTCCAGTGAACAAAGGAGAGGGGAAAATGAGCAAAAATCCCAAAGGAGGATCAGGCCTCCTTCCTCACTCTGCCCTAAGGAAGCTCTACTCCCAGTGCTCTCTTGGTTTGCCCCAGAGGCGAGCAGGACCTTGCAGAAGCACAGTAGGCCCTCACCCGGTGCTTAACCCAGCCCCCAGCTTGTTGCACTCTCTTGTCAGGCCCCACGCAGTCTGTGCCTGCCTGGAGCCGGGCCCTGCTTTGTTCCCCTCTGTGCCTACAGCCCTCACACCGGGCCTGGGCCAGAGAAGGGAGCTTGGTGAATTGTGCAGGCATCAAACCGGAATAGTCATGTCTTCTCTTAAATAAAGGGAAGTTTTAGCAAGAGAGAAGAAATGTCCAAAGTAGTTTATATCCTGAGATTTCTGACTCTTACATAATAAAATATGTGTAAACACAAGTAAATATTACCACATCCCCTCCCCTCCTCTGCTCCACCAATGGATGCTGGCTCTGTCCTGTTAGATCCTGTGCCCTCTTTGTGCAGAATCATGGCAGTGGGTAAGCAGGGAAACTGAGGGGGAGAACATCAGGCTGGATTTATTTACGTTGAAAAAGGTATCACATTTCTGGTGGGAGAGAATAGACTGGAGCCATGTGGAAGATATAAGGAGAGAGAACAGCATGAGGCAAGGAGGACCAATCTGAGGAGAATTTTTGAGCTAGCAGAGTGAGGACAGTAACCAAGAAGCAGCGGCCTTGCCTCTGAGGGGCTGAGAAAGAGAAAGAGGGTGTGCGGGATGTTTTGCTGAACATAATGGATGAACTCTCCTCAGATTCTGAGACCGCTCAGGAGACACTTGTGTCTCTGCTCCATTGTTTTGGATCTTGAACTGGAGCGTCTTGCGGTGTGCCAAGCCACCCCCGGGGCCGGGGGCAGGCCAGCTTCCTGCACACTTTGCAGGCAGTGACCCCGGGGCTTGTAGGGGAGGCTCCCGGGGCCCTGGGGTGGAAGGGCCAGGCCTGCTGCAAGGGAACTTGAGAATTGGTACGAATGACCCAGCATGTCTGGGGACAGCCCCAGCCTTGGTACAGTGAGGGCTTTGGTACACTCAGCTTGATCTGGGATGGTAAATAGCTCACATCCCTCCAAAAGCCAATTCTGATATCCATCAGAATTGGCAGAAGCTTGCTGGGACCGAGAAGGATTTTGAGTCAGGATGGAGGTTCAGTAAAAAGTGACATGATTGATATAATTGACCAGCAATGTCTGTCCCACACGCCATGGAAAGCACAGTGGCTGTGGTTTCGAGTTTCCCTAAAACTCCTTTCAAGGCTCAAGGTCGAAGTGTGAGTGAGAGACCACATGCGTCCATGTGTATGGCAGATAGCCTCACGAGGTGTGGGTGGCATCAGTAAACATTTAAAATCTCATTTAAAGAGCACTTCGTAGAGGGTAGGAACTCTAAAATGTTTTCGAGTGAATTCTTAAATAAACGCATTGGGTGCCTTGATTCCTGGAATATAATACGAAAAAGTTCTTTTTATTTTAACAAATATTTATTGCCAATGATGTCGAAGGTGTAGGGGCACTACCAGAAAGGAGAGTGTTCCTGCCTTCAGCGAGCTCATGGACTTTGAGAAACTTTCAGAAATGAAACAAAACAAAACAAAACAAAATAAAACAGAAAAACGAACGAAACTTCCATCAAGCTTATCCTCATCATGTCAGCCTCAGGGCCGCTGGTGCCTGAGAAAGTGTATATTGGTAGCTTCTTGCTTCAGGTAGGACAGGATACCGAGTTGTGTAATCCCCATTATTTTGCCCACATCTCTTAATCCAGAAACATGGGGGGTTGGGACACTTCTAGCCACCTCATTAATTTACTCTGAGAGATGTTCCCAGGCCCCATTCACAGGCCACTCGCTGAGATTTTCTGGAACAAAGGTCTTTGATTTAAAAAGCTTGGTAGCCTGATTCCTCAACCCGCGGCTGATTAGAAGTGGCAAATTTTGAGATGCGGGGTGGAGGTGGTAAATCCTAGAGGGAGCCCTCTGATCGAGATTAGAAAAGATATTCTCAAAGAGACAGTGAGAGATGAGCCTGAAACACAAGAAGTAGGAAAGCAGACACAAAACCAATGAAAGCCCAGCCTTAGGGGTCCTGCCCACCCTTCTCAACCACTGACCCTCCAGGCACAAGCTGCTGGACCACATTAGCTAATTGGTCCAAAGAGGACAGGCGTGGGGACAGAGATGCTTCCTGGAGGGCGCAGGCAATTGGCCATGCCCATGCCAGAGAAATAAAGCTCGGCAGCAGGATTCTTTCAGACTCGGAGCCCACCAGCCAGACACTACATCTCCTGGTTGCCAGAGGATGGTGAGGATGCCCAGCTGAACTAGGTCTTCCACACGTATTCCCTCAAACATCACGGACAGCAGCCTCACCGTCAGGTGCGGCAGGTGCAGACAGGTGGCACAGTGGTGGCGGTGGGCCTGGAGAGGCTGGGGCGGGCCAGAGAGCATGCGGTGCCCATGGAGCTGCAACATTTGGGAATGAAGGCCAGGTGAGGCTGGACTTCGTGATTCTCCAAGAAGCCGTGAAATCTCCCAAGTATAAAATAGTGACAACAAATTCAATATTTTAGAACACTTTATAGACCAAAGAAACTGTCTGTTACTTTTTTTTTTTTTTTTTTGGCCCAAAGATTCCTTCCTCTCTCCTTTTCCATTCCCGCATGTGTGATCTCTGTCTGCTTAGAGGGGTATTATTATCCTGTGTACACAGAGGAAGCTACCTTTCAGAGTGGTGTGGTCATTTGCCAAAGTTCCTGGAGATGGTGGTTAGAGGAACTGAGTTTTGCAACTAGGTCTGAGTTCAAAAGAGACTCACATTTCTCTAGTCCACATTGTCTTACAGTGTGTGTATTACTTTAGAATTTTGAGCATGCCAAATTTTACCATTTGCAACCCATCCTGGAAAAGCTGAACAAGGGAATGTTCCATTGCAGAAGAGTCTCTGAGCTTCTGTTTCCAGAGGGAAAGTGATGATCACTTCTCAAAATGGCTTTCTCTTCTAAAACTGAGCTGTCATCTACCCCCAAAATGATTACAGGGATGTATAGCAGAGCTGGGAATGAGGTACAATTTACAGATTGTCACGGTGTTCAGACCTCATATTTTCGTACTGCAACCAGAGGTTTACCCCTTTGTTCTTTAGGTAAGTAGGTAGGCGGCTGAGTGGATAGATGGAGGAATAGATAGGTAGATAGTTAGATGGATGGACAGGTAGATTTCATAATGCAGAAGGTTCTAAAGACGAATACAGCAAACCATGGTTTTCCTACTACTCAGCTTAAGAAATAAAGCATCACCATCGCCAGTTAGCCTGTGCAGTCTGTGGGACTGCTTGCATTGCCTCGTTTTTTGGAGGAGGAATAGGGACCTCAAGAGGAGTTAGGAGATGGGCACAAGTCCCCCAGACGGTGGCTGAGCCAGACTTGCACGCTGGGCCTCCTCCGCATGGCTCTAGGGCGCATCCCCCTCCCAGGCACCGCACTGTCTTCTCTTGGCACTGGGCCACTCAGATAGAGGCAAAGACAGATGAGTCCAAACAGAAAAGTCGTTCCTCCTCAGACTGAAAATAACAAACCTCAGTTGAAATTTGTTTTTCCAATTTGTTTATGCATTCTTTTTTCCTTTTAACTTCTCTCATTAATTGATAATATTCCCTCCCAGTGTCTTTGATTGTTTCTCCCTTTAAAGCTTAGAGCTGAGAGCAGGTGGGTGGCATTTAAGTTATGACTTGTTTAGAAAATTGATATTGGCATTTTCTGCATGACTTGCCTTTCTTCAGCGAGTTACTTTGCTCCAATTCTCTGTTAGAAGCTCAAACTGTAAAGGAGATACAGGCTAATTAAGAATTGGAAGCTGGTAAATTTCACCTTGGGCAGCTAGTATGTGCTTTTGGCAGGAATTGATGCAATTATTGATCAAATAAAATTGTCACCCAAAAGAACATCTCCTTTTTTTTTTAAGAGAAAGCAGCGAAATATTTATTATTGAAATCAAACCTTTACTTCAAAGATTCAGTAATGACATATGAAAACCAGGTAGGTTTTTGTGCAAATGAAGAACTATATATATTTTTACATATATAAATGCTATTGCGATTTTTTTAATGAGAGAACAAATTGAGCTTCACATTTATTGCTGAGCTAAACACCATACTAGGCCCAACATAATTACTCAATAAATGCTTGTCAAATTGAGCTGAATTGAAAAGTTGTCAAGATACCATCACCCTTAATCAGTCTTTAAGGTAAAACAGCCAATTGTAGGGCTGTTCCACATATATAATATTGATGGAGTCCTAAAGAAAATATAAGAGTAATTTTTTCCCCAAAGAAAATAGCATTATTCACAAACCGCAGGGAATTGTGGGAATCAAGTTCTCAAATCAAGGCTGTGCGCTGCATTGTGGATTTCCTAGCTCAGGAGCCACTCTGTCCAGACGTGCCCTGCCGTGGGGGCCTATTATCTGTGGAAACAAAAGCTCAAGCAGCACAAATCTTTTCTCAAAGTCGATGCAAACCTCTGTCCAAAACTGCTCATTCTGAAGGCTTTCTTTTCCCATCATCTTCGGGTTACATTGCTCAACGTCACGACTCCCTCTGTCAACAGCCTGTGTTTGCTGGGCTGGCGGCAGAACCTGTGCATGCGTGGTCTGCTCAGCCTAACACCAGGGGCAGGGGGGTGGTCGGAGCTGGGACCAGTGACAGGGCTGGAGTCAGGACAGGCTTGTCCTGGGAGCTCCCCATGCTGTCCTGCCACACCCCTTCTCCCACCCCTGCCCCAAGAAAGCTGAGCCTGAGACAAAGGCTTGCATGATTCCAGGGGCCAAGATTGGGGCACTAGGCAGGGTACAAAAAGGGAGGGAAGAAAAGCCCATGCAAAGCAACGTGCTCCAGTTGGTCACCACCGTGAGGGGCCTTGGACAATAAGAGCTATCTCGTAGAGCTTTCTGTGATGCAGAGAACGCTCTCTGTGTTTTCCAGTATTGCATTCTCTAGCCACATGTGGGCCACTGAAATGTGACTCGTGACACGGAGCGCTGAATTTTTTATTTATTTCATTTTCGGTAATTTTTATGAAGGATCACACACAGACTGCATTTTCAAGTTGCAGGCTGAAGGGGCGGGAAAAGTATCATTTACCCACTAGCTCTATCTCCTGTCACTTCAGGGGGTGTTACTCCCCACATTCCCATTAGCCTTTATGGGTACAGGCAGTTTCTACAGGCACCACCCCAACTTCCCACACCACTGCTGTGTCAGATTAGCTACAGGTGCAAAGCAGCTCTTGGGGGTGTAACAGAGGCAGGAGCTGGCGAGACACTGGTGTGTGAGGCTGTTTGCAACAGACGTGGTTCTCAAACCTGAGTGGGCACCAGGAGCTCCTGGACAGCTTGTTAAAACACAGATTGCTGATGGACACCCCTAGGGCTTGTGACGCCCCTGCCACTGGTCAGATGATCACATTTCCAGAGTCCTTGGGCTAATGTAAACTGTGGGCCAGAGGATGTGAGTTGGAGCTCAGGTGACCAACCATCCCGGTTTGCCCAGGACTGCGGGGAGGGAGTACCCTGAACATGAGACTTTCAAGAACAGCCCTGGAACAGTGGGGACAGGTCAACCGATTACCCTTGCTGGAGGTGTCTTAGCACACTGCCACCTGTGCATCAGTGACTTCACCTGTCAAATGGGAAGTTTAGACATGGCCCTTCTCACCTCCCAGGGTGTTTGTGGAGAATCAGGTATAGCGCCTGAGAAATTTTAGTGTTGGCCTTTAAGGTGAGCTGCTTCTCCAACAGCAAAGGGTCCTGTTGGCCTCTTCGAGCAAGAGATCCCCGATCTTTGAACAGCATCCAGAACTGCAGCCCCGGTGAAGAAACTGGCCTCTCTGTCCAGGTCCTGATTCTAACAGAGATGGTGCTGTCAGTCTACAGGATGAACAGTAGGGCAAGCTGCCACAGGGCCTTTGATTCATACCTGGCTGTGGGTTTCACTGTTAGCTGTGATGTTTTCAAGGAGAGCTGGGGAGACTCTGTGGACCATTTCTCCTTTACAAATCAATTCAATATTTATTAATTTTCTTGGAAAGTGTCTATTCATGTCTTCTGCCCATTTCTTAACTGGGTTATTTGTTTTTTTAGGTGTTGAGTTTTTGATAAGTTCTTTGTAGATTTTGGGTACTAACCCCTTTCAGATACATCATTTGCAAATATCTTCTCCTATGACTGTTTCTTTCACTGTGCAGAAGCTTTTTATCTTGATGAAGTCCCAATAGTTCATTTTTGCCTTCCCTGTGGTGATGTATCTAGTAAGAAGTTGCTGCGGCCGAGGTCAAAGAGGTTTCAACCTGTGTTCTCCTTTAGGATTTTGATGGTTTCCTGTCTCACATTTAAGTCTTTCATCCATTTTGAGTTTATTTTTGTGTATGGTGTAAAAAAGTGGTCCAGTTTCATTCTTCTGCGTGTAGCTGTTCAATTTTTTCAACACCATTTCTTAAAGAGACTGTTTTTTTGCCATTGGATATTCTTCCCTGCTTTGTCAAAGATTAGTTGACCATGGAGTTGAGGGTCCATTTCTGGGTTCTCTATTCTCTTCCTTTGATCTATCATGATGGCTAAAATTAACAACACAAGAAACAACAGATATTGGTGAGGATGTGGAGAAAGGGGAACACTCTTGCAATGTGGGTAGAAATGCAAGCTGGTGCAGCCACTCTGGAGAACAGTATGGAGGTTCCTCAAAAAGTTAAAAATGGAACTACCCTATGACCCAGCAATTGTACTACTAGGAATTTACCCAAAGGATTAAAAGATGTCGATTCGAAAGAATACATGCACCCCAATGTTTATAACAGCATTATCAACAATAGCCAAACTGGAGAGAGCCCAAATATCCATTGACAGATGAATGAATGAAAAATAAGTAGCATATATATATATTTTGGTAATTTTTATGAAGGATCACACACAGACTGGATAGTACCCATCTGGATAGTACCATATATATATATATATATATATATTGCAGTATTTCTCAGCCATCAAAAAGAACGAAATCTTGCTGTTTGCAATGATGTAGATGGAGCTAGAGTTTATTATGCTAACTGAAAAAATTCAGGAAAGACAAATACCATATGATATCACTCATATGTGGAATTTAAGAAAGAAAGCAGATAAACATATGGGAAGGGGGAAAAGAAAAAAGGAGAGAGGTAGACAAGCCATGAGAAACTCTTAACAATAGAGAACAAACTGAGGGTTGAATGAGGGAGGTAGAGGCGGATGGGCTAGGTGGGTGATGAGTATTGAGGAGGGTACTTGTGATGATGAGCACTGGGTGTTATGTGTAAGTGATGAATCACTGAATTCTACTCCAGAAACCAGTATTACACTGCATGTTAACAGCTAAAATTTTAAAATTAATTAATTAATTAATTGAAAATCCATTAAAAATAAATAAAAAATAAATATTTATTGATTATCTTCTCTGTTTAGCCCTATATACATAGGAGCAAACAGGAGGTGTATAAAGCTTGTTCCTTGCTCCAGTGATGTCCCTGACAAATTGGGGGAAAAGAATGGTTTGACAAGGCACATCCCCAATTCCCCATTGCAGGCAGGCAGACCTGTGCATGGCCTCTTCCTCTCTACCCATTTTTTGTCTATGCATAGGCATGACAGTGTGCCTGGCTGCCTGCCAGCCCAGCCTTGGACTGTGAGCACCCTGGGGGCAGGGACCACGTCTTGCCTCTCTCCCAATTCCCACACTCAGCTCAGAGCTTGGCATGGAGCTGCCAATTGGGGATTGTTTGCTGAAGGGAGGAGGGGCCTGCTTGGTTGTACATGCTGACTTGTGAGACATATGAGCTGGGAGAGGGTCTGAAGGGCAGCTGGAGAAGCAGCAGGGCCTGAATAAGGTAAGGCAGGTACTGGTACTATCCAGATGGGTTGGCTTTTTAGAGGCAAGGAGGTAAGAGACTATGTGCCTGGCCATGGTCCAGCAATAGCCAAGGCTCGGATGCTGAAGAGATCCTGGAAAATGTTGGTGACAGGGAGGCCTAGCCTGGCTGGAATGAGGAATCGGGCTGGTCAACAGAGGGGAATGAGATTGGCTCAGTCCAAGGAGCGGATGAATGAAGGGCCTCCATAGCCCAGCTGAGGAATAGGCATCATGCATCAGAGAAGAACGTAACAGTAAGCAGAGATTTCTTAGAATGAGATGACAAGATCTTTCTGGCTTCCTGATCTCCAGGATGTTGTATGGTATGTTAGAGCATGCCTTAACAGCTTAAAAAGTACAGTTAATAAAATATTACTCAGCTACACAAAGCAGTAAATTATTATATAACCAACACCATGGATGAATCTCAAAATCATTATGCTGAATGAAAGAATTTAGGCCAAACAGAGGAACAAAAGGACACCCTGTGTGATTCCATTTATATACAATTCTAAAAAATGAAAACTAATCTCTGAAGACAGAATGCAGAACAGTGGTTGCCTGGAGAAGGGAGCAGAGGGAGAAGTGGATTGTAAAGGGGTTTTGAGGAAATATCTGGGGGTGATAAAAATGCTTGTGGTCTCGATTATAGGAATGGCTTCACAGTATATACATATGTCAACACTGGTCAAAATGTATACTTTCAATGTGTGCAGTTTCTTGTAAAGAGAAAACATAACATTAGCGGAAGTTGAAAAAACAGTTTACTTTCTTAAGAAAAAGGCAATACTTTATATATCAGTTTGTGTAATTTTCTCAAGCAGCCAAGAATGCTGATATTAAATTCCCATTTTACAAACTCTGAACTGAAACTCAGAGATGCGCAGAGACTTACCCAGGGTCACACAGCTTGTGAGTGAGGGGTGGAGCCAGAATTCAAACACGGGTCTGTCCAATCTCCAAATCAGTGTGCCATTTACTGTATCTGAACCTCTCAAACTTAAATCTGCTTCTGAGAGCGTGTCCCAGTGCTCTGGAGGTCAGAGGAAGGGACTTATGAGCCACATAGCACTTCCAAAACCTCAGAGGATTCCCTCTCATCTTCCGGAATGGGTTTGGATCAGCAGAGGGTTCTACCTTATGATTATCAGGGTGATTCTGGCTCAAATTTGTAACCCAACATGATCTTTAATCACGTCCTCTTCTCAATAGATAAAGTATAACCTTAATTTGAAAAGCAATTAGCAGAATAGGAAATGAGGGTCAGAGATGGATGTGGACAGATATATACCTATTTTAAGGTTGAATGTTTAATCATTAACACACAACAGATAAACACAAATGGAAGTAGAAATTTGAGGTAAGTAAGAAAAGAGGGTGGGAAGAAAGAAAGAAGAAAGTAAGGAGGGAGAGAAAGGAAGGAAGAGATGAAGGGAAAAGATCTCTGCTTTGGGGCATTTGCCAAGTTACAGCCAAGTCATTCTCTGGGCCCTTCCCTTCTCCAGGCAAGACACTCCACAGTAAGAGTGAGGATCTCACCAACCCCCGGGACCCTCCCAGATACCCAGCTCTTTTGAGAAAAATTCTATTGCAATCACTGAACACCATTTCCTACAATTTTTGCAAACATTCTTCAGTGCTAGCTGAAAAAAAAAATCACAATGGATTGGGACACTTCGCTTCCCCAAATTTTTTGGTGGAATTCAGCCTCCCAAGTGCAGGACATAATTTCTGAGGTTTGTATATTGGATTTAGGAATGCTGATCGATTGTTTTGATTTTCCTTCTTCTCACCATGTTCCAGTTAACATCTCCCACTTCCCACCAACACCACTGATACTAATTATCATTTGCAATGCCACCACTGATGCTGTGGAAGGCCCCATTATCACCTTCCAAGGGATTTGTATAAAAACAACTGTGAACCAGGCTTGGACACTAATGAATTAATCTATAAATTGGAAAAATCCAGCTGCTTCTGAGCTGACACTCTCCACAGCCCCCTGAATGAGCTGGACTCTTTCTATCCATCCTTTATACCTACCTCTACTGATCTCAGCAGCCTCCCCAGACACCTCTCCTCCCGCGCCGCAGTGCCCTGTTTCTCCTCACTAGAGTCATGCTGCTGCTGTTGTGTTATTGCCCTGATAACACTGTGCTGAAATCCTCTGGGATCTTTACTGGTTTCTCCCTGAGAAGAGGGACCTTTGTGTGCACAGGACCAAGCATAAAGTAGCCCCAATAGCCAATATGAGTTATTACTGTGTGCCAGACATCATTCCAAGAGCTTTACTTGTATGCAATCCTTTATTCTCCAGAACTGTATGAGATGAGCTGTGGTATCATGCCCATTATATAGATGGGAAAACTAGGTACAAAGCAGTTCAGTTACTTGTCCAAGGTCACACAGTTAAGAAATGAAAGTGCTAGGATTTAAACCCGGACAGCTTGTTTCAGAGTCCAATTTCAAAGTTTGCTGACATCCAGTGAGTTGTATTTCTAGAAATTGAGGTCTTTTTTCAGGTACCTAGTTAATCTCTGCAACTGGCCCAAAACTGAAGCTGAAGGAGTAGCCCATACCAGAGACCATCGCCTAATTCTCATAGCCCTCTTCCATCTGTGGCACAATTTTGACCTCTATACAAAGTATAACCTTAATTTGGAAGGTTATACTATTTCAGACCCCTCCATGGCTCCTCATTGACTTCAGAATCAAGGCGAAGCACTTGAGCAAATCTGTACTCCCTTCCTTGTTTAACAAACGAGGACTGGCACATCATAGGTGACATAATTAACATGTGTTGAATGAATGAATGCACCAGAAGATATACCTATATGAGGACAAGCTTTAGCATTTGTTGCCCTTCTAAAATCACATGCCTGCCAACTTGATCATGAACTGAAAATACAACCCTGCCAGTAGTCTCCTATATAAGTTTCTTACACATCAGACAAGATTTAAAAGCCCAAAACATAGGATTTTGTCAGGATCCTCATATATGCTAATGATGACAAATTTTCATATTGAGTCAGGCAAAATTGTGTTTTCAGGTTAGAAACAGGGCTTGCGAGGTATGTAAAATAGTCTCGGAAGCCTCTTTGGCCAGTCTGCTAGATGCTGAACAGGCATTTTTCAGGCTTTTAAAACCAGACTTTATGTAAAAGATGGAGAAATAAAGATCAAAAGTCCCTTTAGTGCTCTAATTTTGCTAGCAGGCATCAGAAAAGATTTTCATTATCTTTTTGCATGTTTAAGATAATGGCGGGCTCTGGAATTGTCTCGGAGCTCCCAATTTATGAATTTTTTTGAGCTTGGTTTGCGTTGTGTTTGAGTTCATGTTGCGTTCATTTACTGAGTCCGTCTCACGAGTCACGGACTGCGGTCAGCCCCAGGTTGGGGTTTGGGGGGCTGTAATACAGGGAGCTTCCGAGGTGACTAAGAAGACAGAGTCCTGCGTTCAGGGAGCCTCCCGTTACGGGGAGCACTAATAGAGCAGGCTGCAGAGTACGGAAAACCAATTCAGGCCTTTCGGAGGGGCGGCCTTCAAGGTGGGGCTGGGGGAGAGGGGGAGGGATTGCTGCAAATGAGGAGAAGGACAAGGTGGGAAGAAAAGGGCATCCCCATGTCTTGTTCTGAGGAGCTTACAGCCCATGGGCTGGACAGAACCCAAACACGCCCGGTCATAGTGTAACCGACAGGTGATTCAGGAAGCGTCTTCCCTGGCTGGGATCCTCGCAGGGGCCTGGCTCATCCTCCAGTTTGGAGTAGGACACGGATAACAAATGTGTAGGCACCCGTATTCTGATTCACACTTATCCTCTGTCCTCAGGCACCTTCCTCCTCAAGCTGATGACCCCTCCCTTTCTGAGACACCTCTCCCTTAGCTTCTGTGATTCCACTGTCTCACTGAGCATTCCTTGTCAGGCCCGTTGCTGCCTCCCTCCTCTTCTTCCATCAGATAGCCAGATCCCGGGGTCTTTTATTTGCTGTTTTTACCCTTTCCACCCTCTTCAGGCTGGACCTCTCGTGAAGCCCAGGTCACCGTATTGCCCTGTCTACTGGGGATCTCTGCTCCACTGTCTCACATGCACCTTGAATCCAATGTCAAAAGCAGAGCTCTGTCCCCTCCTCCCACCTCAAATGGCTGCCCCTCAGTCCTCTCCACCTAAAACCGAGCCACACTCATCCTTGACTCGTCCCTGCCCATCCGCACCACAAGACCCGTCTTACCAGTGCAGCTGCAACTTTAAAGCATACCCTAAATCAGTGTACCCTTCCCGCCTTCACAGCCACGCTGTCTCCCACCTGGAGGACCATATGAGCCTCCTGACTGGTCTCCCTGCTCCAGCTCTTGCCCTTCCTCAGTGCATTTTCCATTCTAAGCCAGAAGGTCTTTTTAAAGCAAATTCCAGATCCTATTTCTCCCTTGTTTAATTCAATTCAAAGAATTCCCAATGTCCAGGAGATAAAAAACAACTCCTCATCCCCTGGCCTACCAAGCCCCATGGCCAGGCTGAGGCCTGCCTCCCACACTCTACTCTCACTGCTCTTCCCCTTGCTCCAGGACACGCACACTGCATGGCTTCTCTCAGTTTCTTCAACAGGCTGGGCCTTTGCACGTGCTGCTCCCTCTCTGGGATGCTGTCACTTCGTTCTTCCCATGACTGGTATGAATGGGACACTGGATATCTTAGCCCAAATAGTTCCTCCTCAATTAGGCCTTCTCTGATTCACCCAGTTAGCTGCGTCCTTGATGCTTGTTTCTTTTCTAACTGCCCCACTAAAATCAAGTACCCCCCCCCCGCCCCCGCCTCACCCCCACACACAAGGCCGTTATCTGCCTTGAACACAGCTGCATCCCGAACTGGCCAAGCACCAACCCCTTAGCAAGTCCTTGTTGAAGAATGACTCCAGTGCTACCCCTACCCGCAAGCTGCAGCAGTCCTCTCTCTCCACCCCAGCATTGCTGGGGTGCCTGGTAGACCAGCCGCTGCATGGAGAAGAGAGTCACGCGGGACGCAGAGTCAAAAGACTTGGATGTAAACCCACATTCCAGTCTTTCTTAGTCAAGTGACATTGAACAAGCAACTTAACCTCTCTCTGTCTCAATTCGCTCATTTGCCAAACGAGGGTGGGAATAACAGTATACCCCTCACAGCATCGCTGGGAGAGCTGCACAAACAGGACCCCGTCTGTGAGTGTGCTGTATAGATTACAGACTTCTCGGTCATGTCACACACTTCGAGTAGCAATCCTGCTTGCGGGTAGCTAGTGTCATGCTCATTTTTAGCCAGTGGGAAGGCAGGGGCTCCATGAGGCTGGGGATCAATTGTCCTCTCCACCTACGACGCCTGAGTGTATCAACCCCTGCCCTCAGGGAGCATTCATCTTCTCTCTCCTTCCCTCCCTCATTCTGAAACTTTGTAGCTATATTTAGTTTCCTACGTATTGTTTTGCCAATTTCCTAGGAAAAAATGATATCCTGCTTTTCTTTATATTCATTCTATTTTAAGCAAGAATAATCATATGGTCATAATGTCATATGTTGATTGACTATATTTCTTCTGTAAATTGCCAGTTTGTTTCCATTGGGGGGATGGTAACTGAACTTTTCCTTATGACTCTGAAGTCAGTTTGGGTATTAGGGATTTTAGCCTTTCATCATCGCATAAGTTAAAATATTTCTCCTAGGGTTTGACTTTTTCTTTCAACCTTGTTTATCATAGTTTTTCCTTTACAGAAAGGCTTATTAAAAATTATAAAAAAGATTTACCCACCTTTTTGTTCAACATTAACGTACTTGCATTATTTACATATAAATCCTTATTCTATCTGAAACTTATTTTGGTTTAAAAGCGATGTAAAGCTCTAGCTATATTTTTTTCCCTGAAGAGTGATACAGCTGCCCCAACTTTTCTCTGTTAAATAGGAATCCCAGCCCCCCTCCCACTCTGATTTCCATTGCAGCCCTAACACCTGGATTTATTTATGAATTCTCCATGATAATGTCCTGATTCATTTGTCTTTTCTTGTGCCTTCATCTCACAACTTCCTACCTTCACCTGTCATAGGATCTAGAAGGATCTTCTGTTCTGAAGACCCTGAAAGTCTTCACGTATTTGTTCTGAAGATGATCTTTAGGATTTTTAGAATCACTGTGTCAGTTCCCTAAAAACCATCCAGTTGAAAAGTTGATAGAGATGGGGTGTACAGATTTAAGATGTTGATCCATACTGGCAAGTCGAGCTCTGAGAAGTTCGAACCATTGACATTCTCCCCATCTCCTCACCTCAGTCCGTGTCCGGCACTTCACCCCTTGCCTCCATTGCTGTAATGGACCGTGATATCCCATTGTCCTCTCACTTTGCATTTCTTTGATTATTAGTAAGGGTGAGTATCTTTTCAGATGTTTACAGCTCACTTGTTATATTTTTTATGGATTCACACCCTTTTATACTTTAACTGGGATGCTCTTTCCTTCCCAATTCTTTGTCATATACAACACAAATATTTTTAAAATTTGTTTGACATTTGTTTTCCCTATAGAAATTTTTGAATTTTTATATCATGCCTGACACGTAATAAGAGCTTTTAATAGGGGCACCTGGGTGGCTCAGTCATTAAGTGTCTGCCTTCGGCTCCGGGTATGATCCCGGCATTCTGGGATTGAGCCCCGCATCAGGCTCCTCCGCTGGGAGCCTGCCTCTTCCTCTCCCACTCCCCCTGCTTGTGTTCCCTCTCTCGCTGGCTGTCTCTCTCTCTCCATCAAATAAATAAATAAATAATCTTAAAAAAAAAAAAGAGCTTAATAAGTATTAGTTGAATGTTGAATTAATGAAGTGGAATCTACCAGTATTTTCTTAACGGTTTCTGGTGTAGACCATCTCTCCTGTGAGGGCTGTGCTTTATTAGTTCTAACCATAGCAAAGGCTCCACTGTCACATCTATTTTTCTATTATTTCCTCATAACCACCCTGTTAGGTAGAAAGAAAAGTTGTAATGTGAGTTAATTCTCAAATTGAGAACCTGAGGTTCAGGAGAGAAAAAGGAGCAAGCTGGGACAGAGCCAGCAGCAGTGGCCAGGCCAGCCCTGCAAGCAGCCTCTGCCCTGCTGCCGGATGGACAGATGTATGGACAGACAAAGGCTGAACTTCAGGAGTCATTTCCTGGGTATGCCCAATTTCCTTCAGGTGAGATGCAGACCTTCCAGCTACTCCTTTGCGAGAAGCTCTCTGGGCATTAAAGTAATTAACTTCTTACTAATATTTTGACTAATGAGAAAACATTTGGACTCAATCTGATTTGTTGATTTGCCAAGTATTTTGGCCAGTTTGGCATTTAGTCAGCCAGCCTCAGTCCTTGAAGCGATCTCTGCATCGCCTGTGAGAATTGACCCTGCAGAGAAATCACACAGCCTCTGTGAGGGCTGAAGGGGGTAGGACCTCATGCCCACTGTTTTTAAACACATGCAAAGGGCTCTGAGAAACACAGCCACCTCTGGCAGCCACTCATAATGAATATTAATAGTTATTATTCATATGAATGCCTTTGTTACTACATCTTCCTTTTCAGAAGATTTCCCCAGACAACCTTCACTGGATTCTCACCATGAGCTTGCGAAGTAATTACTACATAGTGTGGGCTCAGCAAACTTTTTTCAGTAAAGGGCCAGATGGTATATATTTTACTTTGGCTTTACTGGCCAATGGGCAGAATCAAACAACCGTTTTCTTGGAAGGTTAGAGTCTTTTTTACATCTTACATTTAAAAATATGGAAACCATTCTTAGCTTGTAGGCTCTACAAAAGTGGGCATGGGGCCGGGTTTGGCCTGGAGGCTGTAGTTTGGCCAATCCTCAGCATATACTACTCTATCTAGCAAACAGACAATGAAACTGGGGCTCAGAGAAGCTCAGTGACTCTGCATGAGTCATCTGTTTCTGAGCATGTGGGGAGTAATGTGTAGAGCTTTGGAGTTCCATAATGATGGCTCAACCTAATAGTCATCCATCCATTCGTTCATTACCAACAATTTACTAAGCATCTACTGTGTGCTAGTTCTCATGCTAAGAGGTGGGATGGTGGAAAGTATAGTCACTTGATGGTCTAGCTTTCCTTTAGACAGGCCCGCACACAGTTTCTGGCCTTGCCGCATACATGCTACATGACCTTGAGCAAGTCACTTAACATCTCTGAGCCTCAGTTTTCTCATCTGTAAAATGGACACAATACAGTTCGTCTGTAAAATATATGTAATACCCCATTGGATTGCTGTAAATATATAAGGAAATAATCTATGGAAAGTCTTTAAAACAGTACCTGGAATATTGCGTCCATTAAATGGACGATAATAACAATAGTAATGATAACAGTAACTGTAATTTACACTGGCCTATGAACCGTCAAGGAGCTCACGGTCTAGAGAAAGAGACAAGCATAGAAACACATAGCTGCAGTACTGTGATATGAAATGCTGAGGACACGGAGGGGCTGCAAAGAGGTCAGCAGGGAGAAGCTGCTTATGGTGCGTCTGGCGGGGTGAGGGGGATTTGTGCCAGGAACCGGCTGCAGAAGGAGCAGGAAGCTCTGAGCAATTAAGTTCTGGCTGGGGGCCCACCTACCTCGCACTGGGGAGGCCACGGTCAATGGCCAGGTTCCATAGATGGGAAAGACAAAGCCCAGGGATCACACAAGGAGACTCATTCAGCAATTCATTCATTTGTCCATAAAACCTTTACCAGACAGGCAAAGGGCAATGTACTTTTTCAAAAAGTTCATTTGCCACTGCGGGTGGGAGTGGGAGTGGGAGCGATGAACACACAAGAAACTAGAATAAAAGTGATGGGGAATAAAGGAAATGCAGACAAGCTGCAGTTGGAGTGAAGAGGCAAGAGGGCAGAAACCCACCTGGGCAGCGTGGGGACAGGAAGAGCATTAGTGGTGAACTAAGAGGATGAGAGAAGGATTTGAGGAGACAAGGAAGGCACTTCAGGCCTGAGCAAAGGCTGGAGTGGAGGATCCGAGGTCTGGACATGGGCTGAGCCCCTTTTCAATAAAGAGACTCTGAATCGTGTCTCACCAGGTGGTGGGCATACAGTGAGCACCTGACGTAAGGCTGGCCCTCAGCCTTATCCCCTTCTCCTGGCTTCAGCCCCTCACTACCACCTGGAGCCGATAGGCTGAGGTGCCCCCTATTACCCCTCCACTCAGCCTGATACTACTGGTCCCTAACAATCCAGTGCTGAGCGCTGCTCCTGCAGGAAGCCCTCCCAAATTACTCCAGGAAACAGTTTTCAGTAATTGTAGTATGTGGCCCAACTGAGTGGGAACAGGCCCAGTCCTGGCAGCTGCCTTATAGGAAGGGGCTGTGCCCCCAGACAGCCACTTGCTCCCCAGGTCCTGACTTGCATGATTACGTGGGCCCCTCTGCTTCCCATCCCTCTTCCTAACCAAACCTACAGGAGTCCTTAATCCAAAAAATTGTTTAAAAGGTTAGTTTAGAATGAAACATTGTATAATAAATTCTATTCAGTTGACTAAAGCACTATTTCAGTCATAACATGCATACACTATGTGTACATATCTGCACACAGACTCACAGAGAGAATTCATTCCCCAGGTCCTTGCTCATCAGGGAAGTGATGAAACCCTTAGCCAGGAATAAGGAAGTGTATGTCAGTCCACGTCCTGTCTAGATCCCCTTCTTTATCTTCTCTGTGTCTTTCTGTCAGCCACTGATCTTCATCTGTGCCCTTAGCTGCCCCACATTGACTTTGCTGTGTCACGAAGAGTCCTGCTTGTACAGGGTGGGAAAGTGATCTGCAGAGAAGTCTGGCTCTATGGGCCATGGCTGCGCTCTGTCACACTAGCTGGTTTCCCCCGATTCGGTTTGCACACACACCTGTGGTTCCAGGACCTGGTGGGAATTACATTACACAAATTGGCCTGCAGGAACTCTCAGTGAAAGTTTTCCTTCTCCTTTCCTGTGATAGCGCCATTTCTCTATGTGGCTGGGAGAATGCCACATGGGGCGATGGTTTTGTGTACAGCCTCGCCTTTGGAGGGAAAGAGAGCAACTTCCAAATCGCAAACGGCCTGGAAGGGTCTCCTCTTCTTGCTCAGAAGACTACAGCTTGACTTCCTCACTTGCTATTGCCCAGCAAGCAGCCTTCCCTCCACCTCTGCACCCTCCCCTCCACCTCTGTACCCTCCCACTGGTCCCATAGGATTTGCTGTGTAATTATCCTGGGGGTAGGGTCCCCAAATCTGCAGTTCAGCAAATACCTCAACGTAGCTTTATGCATCATGTCTCAGAAATCTACACGCAGGGCTGGACCAAAATTAGGCCCTCTGCAAATAGTTGTAATTGGGAGCCTATAGGCCTCGCTGGGTCTGTGATGCTGATTAACGCCCTTCAGACCCAGACCCCTACAAGACCCTCCTCCCTCACCTGCCTCCTTTCCTTCTTGCCTTTCTTCCTTCCTTCAGTGCAAGCAAAACCTTAACAGCTTACAGTACTCACAGTAAGTTCTTCCTGGGTACCAAGCCCTCTCTTTGGCATCCAGAATGTAAGACTGAAAACCTCCCAGCTCTGCGGCAGACATTCAGAGTTGGGAAATACAGACAAGGAAAGCTAAGAGTGCAATACTGGGTAATCGGTGCAATTGCAGAGGCACCCAGGGCTCACTTGGGGCTGGGGCTCTGAGGCAGATTTCTAGAGGCGTGTTGGAGATACGTCTGAAAGATGAGTAGGGGCCAGGAGGGCTGTGAGGAGCTGAGGGGGCATCCTCGGACAGAGTACTCAGGCCCTTTGCTCTTGGGACCTCTTTACATTCCTAAAAATTATTGAGGACCACAAAAAGCTCATTTGTGTAGATTATATCTATTGATACTTATTAAAATTAAACCCAACATGTTTTAGAAACACTTATTAATTCAATAATAATCAACCTATTACATGTCAGCCTAACATTCTTCTGAAAAATAACTATATTATCCAAAACCAAGTGTATCCAACAAGAAGAGAGGCATTGCTTTACATTATAGCAAATCTCTTTAATAGCGAACTTAAGAGAAGATGGCAGAGTCTCACTGCTCCTTTTTCACTTGACCTGTGCAGTGTTACAGCTGGTGTAGCTCTGTGTAGTTTGGAAAACTCGCTGTACATTCTTGAGCTAATAAAAGTGAAAAAAGACAAAAATGTCTTCAGGAAATTATGAAAATAGGTTTGAGCTCATGGGCTATCCTCCGAAAGGACAAGAACACCCGAGGTCCCTGGACCACACTTTGAGACTCTGTGTTTTGGAAACAGGAAGCTCAAGGATGTATAATCGACTAATCTGCTAGGCTTTGGGCTTCTGCTGTGTACACAGGGGGCCCAGGTGCCTTTCCTGGAAGCTCTGAGTCCATCAGGCAGCACCTCCCACTCCCACCCCTCACCCAGCAGGGCATATGGGAAATGTAAAACAGTAAACCCAGCACAGAGGTGGAATTTCCTCCAGCTCTTACAGTAATTGTTTTGGAGAAGAGTCTTTGCAATTCAGGTGCTCGGATTTCTGCAAAAGCTTCAGGCCTGTTCTTAAAGCACGTGTATTTTTAAGAAGGCCTGTAGAAAACTATTCTGTGTGGGGATTGGCCTTTGTTTACCATCAATGACATGGCTTGTATGCTGTCACAGAACAGCATTAACATTTTTTTATTAAAAAGTCATTAGGCCCAACATCTTAATATTTGGAATGTTGTGATCATTTAAGGCTTGGATGAGTCTTGCCAGTTTTTGTTGTTGTTTTCTGGGGAAAACAAAACAAAACTAAACAATCTCAGAACCAGAGCCAGGACTCTGTTATTGCAAGGCTGGGTGAGCTATCAGAAGGCCCGTGACATTGGAGACCACTTGTTAGCTGTGCTGACATACAGGGGCCATATTTATGAGCTACATAATTGAATAAAGATGGGCTTATAGATGAAAAAAAAGAATGCGAGAGGAAATGGTGAATAACTGTGTTCATTCGGCTCCCTTGGGATCAGGCCTGTTTTCTGCTTCCTTGCTATTAATGAAAAGAAATCCAATTTGTTCTACATGGTGAGATTTGTAATTTAGATGCTTATTAATTCTGGGATCGCGTAGGAGCTCTTTGAAAAATATGGTCTTCAAAGCGTTTACTTTCAAAGGCCAGCAAACCTTGGCTGAAAACAAGCCATGCACCCAAACACGTGCAGCTAAAATATTTTCTGTGTTTAGCAGAAGCTTATTGCATCCCTATTATGTGAAAAACCTTGATCTAGATGTGCGGGTGATTGGGGTTATGGAAAAAGGGCCCTCACTGTGGCCCAGCACCCAGATGGAGGAGTGAGGCTGGTGTACAGAGCAGACAGGGGCCACGTAGGTAGGCCAGGCAGTGAGGTGGGCTTGGGAATGGCGGCTTCTAGCTGGAATGGTGTGGGCCCCGTGTGGACGCAGGTGGGCTCGGGGTTCCAAACCCAGGCATCCTGGTGTGGGCCAAGGGTGCGCTAGCCTTCCAGAGACTGTCCGTCCCAGAGATGGCGTAGGACTGTGGTTCCCCAGCCACAGCCGAGTCCCCAGCCTCTGTCCAGCTCTGCGATGCACACAGCATGGGAGGCAAGAGTGCGGTCAGGGTCTCCGCCCTTGAAGCGTATGCAGTCTCATCGAGGGTGCAGACGAATAAAGGGGTAACCATGACAGGAAAGCTGAGGCGTTTTTGGATGAAAGCTGACCTCAGGTAGGCAGTTTAGCTTCTGAACATTCACAAGAGGGAGCAAGAGTAGGAACATCCGTGAATTCAGTCATTTAATTCATTTAGGAGATAGTTCTTAAGTGCTTATTTGGCACCGAGCATAGCACGTAGGCTTGGGGAACTAGAGAAGACCAAGATGTGAGCCCTGTCAATCAGGAACTTGCATCTTCTCCTTGTCCCCTGTGCCTGGCAAGATGTTGAGTATACAGGAGGTGCTCAATTAGTATTTCACTGACTCGAATCCAAAAGAAAGTTCAGGCTCCAGTCTCAGCTTTGCCACTGCCTAAGCTTGTAGTCTGTGACAAGTCACTTAGCTTCTCTGGGCAGTTTTTTACTTATAAAAGAGTAAATAATTGAAATAACCCTTCCAGAACTTTTTCTGGAAAAACCCCTTTAACTTCCCAGGTATAGAGTTCCCTACAGTTTACAAAACCCTTTAATGTCCAAAATTTTAAATGAATCCAGCTAAAACTCAATTGGAGCAAAGGAGATGGGTTTCTAGGGATGTCTTTGAAAAGTGTAAGAACAAATTTGAGCCTGAAGGGACAGTTTGGTGGCCAGCCTAACCCTCAGCCATTGTGACCTGGTTCCAGAACCCAGAGGCCCTAAAGGAGGCAGCATGAGCCCTGCATGCTAGGAAGGGTCAGCCTGCTCTGGCCAGAAGTGGGAGAAGACCAGCCCTAACCAAGAACCCTGCTCTCACCTTCCATGGGGTCGCCTTTCCCAGGGTAGGACTTGTGGCCTTGACACCTTAAGAATCCAAAAGCTTGGGGGAAATGAAGTCTGCTGTAGGACCGTGCCACTTTTTCCTCTTTGATGTTAAGCAAGCCACTTCTTTCTCTGAGTCTCCTATTGTTTGTCTTTGAAATAGTGATCAGAAACCAGACTCATTAGAAGGATTATATGGATTAAATGTACAGTGTGTGTAAAACTCAGAGGAGGATATGTGAGCTAGGTGGTTACCTCGGAAACTGACAGTAGGGAGATTAAATGCCTCCAGACTGTAACTGCATGGAACTTCATGTCTTTGAATTTTTTCTAAGAGTGGCCAACCTAAAAGCCCTTCATGTTTCTTTCCTCATCCCTGATAATCTTCCAAAATGCTGGGTTCAGTTCCGAATGGAATCCTTTGCTGACGGCAGGACTCTGACCTGAGCCCCGCTTGAAGTTTGGCAGCGGCCTCTGGTTCTCCAGGGCTGGGGTGGGAAGGAGATGGGGAGGAGGCATCTCCCCTCATTGAACCAGTGCAGGAAGTGGGGCTGTGCAATGGAAAGAAAGCCAGATTTGGGTCCAGGCTGATCTGAGTCCCAGCCCCAATCCCAACCCCACCACTGGGTAGACGTGTCGCCTTGGGCAAGATGCTCAACCTGTCTCTCCAGATAAGAAAAGCTAACAGTCGTTCTTTCTTTACCTACTGTTATAAACCCAAAGAGAAATGGTCTATATCATCCCTGGAGGACAGAATCATGTGAGCGCTCACACACACACACACACACACACAAACACTGTGTGTGGCACCCCCTCCCTCCCCACCTTCAGTACTAATCACCAGGAAGGGAAGCCTCTGTTCTATGCCGAGGATCCTGTAAATGGATTCAAGCTGTCACCATGTAAGACAGGGTCAGAAGGGGCTGCATTTGTATATTAATAGCCTGATATGCTGATTTCCAACAGGAGTTGAATTAGAAATTACATCTCTTGGGGCGCCTGGGTGGCACAGTCGTTAAGTGTCTGCCTTCGGCTCAGGGCGTGATCCCAGCGTTCTGGGATCGAGCCCCGCATCAGGCTCCTCCACTAGGAGCCTGCTTCTTCCTCTCCCACTCCCCCTGCTTGTGTTCCCTCTCTCGCTGGCTGTCTCTCTCTGTCAAATAAATAAATGAAATCTTAAAAAAAAAAAAAAAGAAATTATATCTCTTAATACTTCCAGAAACCTGAAACATTCCTTTAAACTCCATTATCTCCAGATAATTTCTCCTAAAATCCTTTATTTGCTTTGTTTTTAAGTAAGGGGGGTGGGGGGAGGCATTTCGGGTCCCTTGGCTCCAAAGGGAAAGCAGACTCTTCCTTCTGTTCCCTTCAGATCGCCCCTAGCATGGCCAGACACCACAGGAGGAAAGAAGTGGGGAGCGTGGTCAGGCAGCAATGAGAAGGTGACCTGGCCCTCTAGAAGTACCCCAAGAGAAGCCCAAGAAGGCCGTGGTGAACTAGCCTCTCCAGCCCAGAGAGCCATGTCCTCACCAGCCAACACGGTCAACATGCTCACAGGGCCCCAGAATAACTTGGGAGGCCTGAAACAGAGCACCATGCAGCTATGGAAACCCAGATTCTTGAAAATATTTTAGCAGAACAAAATACTTCAGTATGTGTTAAATTTTAAAAAAAATTAAGCCATGGGATTGTATATATAGTCTTGTGGTGAACTCGTTTTTGGTTTTTGGGGTTTTGTTTGTTCGTTTGTTTGTTTAAGTACACAGAACAAAGCCTGTCAGGATAGACAGCAAAAACTGATAGATGACTTTTTAGTTTTTTCTTTATACCTCTGTCTTTCCAAGGATTTTTGTAGTGAACATATGTTACTTTTACAATCGGGGAGGGAATGCTATTTTGAAGTGTCCATCTCTCTACTTTGACTATCGGTCATCCCCCCCGTCGGTCAGCTGCTCATGTGGAGCCCCTCTCCCTCACAGAAAGTTCTTCTCCTTTCTACATAAATCCAGAGCCTATTCATCTTCGAAGGCCCCGTGTCCTCCAGATTGCCCTTGCCAAGTATACTCCCAGCGTGCATATCGTGCACCACCTGAGCTCCGGCAGGGCTCCCGCCATGTTCGTGTTGTACACAGAGTGCTGAGGACAGTTCTGTGCACACGGACAGCACTCATCAGTTCTCTCGGAATCCATGAAGCAGGTGCCCTGGAGAATCCACCCCCCCCCCCGCCCCGTCCTTATTGTTTCTCTTTGCTACCATCATTCACCATGACCTCTCCCAGCAGAAGATATAATTCCTCCCTCCCCACAGAGTCTAACTTCTAAAAGGCCAATAGCACATTCAGGGTAAAGAGCCATCAGCCTTATAGCTGACCAGTCCTGGCTCTACCACTGACTGACCCTGGCTCCACCACTTAGTGCTCTTGGGCAGTTGCTGAAACCCTGAGTCTCAATTTCCACCTCTGTCCAGTGGAAGCAAAATGCAGGGCCTGATCCACAGGACTTGAGAATGAGTGAAAACGAGTGTAAAGAGGACAGCACCTGCCTCACACACCTTTGCCCCTGGCTTCCTTTTTGTGCAGCTCTTGCTGTGCTGAGAGCTGGGCTTCCCGGGCTCACTCCACGTGTTCCAGACCCCCGGTCCCGTTAGTGCTCTGAACCTCTGGGCGTAGCACCCACAGAATGCGGCTTTTCCAGGAGATTTACGTCTCAGTTGTCGAAATGACTTCCTACTTACCCAGGGCAGTTTGTTTCATCTCCATTAGATTTCTGGTGTTCTGGGATCCATTTTTGTTTATATTCTGTAATTTATTTTTTTCAGTTTGGCTGTTTCTACATGAACAGCACTGGGTAACTCAGAATCCCTCAAGCTGTGAGACATCTCCCCTGGCCTCTCTCACCAGTCGATTGAAACCTGCCCCACTGGATCCAGTGCTGCTCTTTCTCCCACCCCCCTTGCTCTTCCTCCGGGGGACTCCTAGCCTACCTAACCCCTTTGGTGGGGTGTAAGCTGTGCCACTGACAACTCCATGTCTATGCTTACTGTGCTGCACAAACAGAAAGGGTGAGGCTATCGTCTCCAAAGAGTTCCCTCAGGTTTGGGCACAAGGTGTAAGGTATACAGTGAGCGCTCAGCCATGCTTAGTCACATGCATGGGACTATGCCTAACCCAGGGCATGAAATCCATTTAATGTTTGTTGGCTGACTGTTTTTTTATTGATCCATTGTCTTGCCCTTTTACTCTCCGCAACATTCCCCCTATCTTGTTGAAATCAACTGCTCTAAAATGGCCAGAACCCAGCTAGTGAATTTTACATTTTCCTCCATGCTGTTCATGGGAGCAGAAGGGTGTCAGCCATTTCTTCTTTGGGCGACTTCTGGTATATTAAAGACTAGAGCAGTGCCAAACCAATCAGCAACACCATGGTGCACTTAAATGTTGACACTGAATAATTAGACTCATAAAGGGCTTCCTTTGATGTCTGTCAGGGGTGTCCCCTTAGCAGGGTCTGCGCGTATAACCCCTGCACACCCAACAGCAAGTCTCAACATGAGACTCTTCTTAAAGATGAAGGATGGTCCAGAGTCCCCCCTCCCCCGACCCCCATGATAGACACCACCTGCATTTCCTGACCTTGGAGCCTGTCAACTCCATCTTGAGCCTTTTGGGAAAGTGCACCCAGGGGGGTGGCCATTCATCATAACATTGGCTCTTGGCATCAATAGAAGGCCACAGATCCCTTAATCCTAGAATGCTGACAGTACCAATGTCAACCTGGAAGTCAGATGAAGTGGAACTAGAGAATGAACACAGGCTTCAGGGCCAGAGGGCCTCGGGTGCTCAGGCCTGCTCCACTCCTGTCAGATGTTGGGACTTATGCAAGTCACTAATGTAGATGTTAGGGTCACCCATTCACAGGGTATCGTTCACACTGAGGGAGGAAATGGGGGTGAAGGACCTGCACAGTGCCAACATGTAGTAGGCCCTCCATAAATGATCCCAGTTGTTAAGAACCCTTTGCAGTCCCTCCTGGAATTCACACCACGTGCCCACCAAGAAATGTGGTTAGTTTACGGGGGACTCCGCACCTCCCTTGGGAGCGTCTACCCAGTTAATTCTAGTAAGCACATTTTTGAAGTGAATGAGTGTAATTCTAAAGCATTGTGTGAGGTGTTAAAATCAGATTAGTTGGCCTTCCCCAAGAGAACTGGTGAATTTTTCAAAACCACCCTGCTCATTTCTCAGCCAGCTGGAGTGCCGCGTGTTCGATGTAGACAGAAACCCCTCATCGTACTATGCCGAATTATTAAACAATGTTTAACATTTCAGAAGCACAACCTCCCTTCAGTTTTATGCTAAGCCATCTAGTATTCTCAGAAACCCGACGTCCGTTGGCATGTTAGATCCCTTCCCTCCCTGCACCATCCCCCAGCTTTCCTGAGGGCCACCCGGGCAAATTCTCCACTAAAACTCATTTCCTCACTGGACTGGCCTGAAGCCTACGCAGAATAGGGGATTTGCATCTTGAGTCAGCGTTTTACTGGCTGTGTGATCTCTGAGCAGTGGTTGCATTGGTTATTCATTCTGTTTGTTTAACAATATTTACTGAGCACATGCTATACGCTTGGTTCTATTTTAAGTGCCAGGAATAGAATGGTGAATAAGGCCAGCCCAGTTCCTGCCCTCTGAGAGTCAATCACTAAGCACATGATTAAACAACTAATTATTTGAATTACAATCCTGACAAGTGAGTCAAAGCGGAAATAAAGCATACTGGGAGCATGTAACCGGCGGTCCGAGGGAAGGCTTCTCCAAGGAAGCCCTACTTAGGCTAAAACTGAAGACTGGGGGCGGGGGGCAATGAACATGCCTGTGAAGGGCTCGAGGTGGCAAGATGCTTAGGACATATTGGTGATAGGCAGATGTGGGGTCTACCTGCTGCTCCCACAGAAGGGTGGTCCCAGGTAAGGCTGGCGAGAAGTGGCAGCAAGGCCGGCAAGCCTGGCAGGCCCCGATCAGGACTGTTGTCTGCACTCGGGAATCGGCTCTGGGCCTGCCTGAGACAAGAGAAGGTGAAAAAGACCTTGGACCCTGGGCGTCTGAAGAGAGCAAGAAGGCAGGTGGCCCTGGGAGCTCGGTGGGGGGGGGGGTAGAGCAGGGTGAGGGGAAGCTCTGGGAACTAGCATTACTGTAGATGTGGCGAAGTTGAGGAGGTCTGGTCTGGTCCCCAGCTGGGCATCGCTGGTGGCAAGGTAGGCGGGCCAGAGGATGGAGGATCTGGGGAGTGCAGCAGATTGCTGATTACGGCATTCAGACGAGGGCTTCAGGTCACAGCTGCAACAGCCAGGCAGCCACAAGAGTCACCCCATGTGCCCTACCAGGAGTTTTTCCCCAGTTTGCCTCTCTGCTCCTCCCCCACACTGCGGGGCCTCCGTGTCCTGAATGTCTACATCTGGTTTTGGCATCTGGCCTTCCCATTTTCTCAAGCCTGTGTTCTGCCCCTTTCCCCCGGCTCCACTGTGCTCATACGAACACACATCCCTGGTTCTTCCAGGATAGAGGTCTGGGAGTTCTGACTCTGGTTGCCTATGGCATGGTCATCCTGCTTGGGTCTTCTGCCGTGACCTCTTTTTTTTTTTTTTTTTTTTTAAGATTTTATTTATTTGACAGAGATAGAGACAGCCAGTGAGAGAGGGAACACAAGCAGGGGGAGTCGGAGAGGAAGAAGCAGGCTCCCAGTAGAGGAGCCTGATGTGGGGCTCGATCCCAGAATGCCGGGATCACGCCCTGAGCTGAAGGCAGACGCTTAGCGACTGAGCCATCCAGGCGCCCCAGCCCTGACCTCTTTCTATCCCCTCCCGGGAAGGTCTGGTCTTAGGGTTCTAGCCTTCCATGTTCTCTCTCCCTCTCCCCCTCTGCCACCTGCTCCATCTCCATTTCCTTCTTCTAATTTGGCTTCCTCCCCTATTGCTACTGCTCAGGTCTGAGCATCTGTCACCTGAGCTACTAGACCAGTCTCCCACCTTTTCTCCTTTTCTCCTGCGTGACCCATGCCATCTAGACTCAGTGCTGCAGCCAGAGATAAAATCGTGAACCATACATCTGGCTGTCCACTCTAAAGCCTTTGGGGAATACTCAGGCTGGCTCACGGGTCCTCCCTGGTCTGGCTGCCCCCCATTTCCCCAGCCCCTTTCCTACTGCTCCCTGACAAGCTACCTCAGACTGGTTTCATATGCTCGTTCAGTTTCCCAGGGTCTCATGGGCCTTCATGCTTTTGTAGCTGCTATTCCTTTCCCTGGAAAGACCCACCCACCCCTTATAGACAATCCTTCAACCCTCACTTCCAGACTTGGTCACCTCTGTGAGACCCTCCTCAGTGTCCACAAACAGTGGGGCTGCCATTTCTGGGCTGCTGGCATTCCCTCTGCTCTCCTCTATCCTAATGTTAACTCACTAATTACAGTGGTCTGTTCATAGGTCTCCCTCCTATATAAACTTTGGTTAGGCTCTCCTGTCCTATCCTGTCCTGTCCTGTCCTATTCTGTTCTAGTGCATGGGACTCCAATTCCCCTCCACTCTGTTCTATTCCATTTCATTCCTTTCAAGGTGCGGTGGTTATGAGATAATACAAGAAAAGTGCTTAGAATAGTGCTTGTCACAGAGCAAGCACTAAATTAATGTTAGCTACTATTATCATGCCTTAGCACTGTCTTATTTATTCTTAATCTTTAATTCATTTATTTATTCATTAGTTCAGTGAATTTTAATCGAGCACCTATTACAAACCAGATTCTATGTTGGGTGCTGCGGATTCAAGAACAAACAAAAACAGATCCAGATTCTGCCCTTCTGGAGTGTCCCGGGCGGAGGGAATCAGCCTGTGCCCAGGCCCTGTGGACAGGGAGCAGGACAGGTCAGAGAGCCTGAAGGAAGACCAGGGCCACCAGAGCAGAGAGAGGAAGCAAGAGGTGAGCAAGATGTGGCTGGGAGTCCATAGAGTCTTTGTTTTAAAAATAGTAGGAAGCCATTGAATTGGGGTTAATATGATCAGATTTGCATAGCCCAGAATTGGGAAAACTGAAAATACCTAATAAATGCTGTCAGAATAAACAGATGGTGGATGGGTATGTGAATTAATAACAACAGCTAGGATTTCTGAATACATACTATGTTGTAGGCACTATAATAAGGGGTGTGTATGTAATAACTCATGGAATCCCCATGAGGACCCTATGAAGTAAGTGCTGTTTTAATCATCTGCACCCAGCTGATGAGGACAGACGGACACAGAGTTAAGGAACTTGCCCGAATCACACAGCTAGTGAGTGTGGGCCTGGGCTCCAGACCCTGGGCTCTGGGAGGATGGAGAACTGGAGAAACAAGTTTGTACTAACAAACCACCCAGGGAATAAAAAGCCTTATCTCAGCCGCATCTCTAATTATGAAGATTATTCCAGTCACTTCTCTACACATGTGTTGTCAATGTTCTTCAATTCTCATTAGAGTCACTAATTAGAAGTAATCCAATTAAGCTTGGTTCCGCTTTCTGTGGTTCATTCGGACTCACGGCGCTTTCCCCTTCTCCCCTGTAGTCTGTGACTGTCTTCCCTAAATGCTTGGAAGCAATGTAGACATTTATTTTTAATGAGAAGGCCAAGTGTTTCATTAGGACGTGAGTCTGAGATCTCCTCCCGGTAGCTGTTTGCTCTGTGCTAGTTTTTCTAACAAGTAATTGGTTTCAGATCGCTAGGTGGGCATTACTTTACAAATCAGAATCCCAGTTACACAAAAATAAACGGTTTCCTCCCTTTTGGTGTGCACGCCTTTTGCACAGTGCTGCCTTGCTAGGCGGGGCTGGCTAGGGGAGCTGTCACCTGGTGACTCTGCTCAGCTCGGGCCCCCTTGACCTGCTCTGTCATCCTTGCATGCGACAAGTCTTTCTTTTCCTTTATTTTTCTTTCAAGTAGTTTGTCCCCGGGGGGAAATAAGCCAACTGTTTTGACAGGATGGTTATCACCCTCAGTCTACAACTCTTTCTGTAGACTTTAAACTACAAGCTTGTTTGAAGTAATCGTCCTGTATTAGGAGAGTGCAAGAAAATTTTAAGCCCTCTTTTAGAATAATGAGAAATTCGGAAGATGAACACCTTCCGGATCCTTCCTTCTTTCATGTTGTTAGCATTGTCAAGAGCCAGGATTCGCCAGCGGGTTGCAATCAGCAGTGAAGTGAACTCTGTAAGACCACAATGAAATTATAATTAATTAAGGTCAAGGGAAAAATTGGGGGTTTTCAGAAGAACAGTTTGGTTTGCCTTGGTTTTAGAGTCTGACAACGGGTACATGGGAGAAACAGAGAAGAGAATTTGCATTTGTTTTGAAAATTGAGAGCAAAACCTTTTAAGGGTTGACATTTTCAGCAATTGGATTATTTGTTAGCTTGTCTCCAAAGGTCTGCACCCGAATCCTGGGCAATTTCTGTTTTGTGGTATTGGTATTATTTAATTTCTTTTTGAACATAAAGAAAACATTTTTTTAAAGCTATGCAAAGACTTCAGGGGAGAAAAATTCTGACAGTTACATTCAGTGAATCAAAGAATGTGCTATCCGTGGTGCTGGGTGCTGGGGTCGTAAAGACGGGTGAATCACGCACCATCACCATCATCCAGAAACTTATACTCTAGCAGAGGGGACAGAAAAACAAATGCAACAAGTCATTTCACAGCTCTTCTTTGAGTCTCTCTACAGGTCAGATGTTGTGCATTTCATGGTGCTTAATCTTCACAAGAACCCTACAAATCAGAGACTAATTAGTTCCTTTTACAGATAAGGAAACCGAGCCTCAGAGAGGTTGGCCAGGGATTCACAGCAAGGTGGTAGGGACGCAGAGCTTGCTAATTCCAAAGTCCATGGCCCCTTCCGCTCCCTGGGGCAGCCCCCGTGCCCAACCAGGGCCAAAAGGGGAGGAATCCTTTCTGTCTGGGTGGGGGCCCCATGAAGGCTCCAGAGAAGAGCTGGCAGGTCAGTGGAATGCACTGTCATTTTGAATTATATGACAAATGACTGCTGAAAGTGGCTGAGAGCGGAGGCGAGCTAAGAGTGCCTAGAGGAGGCGGCAGCTGTGGTCAGTGCTTTGGAAGAAGCACAAATGGGTTATAAAGTTGTAGCAGAGGGGCATAATGATTCCAGGAGTGAGACGCTGCAGAGACGGACAGGGAGGCTTTTACAGCGTTCAAGTGCATCTGTACCAGCTCCGCAGAAGCTATTTCTATACTCGCACAGTGAAGTGTGTCATTGGTAAAAAGTCTAGACAGCATAATGGCTTTGTGACACAAAGCTCAGTGCACTGATCTCCAAATCCCAGCAAATGCACCAACAACTCTGCCTGCTGTTGGTCCTCAGGCCTTTGGGAAGTTGACACCTACCAGTCTGGGAATATTGAGGACAGCTCAAAGTGGAAAGAACACGAACAGGCCCTCACTTCTGGTGTTGCCCATTTGCCCTTTGACCCACCCCAATCCCAGTCCTTGGGTGGTCCTGGGGCCAAGGGACACCTCGTTCAAGGAAAGGGTGTACTTTGGACCACTGGGATTTCTGACAGCAACAAACACGTGTAGGGCACACATCAGCAGTGGCGGGCCCCGTATGTTTCCCACTGTGGCCTCATGGAATCTCCACAACCCTCCCATGAGGTGGTTTGTCTTATCTCCATCTTTTTTTTTAAGGTTTATTTTAGAAGGAGGCAGCCAGAGGGAGAGAGAGAATCTCAAGCAGACTCCACACTGAGCACAGAGCCCAACACGGGGCTCCATCTCAAAACCCTGAGATCATGACCTGAGCTGAAGCCAAGGGTTGGTCGCTGAACCACCCAGGTGCCCCTCGTCTCCATCTTTCATTTAAGAAATCAAATAGCCATCCTGAAAGCCAAGCTCCTAGGAAAGAGTTGGGTAAAGATGAAATCTCATGAGTTTAATTCAAAGTCAGGCTCTGGTTCACAATACATGAGAACCCCTAAGTGTCCTGCCATGAAGTTTCCCTTAGCTGTGGCCCTGGAGTTGCCCCTGAGATCACTGTCCACACAGCGAGACCCCTGGGTGGGAGAAGGCATCAGTTTGTCCCTATGAGCCCATGAACTGCATGTGTTCTGTTTAAGCCTCCTACCTGTCCTTCCTTCCTTGATCTGGAGAAGAGCTGTTTGTTGTTGAGACCTAATCCCCTGGAGACCTGGTGGGACTATTCCCATGGGACAGGTGGATGCTCTTCTCCTTACCTCTGTTTACCCTAGGCAGCCCATGTTTCCATCTTCCAGTGTTTTTGTGTTTGTTTTTTAATAAACCAATCTTTAAAAATGAAACAAACAACAGAAATAGGAGTTTTTACAGAAGAATCTGGATCTCTAGCCTTGGAGTAAACCCAGACATCCAGGAACTAGGGCCCATAATCCTGATACGAACCCCTCATTTTGAGTTACTGGTGGCTACTCCCTCAGGAAGGAGCCTGTCTTCTCTCATGTGCCATAGTCCCGACCCTCCCTGAGTTTCCTGCTCTAGGCCTACTGCTGGGTTTTGTGCCTGGCCTGGCCCATGGGGGATTGGAGTAACTATGTCGATGTCTGTCTCCCTAAGGGAAACACACCTTTGCTCCTCAGAACAGTCTCCGCTCTCACTCATGGCCACCTGCTAGCACAAAGGGAAACTGAAAAATATCCTTGATGGAACCGCGATTGAACTAAGTTTCTATTTATCTCATTTCGATGAGAGAGTTAGATCTCTTCTCAGCCTATGCCAGGGAAATATTAGATTGGCCCGAAACTTGTAGATGCTTCCTGGTGAGGGCAGCGTGCACAGGATGGGAAAAAACACTGCTGAGAAGAGGAGGGTGAAGGCCCATGGAGGACCACCTTCCCTGACATTCCGGGATCCTGTCTCAGACCCCGAAACCACCACACATACGAACAAGGTCTGGAAGCTCCATAAGCCGCCTGTCCCTGAACTAAATAAAATGATGGAAACCCTTGAAGTAGGCCCTCGCCAAAGTCCAGTTCTGAACAACACCTGTGATTTCCCAGCCGATCACGAATCCTTAATTGGGAAAGGTGCATGCCAAGAGGCTTTGCTTGGAAGAAATCATGTCAGACCTAATTAATGACTCCAGAGCAATCAACCAGGCTCCTCTGATTTAAAGCCCCACAGACCAATCCACGTTAATTGGATTTGATTGTATTTGCTATTTTAATTAGTAGGCAAATTATGAAAATGTTTATTTGTTCCTGTGGATGGTGTTATCCTCTCATAGTGTGGCTTTTTGCCTCTTTCCCATGTGCCGCATGTGAGCCCCTTCACTGTCGCCTTGCTTGGCTCCTTCAGCTAAGAAAGTTGCTTTCAGTTAGTAAAGGGCGGTTAAAAGTTGTAAGTGTCCAGGGGAGGCTCCATGGAATGGTTGTCTCCTGAATATGAGGGCCCGCCTAGCAGTTTGCCTTCCAGGGGGACCCAGGTAATAACACTGCTCTGAGCAAAAATCCCAAGCCCGAGCTGATGTGTTTTGGCAAGATCACAGCCCACGTGTTCTGATCAGTTTCTGGAGCTGTGCTATGGGCTCAGCATGGTACTGGGTCTAGGATAGAGATGGGGAGGATAGAAAGTGGAGAATGTTTGATCATTGCCTCCAAGATGATTGCTGTCTCACTGAGGCGGTGGGCACAGGAGAAGGGGAGCTCAGTGGAGGGAGACAGAGTCAGGACAGGCTTGCCGAGGGGCGTGCATTCTCCCCAGCTCCGGGGAATCGTAGGTCTTTAGTCTCACTCCTTCATACAGGGGACATTTGCCGGGTGCCAGCTGTGGGTCAGGCTCTGTGTAAGGCACCAGGGGTATGGGGAGAAATGAAACCCAGCCTTGGCCTTCACAACCACGTCTGGGGACAGACAGATTCACATATGACTGCAGTGCAGTGTGAGCAGTGGTGTGAAGGAGAGAAGCCCCTTCTAGAGAGCAGCACAAGGAATAGGATCTCAATCTGGCCCGATTCCTGACCCCAAGTCTCAAGTCCTGGAGGAGAACAGAGGGTGAGCCTCAGACTTGTCTCATAGAGCTAGTTGAATCAAGTCTGAATTCTGGGGTGTAGGTCAAGCGCCTGGCATGGTGCTGGCGTAAGTAGTATTTGCTAAATGGTACCTGTGCTCTGGCAATTCACATCTTTTCCATGAACCCCCTTCTTCAACTCACACCGTCTTTCCTTAACATCTCCTGGTGTCTGTGTCACCCATTTTGCCTCTTCATTGTATACCATTTTAACCATCAGTTAATTCTGCTGGCATGTCAGCTCCATAAGGCCAGGATGGTGTCTCAGGTCTCCCAGAACAGTGTGGTACCCAAGCAGGTGTTCAGTGAATGCCTGTTGGGGAGTGATTGACAGAGGGGCTCGTACATTTCCCAGGGGTGGCAGTGATGTGTGATCAGAAGCTGTAATTGCCTTGGAGGCAAATGATATTCTAATCTGTCACCACGTTTGTGAAGTTAATATTTCATTTCACATAGTTAGTGGAGTCATTGCTAAATTGTTATACCACTCAACTTTTGAAGAGACACCTCATATTAATCTCATCAAACTATTCCAAGTTTTAAACTCACCGTGAATGCAAATAAAGCCTGCCATAGAATAATGCAGGGTAGGCTGTCAGCTTGCTGATGGGAAAATTGTCTCACTTTAGAGACAACTCGAGGAAATCAAGAAAATAAGTTCTTAGTGCTAGGCGGAGTCATAATAACGTGAATTATTAGAGGCATTTCCATCTAAGAGTTTCCGTGATTTCCCCGATTAGTGGGTCCTCTGGGAACAAGCTTCTTTATAATGAAGCGGAGCCTTTTAAAAAAACAAACAAAGAAAGAAAACAGTCTTCATGAATTATACCAAGGAAGTGTTGAGTGAACCAGATGGCTCAATTATAAACAAGGTTGTTGCTCTTTGCATCTCCTTTGGAAGTGCGGGAGGGAAAGTTTGGAGAGTCTTCTGGGAGGGCACATTGAACCAGTTGCCTTGGATGGTAGGAAGCCTCAGTTTACTGGGGCAACCAAAACTAAGCAGTGAGGCTGGAGTGGCCAGAGACCTCCCACCCAGGCCTGTCTCCTCCCCGGGGTGTGCTCACTCAGCCCAATCTGTGTGGGCCCCAGCTCTCGTGTCAGATTGCCAGCGACCAGCTGTGTCAGAGGTCCCCACCTCTCCAGACTTTCTATTCCTCACGGGCAAGATGGATAATCTATCTGCCTGGACTTTCTCTCATGGCCCCCGAGGCTCAGATGAGACCATGTATGTGAAACTTAGAAACCTAATAACTTACCTCTCCCAATATTATGCAGGCTTGTTACTGTTACCTGATTCCATGTTCAAGTATAAGGGAAATGGGAAATACTGAAATTCACATTAAAGATGCAGCTGTGTCCTCCCTCACGTCTCACACCAGGTTTGTTTGTTCCTTAGGAAGCCCCACAGTTTTGTGCTTCTTGTAACCAAGTCTCCTAAAACCTGCATGCCCTGGGTTATATTAAGATCCATGCCGAACACGGCCCCGAGGGGCCCTTGCCAGCTCTCCCCTCTCCTGTAGGGACGTAGCATCTGGGGGCCAGCCGGGAGGATGTGAGTGGCAGGGAGGATCCCAGGGAATTTAGTCAATAAAACTAGTAACAGTAACAATAATAATACCTCATCCAAAAACGTGTTGATTGCCCGCTCCATACACGTCAAGACTGCCTGGTGCTGATGGCAGGCTGCGCACCACACCAACAGCACCCTCCAGAGCTGTGCACTTCATTGCTTTGTGACCCTGCGCCAACACACCTTAGCCCCATGGGGCAGGCACGGTTGCGGCTCCCGTGTCAGATGAGGACGGTGAGGCACAGGGAAATGAATCGACCTATCCAAAGTCACTCACCTTGTGAGTGAGGGGGTCTTGTGGACTAGCTCTTGTCCTTCAGGCAGTCTCCTGGGAACGATGTTACCCAGGCAAATCCAGGCGCCTTGGGCAGGAACAGACATGTGATCCAGTGACCAGCCAAGGCTATGCCCCAGGGAGAAGAGGCAAGGAGGAGGCTTGGATGGCTGAGTGACTGTGATGGATTCCAAGGGTTGTGGGGAGAGCAGAGGGTGGGGTCAGGGTCAGCAGACAGAGCGGGTGCTTCAGAAAACAGTTCTTCCAACAAAGGCGGTATCTGGGTTCTGCAGAAGCCGGCTCGTGGTAACTAAGGGAGCAGAGCAGTTACCAGAGGGCCCCTCTGAGGTTCCCATCCCTGGGGGATTATCAAGGGCCCCTCAGGTCTCAGGGTGTGACCTAATGTATTAGTGATTAATTGCAAAAATTTTGCTACTGCTGAAAGCTTTTTCGTTTCTTCATGCTGTTGAACAAACAGACCTTAGCATGAATGTCTCCACATGCTGGACATCCAGGGAATTAGCGTAATGCAGGAAAGGGTCCAGGCACCTGAGGGCCCTCCTCAGGGCCACCATTCCCTGCTGGGGGACCTTAGGTGTGTCATTTAATAACACCGTCTAGTGCCTGCTCTGTACCTAGCTGAGGGGCAATTGGAGAAAGAGTAAAGCAGAAGGTTTGAGTTCTAAAGTAGTTTTTAAAAATAATCCATCTTGTAAAACCATCTATGCTCTGAATTCTTGGGGGACAATATTGATTTAATGTATTTTTATTCCCTCAGTAAAGGCAACTTGTCAAATTTCCACATGTTATTATTATAAGAACCTACATGTAGCAGTAATTCAGAGTTTAGGCTTTGGAGTCAAATTATCCTTGAATTTTCTCTGTTTACTAACTATATAACCTTAGGCAAGTTAATTAGTCCCTTAAACTTCAGTTTCTTCATCAGTAAAATGAGAATGGTAATTGTCCTAGATGAGTTAGGACTTTTCCAAGTGCTGGAGTGAGTCCACTTTACCCTGAATTAGAAATTAAGGAAATGTCTTGTTTCACACTAAAAGGAAGGCCAGAGGCAGGGTGCACAGATCCAGCCACTCACTGATGGCTGCAGGGACCCGGGTCTCCCTGTCCCTCTGCTCTGTTGTCCTCAGTGTGGGGGCCATGCTAGGGGCGGTTCCCTGAGGTCAAGGTGGCCACCAGTGGTCTGCGTGCCGCTCTGTTGTCAGCCAGCAGGAGAGTGAGAGAAAGAATCAGTTTCTCCAAGCATGCCATATGTGTCCTTATGCTCAGTGTGTCTGGGCCATAGTCACGGGTTACTTTCAGTCAAGTGATAGTAGCCAGAGAAACGGTGAGCACTTGCTTGCTTCTTAAGTAATCAGGCAGCTCCTGTGGGGCTGGGGATGGGCTGGCCGCAGAACAAATCAGGATCCAATTAGGAAGGGTGGCAAGGATGTGGATGCTGGGAACGCAGCCAACAACAGTGTCCGCCACAAGTACCGTGACAGAGGTTTGTCACAAAGAATAAAGAGATGACACGTGGAAAGTTCTGAGCACGTGCCTTAGAAGATTGTAGATCACTTTAGTAATAAGCAAAGGTGCAAAGCCTTCTAGGAATTTCTGTCTGTCCCTGTTTCAAATAATGATCACTGTGCTCTTTTGAAACCTGCCCTAGGCATAGCATCTCCACTGCTTTCCTTCAGAGAAAAAAAGGCCACTCTTGCTGCAAACACTTCACTGCTGCTTTATGGCTTTTCCATTTTATTGCAAATACATTCCCAACAGTCTCTGAACACTGTGTTCCGGTGTCCTAAACAAACATCCTTGTTCTGCCATGAAATGTATTCGTGTCTGAGTGTCTTCCCAGAGTGTGATGTACGTCCAGGTCTGACCACAGGCAACCCCGTGTCACATCCTCCCTCAGCCCAGCTCTTCTGGCAGCCCTAGGGCTTAGGTTCTCTCAGGAGCCCTGCACGGTGCAAGCCAGCCAGGAGATCCCAAGAGTAGGTGGAAGCACAGGGTTGCTGGGACAACCTCGCAGCTGGAGAATACCAGATCAGGTACCAGGGCAGCCTTATTAGAATTCACCCCCATTTGTAGTTTCTAGATAGGGAATGGGGAGACCAGGTAAGAGGAAAGACAGGGAAGGGAGTCCAGCAGTGGAGCCCAAATGGGAAGTAATAGCTTATCACCTTCTCTGAAAGGAGAGAAAGAGGGTGTGATGGGGTTGATAAGGGAAGATGACAGAGCAGTGGAAGACATGGTCCCAACATGATGATTTTCAGATGCTGAGGTCACAGGCTCCAGGGCACACTATTGGCTCTGAGTGGCTGTCTCGGGCCTGACCACACAAAGAGAGGCTAGCAGTGGCCCTGAGGACTGGGTGGCCCTGAGCAGGCCCCACTTCCAGACAAATAATGCCTAGGCTTCCTTTCTATTGTGGGGAGAGGGGGCCAGGGGGCTGGGCAGTGGTGCTCAGTTTATGGGTATTTTTGGATCGCACAAGATTCAGGAGCACCTTCATTATTAGTTAGAGCCCTGAGTCATGTCAAGTAGGAGAAAAGTCCATTTTGGGGATGCAGCTGAGCCTTAAGCAGCTCCAGCAATGCACGAATAAATGACAGGAGTGAGAGGAGCCAGAAACCGAACATAAGTGCACTCTCTAAGACTCTGGATTGCTTACGTCTGTCTGCCTGTTCGTGGGACAGGAGGCGAGCAGAGGCAACAGAGAAGATGTCAGACATCATTTTCACTGGGTGTCAGCAGCAACACTGCACCACATGACCCACACGGAGGGCATGCTGGAAGGACTGTGGAATGCCCCCTTAGCTTTTGGGGGATGCGTAGCTGAAATCAATGGGCTTAGTTGTGAAGGGCAACGAGCAAGATGACTGATAGTGAGTGACCATGGTAAATGATTGTGGGAAAGGGTGTTTTCCCATGGCCGTCTGGGTATACCTTTGGCAGAGTGCAGCTTGTTCGTGCAATGGGGGCCCTGGGGCCTCAAGGACCAGGTTAGAATGGATCTGACCCAGGATTCTCCATAGCCTTAAGCCTAGAATAAGTCCAGACTCATGCTCATGTCTTCCGCCTGCCTGTCTCTTCTTTGATAACCCCTCCAACACCTCCTGCCGGAGGAAAGCAATCTCCTGCTCCACTACCTGCTGGGTGGGGGCAGCCCAGCCAGGTGGCGAGTATGTACCCCGCAGCCCTAAACCTGTCTCCTCCTCCTTCTCTTGGACTTCTCAGCTCCCGGCAGTGGCCTGTGTCATCCAGTGTTTGCCCTGCATCCTTCTCCACTTGCTCCCTAAACCCTCAGGTCTGGATCCCCGCTGAGGCCCACCACCCTCCCTCCGCAGGGCCAGAAAGACACTGCTGGGGACCCTCAAAGCTAATAACTTAGTAGTCCTTCAGGCTGATAGTCCTTGAAGCGTTGCTGCTCATTGATTTAGAAACAAGGCTGAAGGCAGGGATGGGGAACAGCTGGGGTGGGTGCATACCCCACTGAGAAACTGGAGCCCTCAGGTACCCTGAGACCCCTCCCGAGGATGCATTGATGGTTCCCAGCCCCATGTCACCCCCAGAGATGGTCAGATTATTCTCCTTGAAAAGAGTTCTGGGGAATACATGTTTTCCCATTTCTGCTATTTTTGTGTCCAATACAGATTGGCATTCAGGGGGCCATGATGGCTCCCAGGTTCCCGGAGAATCCAGGCTCTCAGAGAAGGAGAGCCATGTGGCCACAGCCTTGTCCAGTGCAGGACCGGCACTTGGAGCAGACTGGCTTGACTAGTGTCTCATTCTAGGGTAGACACCTGGGTCCTCACTGTCACCCTCTACCCCCCTCTGTGACTCCATTTGTCCAGACTGCAGTCCCCAGGAGAGGGGCAGCCCTGGGACGGGGACTGTTCTCCAGGAAGAGCCTTAGTCATAGCTAAGTTCCCAGAATAAGGTGACCTTGTCAGTGAAGATGTCAGTGAAGAGGATGTCAGTGCTTAGGAGAGGTGGGCACTTCCCCTAGACCATTTTATACATTGGTGGTCTGCACTGGGCCAAGACAACCCGGCTACAAGTGCCCCACCTGAACCCTGAGACATGAACTAACACTGAGTCATCTTCTGGGGGCCCTGCTTAGTAGTCATTGAAGAAATAATGTATTGAGTACCTATCGCCATGGCAAGCTCCATGCTCGGAGCTGGGGATACAGACCCAAGTATGATAGTTTCTGCTGACAGGACATCAGAGTCAAGTGGAGGACATGGACAAGAAAACAGCCTAATGGGATGCAGAATGACTGATACCAAGTGAGGATTATCTCCACAGACTGTAGGAAAATGTGGGAGGATCCCCAAACTGAGCAACCTTAGGGTAGAGGGTGGCCAGCAACATTTTCTAGAGCAGGTGGCAAGGAGCTGAGTATTTTAGAATGAACCTCCTTGTTATCAAATCTTGTTGAACCATAAAAAGAAATTAACAAAAAAAGATTTGCCCAAATGCAGGTAGTAAAAGACACCGGGTGTGAGAGAGAAGACCCTATGTATCTCAGACTCACACGTCCATCAGAACACTATCGCTCCTAGAATCTCTGAGTCCCACTTGGAAAGCCTCCGAGGGGTTTCTGGGTTACAACGTGCTGATGGAATCAGTGAATCAAAAAATAAACTCCCTATTTGCAAATCAGCATCCCTGTCATGCAAAATCTCGTTTCCCTAAGCAGAAGTTTCTCACTCCCAGAAAATCATGTACATTCTCTGAATTAAAATCTAAGGGAGAAATAAAAAGCACACCTCATGCTGGGTTGATTTTCTCTAATGATCTGATCCATGCCCCTGTTTTGGGTGGAAAGTTATTACAGCCATAAATATTTGTAATTCTTTCTCTGATGTATTATATTTGTTAACAGCGCTACAGGGTAGATGCTGCCGTAGAGAAAATGAAAACCCTGAATGGTGGGGACTGAGGGGAGACAGCCGGGGAGGGGGAGGGGATCCCCCTCTAGCAGACTTCCTCGGCAGTGGGATCTGGTGGACGGAGGTCTGGACCACTGCTCAGGGAACCTGGCCTCCGGTTCAGTCTCTGACACCGGTTCGCATTGTGCCCCAGGACGGAGCACTTCAGCTTCTCGGACCTGTCTTCTCTTCTACAGGGTATCTGAGGAAGGATAAAGTAAATAAATAGATGTAAAAAGGTTTTATAAAGCAGTGAGCTCCACACATGTACATCTAAACAAAGGGTGAAGAAACGAAGGAAGCTCCCGCTTCCTCTTCACCCCCGTGGACAGTCTGCGAGACACTCTCCACTTCTCTCATCGACCTGTCAGCGAGGCTCCAGGCTCACACACGTACATGGACTGGGGGCAAGTTGTGCAGCGTCTCTGATGTTCAATCTCTTCGCTTGTTCAATGAGGGGAATTGCTGGTGCGTTAAAGATAAAATCTGTAACAGGTTCGGACATGGTTGCCATTTTTATGATATGTGTTGGTTTTACTTTATCAGTGAGAATGCTTTCAGCTGCAATTAGTAAAAAGTTCAAGAAACAAGAAGGAAACTCGGTGTCTTATGCAGTAAGAAGCCTGATGGCAGGACAGCCGCAGGGTGAGCTGGATGGCAGCTCAGTGACTTCACCAACGACCCAAGTGCCAGCATTGGTTTTTGTCCTAACACTAGTCCCTTGCTTTTCGCACAAGGTCCAGCCTCACATCCCCACCGAACAATATTCACAGGCCATGCCCAGGAACTGGTGCCTTCCTGTTACCAGTAGAATGGGAAATCCACCAATAAGGAAAATGGGCAGATCTCAGAGGGGCAGCCAGACAGAAGCATCTGCCATATCTCTTCAAATAAGGCTCAAGGAGTGGGACAGGGTTTTATATCGTTGGATGTCTCTCACACTACCTGGAAAAGTCCGTGTACCCTGAGGCCTCATGAAAGAGTCGCTACTAACTAAAAACTGTTCATGAAGCACTCAGTTATTAAAAAATTATCATGCTTAGCAATATTTATCCTTTACATAGAAAGTTGCCTGTGGTATAATTTCTAAAAGCAAGGAAGAAAAAGAAACAATTGTCTAACAGTAGAAGCATGGCCAAATAATCAATAATGTACTCCTCTAATTATGCAGTATTAAAAATGAGTTTCAGATGACATATAAAAATCCTACTATAAAATGTGGAGTAAAATGAAAATACATATACACCACATTATTTCCACTACAGAAAGCCAACAAATGTACAAAAAAAAATTATGTGTAGGGAAAAAAAATGTACTAGAAGAAATCAGACCAAAATATTGACAGTGATTTTTCTAAGGTTGGGAGAGCTCAATTGATTGGTTCTATTTTTCTTTTCCTACCGTGTTCCAAAATTTCTATGATTCCCATGTTTCATCTTTTAACAGGGAGAAAAACAATTAAAAAAAATGATGGTGGTCAGCCTGACCACAGAGAATGCCCTCTTGGCGTGGATCTGCATGGATATTTCTATCATTCTGTTTGTTCTATCCAAATCAATGTGAAAAAGCAACTCAGGCCGTGTGGGGAAAGCTGCATCTCATGCATTTTTAACAGGTCTATTGAAACAAATGAGAGATGAGGGAGAGGACCTCTGGCCCTGAGAACAGGTTATATAAACTAGAAGTGATCCTGTGGTGGCGGTGACCACAGAAATGTAAGTTAGGGGACTCTTCTGGGACTGCAAATGTATCAAGGAAATGCTAAAAACTGGGGAAACCACAGTTACCGTCTGTGACAAATTAAAGAGGATTGGCATGCATCCTTATGAAGAGATTTATTTTGATTACAAAGAGATTAAAGAGCCGAAGCTGCCTCTAAGACAAGAAGTTTGATGAAGCAGATCAGAAAGCGTGAGATGGGGTTACCAAGGGCCAGTTTGCTATGTAAGTGGACAATGCAGTTCTCGTTACCATGGGTGGGTTGCTGGTAAGAACCCCCCTTCCCTGAACGCCTCGCCCATGACTTGATACTGGGTCAAAGGTTTTTGTTTTGTTTTTTGTTTTTTGCTTTTTTAAGATTTTATTTATTCGTTTGAGAGAGAAAAAGAGAATAAGCATGAGCCAGGGGGAAGAGAGGGAGGGGGAGGGAGAATCAGACTCCCCGCTGAGCAGGAAGCCCCACGGTGGGGCTGGATCCCAGGATGCTGGGACCATGACCTAAGCCAAAGGCATACGCTTAACCGACTGGGCCACACAGGCGCCCCTGGGTCAAAGTTTTAGGAAACCAAATGAGTGTACTTTTTCTCCTCGCAGTCCTACCCCACAACAAAGTGCTAACCACAGGCAAAAAGTGCCATTTTAAGTCATTGTAATAATCACTGGGTATGTCTGATTTCCACCCGCACACATCATACCCAAACTCTCCCCTACTGCTAGGCATCCTACCTGAAATGCCACCACTGTGGCTTTACTCCTCTAAGCTCTGAATAGTCCCTAGTTTCTTAAGGGTCCCCAAACAACCCTTGCTGCCCGGGGGAGAAAGCTTTACATGGCTGTCAGGGTGTCTTGTGGATTAGTACTGAGCACCAGTAGGGAAGGCGTCTGGGTGTGAAGTCGGGGAGGCAAAGAAAGAGGTGGGACCCAAAAGGCACGATCTTCACAACACTGCATGTGTTGTGCCCAAACCTTCCAGAGATCTTGTTCCTGTTGGTTGTTGCAGTCATCCAAGGCTGGGAATCGCCTGCTTTTTCCGTGGGACTGAGGAGCAGGGAGCATAGAGTGTGTTGAACATTTCCCATTCGTGCTATCATTTCATTGTCTCAGCTTTTCCTCATTTTCAGAAGAAAATCAGCTCTGGTTAGTTCAGGAAGCTGGAAGTTCACATATTAATTCACAGCAGATGGGAGATTCAAGGCCATGGCTTACTCCTCCAAGCTGGATTCCTCTCGAGGACTCAAGAGCCTGAGAGACAGAATTCTCCAAAAGCTACCACCCTTTCTGCCCAGATGACCCCTTCCCGCAGGCAGCACTTGCCGTGGCGCTGCCCCGGGTGCTAAACACTGTGACATTGTACCAATTATGAGGGACCAAAAGAAGGAAGGCTGAGGGCCTCATTAGAATCTCCCTCTGCACCTTCAGACAAAACTCTCTCATTGACCTGTGCAATTTGGTGTGACATTTTCCCAAAGTGCCTTCTTCAACCGTATTTGCTTTAGACATCAGTTTTAACAGTGAAAGGTCGACTTCCTGGATGTGAAATATTTTACACATGACCTTTTATCCGTCATTGCTAAGATTAATGCAAAGTGTTTGCCCTGAAGAATAACTAAAAATGCAATCAAATAAGATTATCTATTGCATAGAAAAAAATAACACCTCATTAAAGTGATTGGGTGTGCAGCTCTTGGCAAACAGGTCGGTATCATTAAAGCGATGCCAGCAAGCACACAGAAAACAAAGAGGATGAGTCTATCTTGTCTCAACCCTGAATGAACCAGGGAAAACCAAATCATTAAAATTGAAGCCAGGCTTGCTAGTAGCCATTCTAAGTCTGATGCTCTGCCAGGCACGGCGGTGACGAATGCGCCTACTGCTCGTCACAACATAGCCATCATCCTGTTCTGCAGAGGGACAACGACAGGGAGAAGAACCCAGTCAAAACCTACCCCTATTGTCCCAGCAACAGGTCCAGTTTTTGAAGTGCCTTCACACACAAAAGGGACCCAAAGCCTCCTTGTACCCACAGAAAGATTCATGCGCTGCTGGTCTCAAGTCTAGGGTGTAGGTCTCCCAAGTCCTGCTGGCCAGACCTCCCTCATACTTGTCCTCAAACTTTAGGAAGTGGAGTGGGGGGGGAACTCTGGACACCCTACCTACGGGACTCAAGAGAATACAGGCTTTCGGGTCAGACAGCTCTCTGTTCACATACTGATTCCACTGACAAACAGCTGTGCCATCTTGGGCAAGTCACTTCAGCATCACGAACCTCAGCTTCCTCATCTATGAAGTGGGCATATCTGTGAAGCTTACCTCCAAGTGATTTTGTGGGAATTAACTGAAATTAGTACTTTGCACTCAGTAAATGTCAGCTCACTGGCCAATCCATAGCATACTGTGGCATCCGAAGAATTTAGTGAAGCATGTTAATTTCATACTCTAGTTTTCAGACCTATTTAGTCACAGACCCATTTTCTTAATGAAACTACGTGTAGAAACACAACTTGTAAACTAGTTGAAAGCTAACCTGTGGGACTGGGATACCTGGAGTCCCAGCCCCTCAGGCCAATTGTACTTCAATCCTGTCCTCTGAGAGGGTCCCAGAAGCCCTTGGGAATCACAGGAGGATGGTGTATCGTTGTTCTGGGTACTCATTCCACCTGCACTAGCCTTGTTTCTGTTGTAACTTCTTCAGAAAGAAACTAGGTGTCTTCTGTAGCCCAGGCTGGAAAATTTCAGGAGCTGGATCCTATTCCCAACCTAACCAGTGCAGACAGACATTTCCTGGCGTCCTGGAAAGTAAATAAATGGTACGTGTGCTTTGATCTTCCCCGCTGTTGCCAGAATGGGACTGTACACCCGATAATCAGCACATGGGCTGTCCCCTTTAGCCAAGCCCTGCTCATTCTGCAAAACTCAAGGCAGACACACCCTCCACAGAGGTGGGTCACCGAGCTTCCCAGTCCATGCAGAGCACTTCCTTCTTGTTGGATTATAAATATCTGGGATTTGGGGGGATCATAGGTTAGCCATCTTCCCCTGGTTCTCACTGCTCTGCTTTTCCCAACTTTGCCTAAGCCAAGAACTCGCCAGAGCTCAGCACATACACAATGGGTAGAAGAGATCTGAGGCATTTCCTCACAGTGCAATGCTTAAGACTGTTTGTAGGTGGGGAGGCTCCCTCGAAACATGGGATATGGAGAATGCTGACAAGAAGCGGTGGCAGAGTGGTTAAGACAACGGACTCTGGAGTCAAACAGTCTAACTTCAAACTCCAACTCTGTCAGTGTGTGACTTTGGGCAAGTTGTGTAACTGCTCCCTGCTTCAGCTTCCTGATGTGTAAAATTAAAATAATAATAGTTCTCTCCTCACAGGGTTGTTGTGAGCGTTCAATAAGCTAATACATGTAAAGCCTTAGAACAGTGCCTGGTGTGGGCGCCTGGGTGGCTCAGTCGGCTAAGCGTCTGCCTTCAGCTCAGGTCATGATCCCGGGGTCCTGGGATGGAGTTCCTCATTGGGCTCGTGCTCCACAGGGAGTCTGCTTCTCCCTTTGCCTCTCACTCTCTGTCTCTCATGAATAAATAAATAAAATCTTAAAAAAGAAAGAAAGAACAGTGCCTGGTGTGTAGTGTTGCATCAATTTCTCATTGACACTTTGCCCCATGTTTTGTAATGAAGTGCGTCAATATGGATTGTCAAAAGAGCACTGGACTGAGAGTCAGGATTTAAATTCTAGTCTTGGTTCCTCTGTTGATTTAGTGTGTGATTTAACCAAGTTACTATTGCTCTTTGGGCCTCAGTTTCCCCCTTTGTTTATCAGCAGTTTGGAGTAGATTATAAGACCTCCTACCTTCTGTATCTTTTTAAAAAATTTTTTTAACTGTGGTAAAATATAGCTAACATAGTATTTACCATCGTAACCATTTTCAAGTGTACGGTTCAGTGATATTAAGTCTCTTCATGCTCTTGTGCGACCACCACACCGTCCTTCTCCAGAACTTCTCCATCACCCCAAACTGAAACTGTACCCACTCAACAGTAACTCCTCCCCTCCCCCAGCCCCTGGCAGCCACTGTTTTACTCTCTGTCTCTATGAATTTGACTACTCTAGGTACCTCCTTTAGGTGAAATTATACAATTTTGTTTTTCTGTGACTGGCTTATTTCACTTAGCATCATGTCCCGAAGTTTATTCACGTTGTAGCATGCGTCAGAATTTCCTTCCTTTTTAAGGCTGAATACTATTCCATTGTGTATATATACGACATTTTTTTAATCCATTCATGTATTCATAAACACTTGGGTTACTTGCACCTTTCGGCTATTGTGAGTAATGCAGCAATGAACACGAATACACAAATATTTCTCCCTGTCTCTGCTTCCAGTTCTTTTTGGCATATACCCAGAAGTGGAATTGCTGGATCCTATGGTTATTCTATTTTTAATTTTTTGAGGAGCCATCATACTGTTTTCATTAGCAGCTGTACCGTTTTACATTCCCACCAGCAGAGCACAAGGGTTCCCATTTCTCCACAGCCTCACAGCACTTACGATTTTCTTGGTTGGGGGCAGGTGTTGGTCGTGGCCATCTAACAGGTGTGAAGTGTCTTCTCTATCCTTTGACTTTATGCCTTGCTGCTTGATATGGTAGGAGTGGCTGGTCCTTGGGTCTGCTGCCCAGCCCCCTGCTAGGTACCTCCTTCCTGTGTCTGTTTCCTGTGCTAAGCACTTGGTATTCACAGAACAATCTCCAATCCTTTCCTGAAAGGATTGTGATTTGGCTTATAAATACATGTGACACACCTTGAATCAAAAAAGAAATTCTGCCCAACCTCATAAAAAATCAGCTCCTTCCCTTTGATTTTTATAGACGTAAGCACTTCAGGTCATATTTATGGGGTTAAGATCCAAGATCTGATCGATGGCCTCTCCTCCACTTCCTGTATTCACAGCATGGCCTCAGCAAAGTAGGCATGGGAATCTGTGGCTGGGTGCCACCGAAATATAAATGTTCCTTCATTTCTAATGGATGCTGAAGAATGCAGCTTATATCATTACGCCTGCCATAAAATATTAAATGTAAGTAATTCAGTGTTACCCAAGAGCCAGAGCCAAGCTGGTGCCTTTTTCTTCCCCTGTTCCGGAAGGAATGGCCCAGAGGACCCAGCCTGGCCCCCCACACACTGTGGGTGTGCCTGCACCTTTGTTGTTCACGGCTGGAGCCTGCCTTTCTTAGGGTCCCGTGATGCGAACTCCTCCAGGGAATGAATGGCAGAGACTCAAATCTCCACCCGACATTTTTGGCCTCTCCAGGGAGAAAGAGAACCAGAAGGGGTGCTTCTCTTCCTGAACCCCTTCAAGTAGAGAGAGAATTCCCAGTGTGAGATTTGACCTCAGGATAGGCTGTGACAGGTTCTGAGCCCCACATCCTGCCCCCTCAGCCCATCTGCTGTCACTGCAGTCACAGAGGATGGGTTAGTGCATGCTGTCAGAATCCCGCAGGCCCTGCAGTCCGCTCATCTCACACTCACATGCTGCCCGGAAGTGTGAGAAACATCGTGTTCCCAGTGACACCTCCCAACTAATGGGAGACAAATGATGGTGGTGGTCAACAAGTACACCAGCGCTCATCCTTTACACGTGCGAAGGATGGGCATCCTACGTGTTTCCTCAAAGGGTCCCAGATGGATCAAGCCTCAGTTTGTCTACAGCAATAACTAGCCTGATTCTGCACCTTTCCGTATTTCCCCATCTTGTTTTCCGTGCCCCCTTACTCTGCCTTCCTGAGACACCTCCCACATAAATTACCTGGGCCAAGTTCTTGCATTAGTCTCTGCTTTCAGGGGGACTCATGTCAAGACACAGGCTCACAGTAAGAGGAGGATTTCTGGAAGGGGAAGTAGATGTAGAGGCTTGGGGACTGACACAAAGACCGAATACCTCTAAAAGTCAGGTTCCATGAAAAGAATTTGGTTTCAGTTGTGTTTCTTGTTGCCTATACATCTTACCCGGATGGTAGCGATCAGGTTACGGTATGCAGTTTGTTTTTTTTGTGTTTTTTTTGTTTGTTTGTTTGTTTGTTTTTTGGGTTTTTTAAAGATTTTATTTATTTGACAGAGAGAGAGAGGGAGAGAGGGAACACAAGCTGGGGGAATGGGAGCGGGAGAAGCAGGCTTCCCGCTGAGTGGGGAGCCCGATGCAGGGCTTGATCCCAGGACCCTGGGATCATGACCTGAGCCAAAGGCAGATGCTTAACGACTGAGCCACCCAGGCACCCCATACGGTATGCAGTTATGCAGGGCAGGCACTGCACAAAGGCACCTAATGCACGAATTTGAAATTTGGCACATGTTCTGGGGACCAGGCCACACCCTCCAGTTCTGGGCTGCATCCACCAAAATAAAAGGCTCAAGTTTCTTAACACAGTGTTACTGACCATTCTGCAAGCCATGCGGCTTCAGGCTGGCATCTGCACAGAAGGGATACCTTTTTCCAGTTCACACAAAGGCATCTTCCAGGCTAGCTGTGGTCCTCAGACCCCTCAGTGGGGGTCTGTCCTATGTTTGGTTACTTTTATCCACAAACCTGACACTGTGGCCAGGCTGTCTGTCTCTCATGCCCCATGTGACATTTTCACTTCCACATATGCCCTTGGTTACTGCTGACTCCCCACCTCCCTCTTCTCCCAGAGGTACACCTGTGTTCCCCAGCATTTATTCTTCAGGTCTCCGCTCATTCTAGTAAGCTTCCAAGCTCACATGTGCCACTGCAATGCTTACTGGGATTTGTCCGTTTGTTCCATTCATACATTTGTTCCCCAAGAATGTGTTCAGTGTTTTCTAATAATGTACTTGGCTCTGGGTCTGCAGACATGAACCAATCCAACCCCTCTCCTGGGGAGGGACAAAAAAGCAGATAGAAACAGAACCATGATGAGTGCAATGATAGAGGAAAGTTCGGGGGCTCTGGGGGCAGAGGCAGCAGCAGGTAACCTGAGCTGTCTTGACACTAGGTAAAGGTGGAGAGTGGGAGACATGGAGGGCATCCCAAGAGAGAACAGTGAGTTCAAGGACAAGGAGACAAGAAATGTCCATAGGGGACACTAGACTGCTCTGTGATGTGGAAGCAGAAAAGGGAGAGATGAGGCTGGGCTGGATGGGTCAGGGGTAAGCAAGGCCCTGCCCTACAGGATAAGCCCATCGAGGTGCTTATAGTCAACCCTGTCAAAGCAGAGACAGGTGCTCAGCAAGGGCTTTGCTCTTGCTTATATTCTGCAAACGGTAGAAATTCAACTGATTTTTCCCCCCAAATCTGCCTGTATTTCTAAATGGAAAGCCACATAGAGTGGGATTCCATCGGACTAGAATGAATATTTGGCTGTAAAGAATGGATGAGAAATATCATGGTTGTGGACTTGATTTTCTCACCATGGATGGTGCTGAGTCAGTAAAGACCAGAGGCTGTGATTACCTCTGCCAGTCCACATCCCTTTCACACAGTGGACACTGGGTTTTCTGGTCTACGTATCTCCCAGGAGAATTTTCTTGTCTTTTCCAGTAAGACATCCTATAGGAAGGATCCATTTGCCCTTCCTCTGGACACAGACATGAGAAAGGAGCAACAAAAGGAGAAGCAGGCAGTGGGTCGGCAGTGGGCTGGATGCAGGGTTTCCCTCCCTGTTTGTTTGCTCAAGATCTTAGCACGACCTTGTAAAATTTAGGGAGGCACAGTTGAGCAGAAAGAGGTTGGGATCTTTGCCTCTTACTGACCTGTGTTCAAAGACAGGTTTGGGCTTAAACTTCTCTGACCCCAAATTTCCTTCTCAAGAGGGTTCATGTACTCACTGGGCTGTTAGGACAAGTAAAGGGGACAGTACCAAGTTCCTGGCACTGAGCCTGACTTTGAAAGTGACCGCAGAGGAGCTCGTTGGATATTGGCTCATTCCTCTCCACCGGCTCCTCCTTGAGGGGCCTGTTTCCACGTCTCTCTGCCTCCTTTTCTGTAAACACGTGAGCGCTGTGCCAACGTGCGTCAGCGTCATCCACCCCATCCATCTCTACAGATTAATCCATTTCTATGCCTCCCCCAATGATGCCTTCTGAGTCAGAGCTCTGATGGTGCACTTCCTTTGCCAGTAATTCACTGCATGACTGTTGGCAAGTCACATTCCCTTTCTGGACCTCAGTGTGTTCATCTATAAAATGGATGGATGGACTGGATCATTTGTGAGAGTCCTCTCAGCTCTAACATTGTATGATTCTATGATTCCATGGCTCCCAGCTGCCTAGAAAATAAAGCCCAAATGCTTTGGCATGGAACCCAAGCTCTCCCCAGAGTCCCTGTTACCATGGTCTGACTATCATTTTACCCTCATCATCCCTGGGTCCTCTTCCCCACTCTCCAGTCCCTTGCCTTCCTATCCCAGTGGAATTCTCTGTGACTGTCCTGGATTCCTGCCACACTATGTATCGCATCCCCACTCCCCAGTTTCACCACAGCAACTAGCCAGATGGAGAGGAGACACGCAATACTGTTTTTGCTGAGTTAACTTGCAATTCCATTATGAGTGGGTATTACTGAGGGAAACACAAAGAAAACCTGAACTTAGAATCAGGGGTCTGGTTGGTGAGTTCACCAGACCAGGCCATCTAGACAGTTGTCAGGGCAGAAACACGGGCCACATAAGTACTTGCAGCGCCACATTCAGCCTACTGCTGAGACTGTTATGAGCAGACCAGATAAAAAATGACATGTGGGTTTTATGTCTGGATATGTCACCTTGATCGGGGAGGGGCAACGTGGCATGGTGGGAAGTAAAACAGAAGATAGCAAGGGTAGAAGCCTCCATTCAGCTTTATCTTAGCTCACCATGTGACCTCAGTCCAGCTGCTTAACTTCTTGGGTCTCAGTTTCCTCATCTGCAAAACGAAGGTGTTCTTATCCCTGGAGGGTTGCCCTACCCTGATCGAGACATTGCATGTAAAGGTGCACTGGGGAAAACATGCAAATGTCCCGAAGGGAGGAAGCACTATCATGAAGTCATTGCTTATCATGCATTACAGAAAGGCTTTCTAGAATGAGCTAAACCAGTCATCCACCCCAGCCACTGAGAAATGACTCATTCTCACGGATGTGACCTGAATAAATAGAGGAAGCGTGGCAGCTCTAAAACATTAAAATGAAAAAACAGCTTGGTGGCCTCGTTCATCACTGCCCGGCTGAAAGTTTCTGCTCTGTGTTACTTGTGCATTTACTGTTCCATGCTCATGCAGTGAGCACACAACAACATTTGCTTAAGACCTGCTCCGTGCCAAGCCCTGCCCTAGGCTGTGGAGACACAAAGGGGAGGATAGGGTCCCTGCCTTTGACCACCTCAGAACCACAGAGGGAGGCGCACGAAAGAAAACAGTTGCAGAATGTTCTAATCAGTGACAGAATGAAGGGCATTCCACGTGATGCTAAGAAAAGGATCACTCAATCATCTAGAGAAATCCAGAAAGGTTCTCAGAGGAAGTAGCTTTTAAGAGTCTTGCAAGATGAGCAAGGCATTTGCAGAAGGGGAAGGGTAAGTCAGAAGGGGAAGGCGAGAGGAGCCCCAAGTCTGGGTTGAATGTCAGTTGGCAGAAGGTACAGGAATGGACCTGCAAGCAAGCTTAAAGCCAAGCCAGCAGTCTGGGAAGCGGAGCCTAGAAATCGACCTTTTCTTTGCCACAGAGCCTCAGAAACGTGTTGTCATTGTCACTCCCTGTTGCTAGTTCTAGGGCAGGCAGGCACGGGGCCTGAGTCTCCAGGGGAGCTGCTTATGTCCAGGAGGCTATAAATGCCAATAGAGGAGCAGTGAGAGGGGCTTCTTAAAGGAGTGACTGGCTCCTTACCCCAACCAGATCCTTGTTTGGCTGAAGGTTGCCTTGGGGGAACTCAAAGGCTGAGGATTATTTGCCCTCTAGTGGGGAAAATGTTGCTGTATTCTCTGTGGTTAGTAAGTTGCATCCTGGTCTTGATCGAAACCCAAATGTGGGACAGACAGCCTGCCTCTGGCCACTCAGAACCTTTGGAGCTGGTGACCCGTTGGGTGGCTGTGGCAGGAAATGGAGCAAGGCACAAGGTGTACTCATCTTTTAGGGATCATATACTATTAGGATGGTAGTAGTTAAAGAAATATACCTTCTAACTCTTACAAAAGATCAATTATGGCAGACAGCAGGTGGGGGAGAAGTTGTCAAGGGAACTTAAGCTGTGTGCCCTTGCTCAAAAGATGTGAAAGGCAAAAAAAAAAAAAAAAAAAAGTCCCATTGAGACTGAAAGTGCCTTTTCTCTGACATGAGTCGAAGGGCTCTGTGCATCCCTGGTTCTGAAGCCCTCCCTGCCTGCTCAGGCCCAGGGCCACAGTGCTCCCAGAAAGCAGCCTGCAGTCTGGGCACCCATGATTGAGACAGCCAGAATCTCGAAGACAGTTAGAGACAGAATAATTCAGATTGGAAGACATAGAGACTGCATTTCTGACTGATTGCCTTTATTTTATATTACATTATTATAATAAAGGCAGAAGGGAGAATACGATTACTTACAGAGGTCTTGCAGGTGGCTGCTGATTCCTACAATGCTGGTATTAATCCAATCATGCACCTATAATTTGGGGGCCATGTGTTTCAGCAAGTCAGCTCTTCCAAGAGGAGGGGAGAAATGAGCTTGCAAGATACTTGAATATGACTCTGTGTGCATGCATGTGTGTGTGTGGCGGGGGGGTGAGCGAGGGGTGGGGATGCCGGGAATGGCCTCTCTCCTCTGACCTTCGCTGCTATCAGAACTCCTCCCCTGCTCAGAACAGAGGCCGCAGGCCACACCAGAGTCTAAGTTAACTAGACACTAGATACCAGAAAACCGCACTTTACTCTTTTTTTTTAAATTTTTTATTATGTTAGTCACCATACAGTACATCATTAGTTTTTGATGTAGTGTTCCATGATTCATTGTTTGCGTATAACACCCAGTGCTCCATGCAATATGTGCCCTCTTTTTTTTTTTTTATGTGTGCCCTCTTTAATACCCATCACTGGCCTATCCCAATCCCCCCCACCCCTCTGAAACAGTTTGTTTCCCAGAGTCCATAGTCTCTCGTGGTTCATTCCCCCTCTGTTTACACCCCCTTCATTCTTCCCTTCCTTCTCCTACTGATCTCCCTGCTATTCCTTATGTTCCATAAGTAAGTGAAACCATGTGATAATTGTCTTTCTCTGCTTGACTTATTTCACTTACCATAATCTCCTCCAGTCCCGTCCATGTTGCTGCAAATTGTTGGGTAATCGTTCTTTCTGATGGCTGAGTAATATTCCATTATATATATGGATCACATCTTCTTAATCCAGTCATCTGGTGAAGGGCATCTTGGCTCCTTCCACAATTTAGCTATTGTGGACAATGCTGCTATGAACATTGGGGTGCATATGGCTCTTCTCTTCACCACGTCTGTCTCTTTGGGGTAAATACCCAGTAGTGCAATTGCTGGGTCATAGGGTAGCTCTATTTTTAACTTTTTGAGGAAACTCCACACTGTTTTCCAGAGTGGCTGTACCAACTTGCATTCCCACCAACAATGTAGGAGGGATCCCCTTTCTCCACATCCTCTCCAACATTTGTTGTTTCCTGCCTTGTCCATTTTTGCCATTCTAACTGGAGTAAGGTGGTATCTCAAGGTGGTTTTGATTTGAATTTCCCTGATGGCTAATGATTTTGAACATTTTTTCATGTGTCTGTTAGCCATTTGTATGTCCTCATTGGAAAAGTGTCTGTTCATATCTTCTGCCCATTTTTTTATTTGATTATTTGTTTCTTGTGTATTGAGTTTGAGAAGTTCTTTATAGATCTTGGATACCAGCCTTTATTCTGTAGTTTCATTTGCAAATATCTTCTCCCATTCTGTGGGCTGCCTTTTAGTTTTGATGACTGTTTTCTTTGCTGTGCAGAAACTTTTTATCTTGATGAAGTCCCAGAAGTTCGTTTTTTCTTTTGTTTCTCTTGCGTTCTTTACTCTTATACGGTATGAGTATAAGCAACCGTGAAGCTAGGTTGAATGAGTCCACTACTGTTGTTTTGATTTTGGTAATCTGTCTTCAATCAGCAGAGTTATTTATAGATTGAATACTATTGAGTTCAGTTATTGACGAATGAGCTAATTATGATCAATAATAGCTGTTGAGTGCTGACTGCATTGGGCACTGCAAAGGCCCTTTGAACATTTTATCTCAAGTCTCCCATTTTACAGAGCTGAAAACTGAGATTCAGTGTCGTATCCAAACACACAAAGCAGGTACATGATAGAGACAGGATTTGAACTCAGGACCAACCCATTGTTCAGCATTTCTGGAGCCTAATGTGTGAGATAAGAAGACGAGATGGGACTGCTGTTGGAGGTGACACCATTCTAGGGGGCTTGGCCTTCCTTCTTTCTGGTTCTTCAGGCTCTGCCTGTGGATAAGCTTTTACTCAGCATCCCCTGAAGTGTGGACAAGTCCCGTGGAATGGCACAGCTCCCTCAGCACCTAGATTCTGGGGTTGAGTGTGGTACAAAGCTCCCCCACCCCCACCTAACTGAGGTGGGATGGGAACTGACCCTCGGCCACACTCACAGCCTGTCAGAGCCAGTGTAGACATGCCAAGACTTTCCTGAAAGCCAACCACTTCCATCTTATGAAACGCGGAAGTCCTTGGGTAGGGGGCTTTTGCGTTTTCTTTCATGCAACCACTTACTGCTGCCCTGTGTGAATTGTGTCACAAAAAACCAACTGCCAATGGCCTCACTTGTCAGCATTCACCAGACAGCAGGCTAATGGGGCCGCTGAGAACAGCCCAGTCACCATGAACCACATCGCACAGCTGCACAGGTGAGGAAGGGGCTGGGGGTCCTTGCAACGCTCGCCCTCCTCCACCTTCCAGAAGATCAATAGCTGAGGGAGGAACTGAGAACCACCTCTTCCCAATCAGTAGCAGCATTACTATCTCCAGAAGGGCTTTTGCCCCCACTGGTGCCTGGCAGGCCAGATTCAGGATCCAACTGTCAGGAATTGGAGGTTTTCTTCTTGGGAGCTGCCATTCAGCTCTTTCTTTCCTTCGAGAGACCAGTCGCTGCCCGTTCCAGGTCGACAGATGTATTAATTTCCTAGGGCTGCTGTAACAAACACATTTAAAAGACTTGTTTTAATTGAGTTAACAGCAATTTATTGTCGCATGGTTCTGGAGGCTCGAAGTCTGAAATTAAGGCATTGGCAAGATTGATTCCTTCTCGAGGCTCTGTGGGAGAATCTGCTCTAACCCTCTCCCTTGGCTTCTGGTGGCTTTGGGTATCCCTTGGCTTGTAGATGGTGTTCTTCCCGGGTCTTTACATCATCTTCTCTTCGTACATGTCTGTCTCTGTTTCCAAATTTCCCCTGATCAAGGACACAGTCACGTTGCATGGGTGCCAATCCTAATGACCTCATTTTGACTTGATCATCACATTCCTCGGAGTTAGCACTTCAACATCTTCAGGGGGGAAACAATTCAACCCATAATGGCCACAGTGCTGCCGTTATTTCTGGAATCTGTCTGGGAGCGGTGGATACGTTTGCTGCCACAGTGAGTGGAGGCACACCCAGGTTGGAGGACTGCCCTCGCCTGAGGTGAAGACTGTAATCACCTCCAATCTGGGTTCTTGAGCCCTGGAACAAGCCCATGAAGAACACACCTCTACTAGCGTGGAATAGAGTGTCTGCCAGTTGACATGGAGTTTGCATTATCCCTTTCAGTAGCACTCGGATCCAAACTGAGCTCTTACTCTTGGCCTAGAACTAGTTTGAAGGGTTTACATGCATTAACTGATTTAACCCGCATAACTTCCATATGTGGTGGATACTAGCATAATTGCTGTTTTAAAACAGCAGGTTGCTTTCCCAGACTCACTGAAGTAACAGAGTCTGTATGAAAACTCAGGCGCTCTGACAACAGAGCCCAAGTTTTTATTCTCAATAATGCAGATTTCTAGGCTTTTCCCCTAGTGCTTCTAATTCAGCAAACCTGAGGTGGAGCCCAGGAATCTGAATTTTGAAAGCAGAAACAATGATTCTGATGCAGTCTGTGGTCCAACTTTGCTTCAATGTCCTCCTGTTTCCATGGAAATGACTGTCAAATAGTCTTTAATCCACAGGCCTTGGGGTTAGCAAGAGGGAGCAGCGCCTTGGTTTCCCTCCCCCTTCTCTGCCTGTCTCAGGCACTCAGGAGAAGCATGTCTCCATTGGCAACCACTCCACTCTCTTCCCCACACTTCCGCTGCAGGAGGACTCTGTTCACAGGGCACACCTGGGACCACAGAGCTGCCTGTGACCCATAGCTCTTAGACTAAAACCCTAACACTGCCACAGGCCCTTGGGTAGCCAACCCTGATCATGCCAGGCCTTCTGTCCCAGCTCTGTAAACGGAGCAAGGATTGGAATTCCTCTGAGCCTCATCGGTGAAGCGGGAAGAATGACAGCTCCTCCACGAGGAGGGCAGCCACAGTGCAACGTGGCAAAGCACGTAACGCATCCAGTTCCACTCTTGGCCCCTAGGGGGCGCTCAGGAAGTGGTGGCTTGCCCAGGAAGTGCGCCCTCAGAGTTGGCAGGTTCTGTGCTACATCGGAGAGCTCTTATCTGCGCCTCCCTTACCCCCCAGGAGGATCGTCATTAACTGCACAAAGGCTAGCGCCCCCTACTGCACCAGGCCTGGCCCTGGTTCCTGAGGGGCTTTTCCTGCCTGAGACCTGGGGGAACACACATCCTGCAGAACAGACGGCCCTTGTGGACTATCCTTCCAGGCCTTGAGGTTCTCAGGACACAGATGCCACATCGTCCCTGTGCTCAGCCTGGCCAGCTGCTGTCCGAATCCGCTGTGCACTGCGATTGTCTGCTTTTTCCAACAGACACTGGGGCGGGCTTTATGGGCTCGTAGCTAATGAGGTGGGGGGCAAAGATGAGGGCTCTGGCCGCCTGACACAGACCCACGTCTGCTGCTCTATTAGGAGAGAATGGCAATGTGTCACACCGTGCCGTGGCTCCTCTCAGCGGAGCTGCCCTGTGTCAGCGGGCGTGACCAGCTCTACACCATCTGTTTCTTGGACAGTGCTTTCAGCCTCAGGTCTGGGGTAGCCGGTCCAGGCTTGAATGTGGCTCTCAAAACTTTGGTGTCCATCTGTACCATAGGGAATTGGATATTCTCTCTCTCCCTTCCTCCCCTTCCTCCAAGGACAAGTTATTAAGAAGACCAGAAGAGACTCTGGAATTGCAGTGATATTTATAAAGACTAATTAAGGGATTTAGTTTGCTAATCAGTTACTCTTAGAATCTTAAAACTGGAAGGGGCCATCCATCTCAGCGATTTCTAAATCTGGCCGCACATCCTCATCCCTTGGGAACTTGAGAAACATGCCAATTCCCAGGCCATACACTAGTCCTACTAAATGAGATCTCTGGGGCTAGGGCCCAGGCCTCTCTGTGTCCGACAGGGCCTTGAAAGAATGGCTTAGAAGTTTTTATCCCCCAAGGCACACACAGAAGCACTTTACCCCTCAGGGATTCAAACAATGCAAAAACAAGTAGGTGGAGCCCACGTCCCAGGCCTAAGCTTTGTTATCCTAAGCAGCTGAGTGCAGGTCAACAGCCGTCTGGCTTCCGTGTGCTCTTCTCAGCTTGGGCGGCAGCGTTGTTGCCGTATGCAGGAGAAGGAACCCAAGTTTGGGAGTTGGGCTTGGTTCAGACACTTCCCCCACCGCTTACTGTTTGAATTAATGTAAGACCTTGGGCAAGGTACAGATGTCTCTCAGACCCCTGTTTCCTTTCCTGAAACTGAGGACAAATCGGTCGACCTTACAGAATTTCTGTGAGAACAAAAGAGCTGGAGGTCGCGGGGTGAGCGGTGTGCAACAGGACGGCAGGAGTGTGCGTTCTTCTCCCACGCCCTCCCTACAGCTTGAGTGATCCCTTTATAATCTTGCTGAAACTGGTACTTGCTCAGCAGATATCTTCCCAAAACATGCATTTTATGTTGGTGCAGGATAATTTGTGAAGTAGACTTGACTTTAAGAAGTTCTAATGCACTTCCTATATGTCTGTCACCTTCCCTCGTGTGTGGACCACTGCAGTAACGTACACTGGCTAGACTTGCAGATGAGGGCCAGAGAGCGAATAAAAAGGGTTAACAAATAGAGAATGACCCTATTTTTTGTTTAGAAAAATTGAAAAAAGATTGTATACATATAGAATAATCATGTATGCAAAGAGAAGGCTATAAGCCATATTATTAACAATAGTTTTGTCTGGAGGGTGCAATTATAGATAATTTGTATTTCCTTTTTGTTTCTTAATAAATTATATTTCTTTAATTTTAGATTTACAGAAAAATTTCAAATGATAGTACAGAAAATCCCTGTAATCCCCAATCTCAGTTTAACCTTAACTTTTTACATTAGTATGGTATGTTACAATTAATGAACCAATATTGAAATACTATTATTAACTAAAGTCCACACTGTAGTCACATTTTCTTACTGCTTACTTAATGTCCACTTTTTGTCCTAGGATTCCATGTAGCATACCACACTACATAGTCGTCATGTCTCTTTATGCTCTTCTTGGCTGAGACAGTCCCTTGCTTTTGATGACCTTAACAGTTTTGAAATATACTGATCAGGTATTTGAAGAATGTCTCTAGATTGGGATTTGTCTCATGTTTTTCTCATTATTAGACTGGGCCGATGAGTTTGGAGAAGGAAGACCAGAGAAGTAAAGGGCTGGTTTCACCCCCACGATATCAGGGGCACGTACTAAACTTGATTTACCACTGTTGGTGTTGACTTCAACGCTGGCCCATGTGATGTTTGTCAGCTTCTCCTCTATAGATATACAGTCACTCTCCACCCCCTTTTCTGTACGACACTCTTTGATTTCCTTTTCATTGTTCCATATTACCCGAACTTCTTTTTTCTTTCAAGGAGCATAGTTACTTTGATAATCATTTTGGAAAAAAAAAAAAAATTGACAAGGTCTCCTAAGACTTTCATCCTTTCTGTATATTTTCTTTTGGCTTGATTTTCACACTATTGCACACTGCTCCTCCAGACGTCTCTGTTGGGAACTTGTCCGGTCACCACCTTGGTTCCTGCCAAGTGTGCCTGTGCCCTGAACCCAGGCTGCTCGCCTTGTGGAGGGTGTGCCGTGCAGAGTAACTTCCGATGGTACCCTGCGCAAACAGCCCCATAAATCAGCCAGGGAGCCTTGCCCTCGCCATAAAAGTGAAGGGGACTTTCAGCTTCGCTTTCTCCTTGCTGCTGAAGGTAAACAGGGCATAAATCTTGCTGAAGGAGAAGATTCTTATCCAGCCACCAGAAAACACCCCCACCATTTGGAGGACGATCTGCTCCACAACTCCTTTCATCCAAAACACCCAGCACCCAACACAGGGCCAGGCACGTTGTGTTCAGTTACCAGAGGGATAAATGAGTGAACTGTGGCCATTTCCTCCCTCCTCTCACCCATGGCTTTTTGTCAGAGAAGGTGGTGAGAGTGACGCATGAAAATTGGACAGTTTTTCCTACAGGAACAGCTTCCTCGCCACCTGCAGCCAGCACACTGTCCTAAAATTTACTATCCTTAGTGAATTGTTGGTTTGTTTTTGTCTTTGTTTTTTTCCAAAAGAAGCAGTTCTCCGGAGTCTGAGAGCAGGTGGCTAATTGCTGTGTTTTAAGGGGAGCCTGGTGCAGAAGGCAAGCTTGGAACACTGGGGAGGGGGGGTGTCCTGGGGTGGAGGGCCTGTGGACACCTCTTCATTTATTTAACACCTGAAAGAAAAGAGTCTTCCATCATACATTGTCAGAGCCTTGCTGTCCTGGCCCAGGTGGGATTCTCTGTGAAAATGGAACATTCTGGGGTGCGTGGGTGGTTCAGTTGGTTAAGCATCTGTGTTTGGCTCGGGTCACGATCCTGGGATTGAGCCCCACATTAGGCTCCCTGCTTAGCAGGGAGCCTGCTTCTCCCTCTCCCGTTCCCCCTGCTTGTGCTTTCTCTCTCTCTCCCTCTCTGTCAAATAAATAAATAAATAAATTTTTTTTAAAAAAAGAAAAAGGAAAGGAAATGCAACATTCTTAGCAAATTGTGCACCTCCGAGTGGTAGCTGACTGCTAGAGCAGAGATTCTCAACCTCAGCACTATTGATATTGTAGACAGAATAATTTTTTGCGGTGAGGGGCTGTCCTGTGCTTTGGAGAATGTTTAAGAGCATCCCTGATCCCTACCCACTAACTCCTCCAAGTCGTGACAATCAAAAATGTCTTCAGACATTGCCAAATGTCCCCCAAGGGGAAAGTCACCCTCAGTGGAGAACCACTATCCTAAAGGGATGGCTATCTCTCTAGGTCCTGTACGATGGAATACATGTGCTTACTTCCTGCCTGTGGAGGGCTGATGACTTGCCAACCATTAATTGCAGACATTACCAGGGCGAACCGGGGAGTCAGTCCCCATCATGGTTCCTGTTCCAGTTATCTATTGCTGTGTAACCAAGCCCCTAAACTTAGTTCAATAAAGCAGCAACCATTTCTGGATTCTGTGGAGTTTAGAAGGGGCACAGCGGGGATGGTGTGTCCTTGCTCCTGATGTCTGGAGCCCTCAGTGGGAAGACTCAAAGGCTGAGAGTGACTTCATGCGGGGGACCTGGAATGGTTCTCACACATATGTCTGGAAGCTGATGCTTGCTGTCATCTGGAAGTAACCCGGAGCTGTGGTCAGCACGTCTCCTCATGGTCTCTCCCTGTGCTCTGGGCTTCCACACAACATGGTGGCCTCAGGGCATTCAGATGCCTGCATGGGGCCCCAGGGCTCCAAAGGTGACTATCACAAGAGAACCAGGTGCAGACTGCATTGCTTCTGTGACCAAGCTTTGCAGCTCCCACGGTATGGCTTCTACTGTGGTCAGAAGCACGCCCAGCTGGGAGGAGTGTCTACGTCACCTTGTAGGAAGAGCGCGTGGACAGAATATGTTGTGGCCATCCGCCCCAGTCCTTTCCCTGACCTCACCTTTCTGCAGAGGATATTTTTCGCACCCCATCCCATGGACCCTGGCTCCCGACTCTCTTCGCTCAGGCTCTCTGCTCTCCTCTCATTCACCAGCGAGGCTCCCCCAGAATCAAAGAGATCAAAGTGAAACGACGCTCCAGGTCTGCTGAAGGAGGAGGATTCTGGGGTTTTGTCTGTTTTATTTCCTCTGACCAGCCCCAGTGGCTCCAAGAACCATTTGATTCTCAATTCTAGAGGTCTTAAGAACAGCGAACTCCATTTCACCTTGAGAAAGAAAGCTTCTTTTAAGGCAAAACCACAGCATTGGTTACTATGAGCTTAGCTCAATAAAGAATAGTGGTGCTGATACACTTGAAGTAAGATTGCACATAAATCTTTGCTTTTAAGAGACTGTCCCAGAGTGAGCTTGTGTTTTCCAGAGGCTACCAGTGTGTAGCGCACAGACTGGGTTCTTAGTAAGTGTTTACTGAATAAATGTTTCTGATCTCAGTGACTGGGTATTTTATTATGCTCAGTAGTATCTGTATCAGAGCTTGTGAGATTTTTCTTGAGCCCGGAATTTCGAAGCAAACTGTAATTTGAATATGAAGTTTTACTCCTCTTCAGTCCTTATGCAAGTTCTGGTGACCCTGAGTGAGCTTGTATGATTGTTATGTTAACAGAAAGACTTGTTAGCTGTGGTCATGACTAAAGTTTTGCCTCCGAAGGTTTCAAGCCAGTGCTTCAAATCGTCCAATGTCTGTCAGACTGTTGGTGCTGATGTATGTGCGGCTTCTCATTTGCTCCTGGCTGAGGACTTGTTGGTTTGGTCATTGAGCTGTCTTTACTAACTGCTGTGTGCTCAGACTTAGGCTAAGTGGCAGGCATGGGTGACCATCCAAAAGAAGACAGTCCCTTGCCCTCAAGTCTCAGGGCCACTTTTTGCTCCCTCTGTCTTCTGTGTTTATTTCCAGTTCGTTACGATTGGCATATTGTCTTTTCTTCCACCTCTTCGCTCCCCATTCTTGCCTTGCCTAGTGTATCAGTCTGCTATATTTCTGTAATGCTGCATAACAAGCCATCCCAATTCTCACTGGCATACAGTAATAAATATTCGTTTACAACTTACTTGTGCACCATCATCTATCTGGAGTTTTGTTGCTTTAGGCTGAGCTCAGTTGAAATAGGGTTCAGGTCTGTTCTCCACATACCTTGTGGCTGGCCCTGAAGCTATCCAACACATGTTCTCCCGACAAAAGGTGGGAGCACAAGACAGAAGCCTGACTGTGCAGGCACACTTTAAGCCTCTGCTCACATCCTGTTCACTGACATACCAATGGCCAGAACAAGTCACAGTCTCAGCCCAAAGTCATGTTGTGTGCCAGGAGACCCCTCCCAGGAGGCAGGGGGGAGTCCTTCAGTATCTTCTGAGAGGTTATCTAATTTATCATGCCCAGAACCACTGCTGTAAGTGTCATGCTCTTTTTGGCCTCTGGGCCTTTGGTATACCTTCCCCTCTGTCTGAAATACTCTCTCCTCAGGGGTCCAAACATCCCACTCCCTGACTCATTCCTACTCAACCTCTGAGATTCCATTCAGTGCCCCCCCACCCCCGCTCTGGGACACCTGCCCTGATAACACACAGGTTCCTGGACTCCCCTCTGGGTTCCCCTAACATTCTGCACATGCAGACCCCATTATCCTGCACCATGAATGTATCCGTTTGTCTTTATCGTCCTCACCATTTCATGAGTTTTGAACCACCTCTTAATCACCATTATTTTCCTAACATGTAGCGCAGGCTCAAAGGTTTTAAAGAGCAAATATGTGCTGGATTTGTGGCACTGGCCTCTCTACATTGATGGCTCTGGGGGGAAGTGCAGAAAGAACTGGGATTTTGACATTTCCAAGGAGGAGGGCCATTTGGAATGAACCGTATGAGCCGTCTGGGCACAACTGACTATGTCCAATAAATGCCATCTGCTTTTGAGGCATGTGGAGCCTGGGAAATCAGTGTAGACCATGTGGCTTAGGCTCTGTTCCGGTCGGCACCATATCCTCATTTGCCCTTTCTGAATTTTGTTCCTCCTATCTTGACTTAGATGAAGAGTAGTTCTGACTAGCTGCCAGTTTGTTCCCCAGGTAGTAGTCTAGGAGGATTTGAGGCAGGGAGACATTGGGTAGATGCAGGCTTTGTTATGCAGGGTTTGTCATTGATCTGTCATTGATGTTCCTGTGTCGATTTCCTGGTAAAGGGGGTGGGGCCAAGAGCATGGAGCAGAAGGCTGTGCATGTGGTTAAAGGCAGTGACATGTGTGGCTGCCACTCATCTCTGTTAGGATTTTTCCAGAGGCAATAGGGTGGGTGGAAGGGTACAGACTCACAGGCTGCTCTCAACCCACTACAGACTCCGGTTTCTTCAGAATGGGAATGGAAATGGGAATTTATATATTTGCCGGGTGGTACGTTAAAGTCACAGCTGCTCCTCATTTAAAGGAATCCAAAGCCTTTCAGTGTGAATGATCATTTTGAAGGTAACTCAATTATCGGTGTTTGCCGGTTCAATATGGTACTCTTAGATATAATGGCCTATCATCTCAGCTTACTGAAACCATGCATGGCTTCCCAGGCTGGGTCTTCATCCAAAGGAATGAGTGGAGACATTCAGAAACCTCTTCCAAATCAATACACAGAATATGAGAGAAGGCAGGGGATGGCAGAGCCCCAAACCCTCCTATCTCTTCTTGTGCCGTTGCTAATTCCCCTAGGCATGCAAACATGCACATGAGTCTCACCATCTCAAAGGTGTTTATTCCATGCCGGTTGAATTGGCTGTAAAATTCATCAAACAAGATATCACACTGTTTATTCAAATTTAGAATTTCATATTAGCCAAGTCCATGCAGCCATCCTGCATGTAATAGCCTAAACAAGTTCTTTCGCGTATTCTCATTTAAAGGGGGGCTGCAGGGAGCTTTAGGAACTTATGGATAGGTGCTGTCTGTGTCTGGCACCCCCACCTTGCTTTCAATGGCCCACTCTGCTTGCCACTCCCTTTTTTTTTTTTTTATCTGCTCGGACAACATGTTTTATTTTTTTTTCATTTTGTTTTTGCACTTTTTTAAAATTATTATTATATTATGTTAGTCACCATACAGTACATCCCTAGTTTTTGATGTAAAGTTCGATGATTCATTACTTGCGTATAACACCCAGTGCACCATGCAATACGTGCCCTTCTTAATACCCATCACCAGCGTATCCCATTCCCCCACCCCCCTCCCCTCTGAAGCCCTCAGTTTGTTTCCCAGAGTCCATCCCTTTTGACCCACTCTATGTAGCCATATCCCTGTGCTGTGCTCTGCCTGCCCATGTTCCCAGTTCTGCCCATTCAAATCTTCTAGGCAGTGTCCCCTGCTGGCACAAGTGCTTTGCACAGAGGAGCTATTCAATAAGTTTGTAGGATTGAGTTATGAGAATTAAATAGTCCATTTTGGAACAAGAGTCAAATATGCAGAAACTCTGAACTGAGCCATTTTCAGTCCCTACTTACCTAAAATTGGGACTGAAAACTTTCTTTGCATCTCTACATACAGTCAGCTTCCCACTTTCCCCAGTGACCCTCAGCCAGTGACCCCACCGTGCAGCTTCTCTTGGTGCTCATCTACAAGAACAGGGGAACGATAACCATGAATGTGGTTGTGAGGATCATGGGTGATGGGTAGATAGTGAGATGCATGTGGCCCTTGGTAGATTTTCCAGAATCTAAAATAACGGTTAATATTGGGTCCCTGCATCTACAAATCCACTTGGCCTGCCCAATAGTAAACACTGGAAGAATATCTTATCTAACCTTTATGTTTTTTACAGTGTTTCTCTCCTGGGAGGGATTTCACAGCTCTAAAAGTTTTATTTGATTTTCTTTAAAAGGGCCCAGATTCTGTTTCCTCCTGAGAATCATACACACATTTTGAACAGAATTGTTGTTTTGTTGGTGCTTTTCTCTCAAAACGCCATTTACTGAAACAATGAGTAAAATGTATTATTTGGTATTTCCTAGTAGAATATATATAACTTTTCCCTGTTGAACAGGAAAGATTAAGTCATTCCAGTGACATGGAATCTAAGAGTTGAAGATTCCAAAGAGGTTTTGCAGGACTGCTAAACCTCGAGTCCACTATGGTTTTGTTTAATGGCTCTTTACAAGATGGTGCTCCTAAGTTCACCATATTGGTGAGCTCTAGTCATTTCTCTGGAGTCCTAAACAAGAGAGGGAACAGAAGTGAGTCACCTGGAATGGACTTTTTAATCATAATTCCTCTGTTTTTTGGTTAAGCACACATCAGATCTATCACTACAACACAGCTACAGTATTTCTTTCTTGATGAACATGACTGGAGCTCTGTGTAGATAAGGCCTCAGTGAGTCATTTTTCTTCCAAAGCAACAGAGAGTAAGCAGTCATAGCAAATACGCTTTTATGATATCCAGGTAATGCTTTCTTCTACCTGCCTCTTAGGAATTGTTATATGTGTTGACTGTGTGTACTTGTTTTCACATGAGTTTTTATCGAATGCTCCTAGATCTGTTGCATATGTGCTAGGGTATCCTATCCTAAATTGTTTCTTCGGGGAAAAATCATAGAAATAGAACCTTTGAAGAATTTATATGTGGGACCTCTTCATTGCTTTTGACCATGAAAGGAAAATAGTTTTTGACCCAAGAGCCAAGTTGAATCAATTAATTCTGGCAACTTGGAGAGCTGGGTTGAGAAGGATTCTGATGCTTAATATTGGCTCAGTATGGAGAACACCATGATGAATTAGCATTGACTGTCACTTGGACAGAAAGGAAGTGATGACACAGGTATTGAGTATCGGCTCTAACTTCTAGACTTGCAAATCTAACCAGTTGTGGTCAAGTTATAGAGCTTTGGCCCTTGGAAAAGTTCCTCTTGAGATGGTGGAGTTACCAAAACGAGGTGTAGCCCTAGTCTTTGGCTTCAGACTCTCAGATAGAAATAAATCGTTCAGCCTAATTCCTCAGGCATGGATAGATTGAACTCTGTAGTTTCACTTCTGGAGCACGGGAGCACAAAACCAAGGTTTAAAAGTTTTAAAACGTCTGTTTCGAGTTAAAAGGATGTTTCCTTTCTCTGATCACCTTTATATCCATGCTTCAATTGAGGGTCAATCAGCAAACACTATCTTCAGTTGCCTTGCATTCTCCTTTTTGCCCTGCGGTGCATGTCAGCCTGCGCACTTCTCCTCCCCACCAGGCACCAGCTCCAGGCTGCCCTCAAGAAGAGATCTGCTATCAGTCATTTACATCAGCATGGGTTTCACTGTTCTTCTTTTTCTCAGAGATTCATAGTTTGAAATTTCTCTGGGGAATGAAAGACAGCCCCCGGCTCCCAATGACCGAAATGGAGGCCATTGTAGCAGATAGGGGAAATAATTTCATACAGGAAAGCCTTTACATTATGCTTCAGGTCATACCTGATATGTAATGACCTAATATGGGAAGCCAGCTCTGCCTCTGTTTGACCCGTACTGGAGGGAATTCCTTCCCTGAAGATTTCACTGTGTCAGTCACACACACACACACACACACACACACACGTACAGGTAAATCCCCTGAGGTCCGGAACTCCAGTCACTCTCTCCCCCGGCTCTCCCAGCCCCCTCCTCTGTGTCTCCTCTTTCCCCTCCCTATTATGGCACACATAGGGTCCCAGTGACTTTGCCAAGACTGGCTGTCGGTCATTATTATGGCTGACTGTGTTCCCCTCATGCTATACCACGGATGTACACTCTACTTCATCGCTGGGTCAGAATCCAATTACCATTAGAATGCACTGAAGGAATTTAGCGTAGGAAAAAAGCCTATGTTCCCCTTTGTAAAATGAAAATCCTTTCCCAATAGGAATAATCCATTTATTTATTCAAGAAACACTTGTTGGTTGCTTTTTATATAATCCTGTAGATTCTTCAAGAAGATAGTAGATGGCATTGCAGTGAGAGTCCAATCTACAGTGGCAGTAATGAGTGAGGCATGAGGGCTGGGAAATGCCAGATCTGAAATCTGTGAGCTGAAAAGTCTTTGAAATGGTCACCCAGACATTTAAGAGTCCAGGTTTTTTAATCTAACTGCAAGGCAACACAATCTAGAATTGAGGCAAGTCCTCATTTACCCTTTGCCTGCTCTTTTTCCACCTGGGCATGCACAGGTTTCCCTCTATAACAAGGCTCTACAAATACACATGGTTAGGGTGGAGCGAGCATCCATCCACACACTTCCCCATCAGCCCGTGCCCATGGCAGCCTTGTGAACAGAGCACAAGCATTTTGCAGCAGGTTATCTCCTTCCAAAGCCTTCTCCGACCCTCCCCGCCTCTCGCCTTGTTGACATTGCCCATAAGATTGAGGGCATCTTTTGGATGACAGTGTTTGAAACTTTGCCTGAAGTCCAAGAAGGAGAGCCAAGAGTCAGGCCCAGGCTGTGGACTAACAGACCTCTTTCTACACACACGTGCTCCAGTCCCCAAGGAAGGCAAGCTGACTGCAAGAGCAGCTGCCCTTCTGCCTCTTGGCTTGGTGGCAGCTGAGGGTGGGGGTGGCCAGGAAAAAAGGTAACAACTTTGGAAAGCTGAAAGGAGCACATCCCCCAAACCCAGTCTTTCTTTAATGATGCCAAGAACACTACCTGCCAGAAATCCACACTAATCTCAGACCGTAACAACAGCTAGAGGAGTTTCACTCATGCAAACCAACTTGCAAATGCAGGTATTCTGGGGAAGCTAAAAAGCCAGTTACAGATGCCCGCCTTCAGCACAAAGCTGAGCTGTGACTTGTGGGTGCCCGAACGTCCTGTGGTGAGGGACTAGATCTAATGGAGAAAATGGGAGGTGGAGTAAGGAGAGGGTGTGACCTGTGAAAGCTCCTCTACATGTTTTATGTTTCCCAAAGTAAAACATTGAAGGACACATCAAATCATGAGTGTATCAGTGACATGGTTTCATCTCAAAATGGGAACCGTGGCTGCTGTATGTGATTAGGTTTCATTTACCCAGTTACTCCTTGCTTGCTAGAAACTTCTTCGGTTCTTTCTTCCCAGATGTCCTAACAGTATGCTTCTGAATTTATGCTACCCTTTTGCAGGAGGAATGCCCGTAATGAGGCACTTATGTGGGGAGCTTCCTTCATCCAGGTAGTCAGTGATTTTCTGCCTTTGACCCCAGGTCCCTGAAGCCTGGGGCTCTGGGGAGTTCTATAGAATGAGAGATGAGACACCTGAGCCAGAAAGTCGTTGAGTAATGCTGTCAAAAGGCTGATTGGGTGGTAAGCAAACCCCGGGACCCCTCAACACCAGTCCCCACTGCAGCCTCTCCCGTTCACACCTGAGCACGTTCTTCAGGCCCTGCAGAAGGTTTAGTGCTTCTTTGCTCAATATCCCTTGTTCCACTGCCACGTGGAGAGAATTAGTGCCAGGGAAAGTGTGTTTGGGATACTGCAGGTGGACAGAGGGGTGAGGAACTGGGATGGGATGAGAGGAGACTTCCCAGAAAAGGGGACAACCCAGATGAGTGCTGAAGTGTGATTAGAAGTGGATGGAAGAACTTGTCAAAATAAGTTGCTCAAAATGGAGAGAGAGACAGAGACAGAGGGAGAGAGAGAATGTGTATCAGAGTTTCATTTAACTTTTTAATGAGGGAACCAGCAAGATGACAAAATCAGTACCAAAGAAATATGAAAACTAGGATTTTATTTAGTCTTTAAAACATAAAAAGGAATGCTGAGAAGAGATAGGTAAATGAGATGCAAAGCTAGGTAATTTCTTTTTTTTTTTCTTTTAAAGATTTTATTTTATTTATTTATTTGACAGAGAGAGAGGCAGCGAGAGAGGGAACACAAGCGGGGGGAGTGGGAGAGGGAGAAGGACGCTTCCCACTGAGCAGGGAGCCCGATGTGGGGGTCGATCCCAGAACGCCGGGATCATGACCTGAGCAGAAGGCAGACGCTTAACAACTGAGCCACCCAGGCACCCAAAGCTAGGTAATTTCTGCAGGGAAATAAAATTATTGCTTTTGAGGGGCACCTGGGTGGCTCTGATGGTTAAGCGTCATGCCTTCGGCTCAGGTCATGATATCCGGGTCCTGGGATCAGCCAGGCTCCCAGCTCAGCGGGGAGTCTGCTTCTCCCCCTCCCTCTACCTCTCCCCTGCTCATCATCTCTCTCTCTCTCTCTGTCTCAAATAAATAAATTTTTTAAAATCTTAAAAAAAAAAAACCTATCATTTTGAGACACTTTCTACCAGCTAACCCCTTTGTCAGTTTTATATAGGTTAACCTCTAACCTTTATAGAAGACAAAATATCTGGGCCCTAATCAATAGTAAATAGTAAAGAAAACTCAGTCAAGCCTCTCCCTGCCCCTGCCCCTGCCCCAGCCACAGCAGGGGTCAGCAAACTATATGAAGACCCAGAGAGTGAATATTTTAGGCTTTGTGGGCCATAAGGTCTCTATCATAACTACTCAGTTTGCCAATGCAGCACAAAAGCTGCCCTCAACAATATTTAAAAGAATGGGTGTGGCTGTGTTTTAACAAAACTTTATAAAAACAAGTGGTTGGCTGGATTTCGCCTGCAGTCTATAGCGGACCTCTGCTCCAGGAGAAATTTAAAGGGTCACATAATCATCTTTTTGACTTATTTCCAAGTTTTGGTGCCTTTTTCGTAATAGGTTTACAGTAAGGAAAAGAGCAAGTGCAAAGGCACTGGGGCCTGAGTTTGTACATTGTATCTGGGGGGGCCATAAGTGAATAAGGATTCCTGGAACACTGAAAAGGGAGTATTAGCTATACAAAGAGGAATAAAGCTGGATAATTCCAGAGGAAATCAAACTATCTTTTTACCTGTAGCAATAAGTGTACTTGGTTAATACACCTGGGCAAGAAAATGAGAGGACCCGGTTCTGATTCCAATGAGTGACCTGAAAGGGTTGAGGTCTTCTTACTAAAGCTCAGTTTTCCTGCTTCACAAATAAAAATAACGTTGGAACTAGCCAGAGGGTTGCTGTGACAGTAAAAAGAGACAGTGTGTTTCCCATTACTCAATACATGATAGCTTTTAATTATAAGTTATTATTGATATTCTTCATTAATCAAAGCCAAAGGGAGGTCCTAGGACTACAGTTGCGTCTACAATTTGTCACAAAGGGTAGGTGCTGGGATCACGAAGGTGTAATGGAGAGTCCCGTGGCTCATTTCCTTCTCATTTCAGGTCCTCAGTCTTTGAGACTTTGTCCTAAAACCAGCTCCATCTTTCCCTCTGATACACAGCTGGACTCCGAAGCCCAGGGTTTTCTGGAATTCCTATTAAGAATCTCCTCACCCACCACCCCCAGTAACAATTTATAAACAACAAGGGCTCTGGGGACAATTGCCTTGTAAACAAGGACACAGTGAGCGTACTTCCAACAAAACTGCTGGATTAGCAGCCACATTTGCATCCCCAGGATGGATGTGCTAATTAACAGTGATTCCTACCTGTTCATTAAAGCTTTAAGAGATTCTCCAGGAAACATAGCCCTGCTTTCTCTTCTGGCCCTGTCAGCAGTGACCTATGCTTACTCAAAGCCGCTCTTCAAAATTATACCTATTTTTTTTCTTTTTCAAGTTTTATTTAAATTCCAGTTCATTAACACACAGTGTAATATTAGTTTCAGGTGTAGAATTTAGTGATTCATCACTCCCAACAACACCAGCGCTCATCACAGCAGGTGCCCTCCTTAATACCCATCCCCTATTCAAATTATCCTCCCCACCTCCCTCCGTCAACCCTCAGTGTGTTCTCTACAGTTAAAAATCTGTTTTCTGCCTCTCTTCTCTTCCCCCTATGTTCAACTGTTTTGCTTCTTAAATTCCACATATGAGTGAAATTGTATGGTATCTGTCTTTCTCTGCCTGACTTACTTCACTTAGCATAATACCCTCTAGCTCCATTCACCTCTTTGAAAATGGCAAGATTCCATTCCTTTTAGGGCTGAGTACTATTCCATTGTCCATATGCCACATCTTCTTTATCCATTCATAAGTAAATGGACATTTGGTCTCTTTCCATAATTTGACTATTGTTGATAATGCTGCTATAAACATCGGGGTGTGCATATCCCTTCAAATCAGTATTTTTGTATGCTTTGGGTAAATACCCAGCAGTGCGATCCCTGGGTCATAGGGTAGTTCTATTGTTAACTTTTTTGAGGAACCTCCATACTGTTTGTTGAAAGGTTTTGGTTTGGGTTTTGTTTTGTTTTGTTGTTCTGCTAATTGGGACCAGCTATCTCCTTCAGAGCAGAGGAATTCATCTCTTTCCCCCCAAACTCCTGGCATCCTCAGTCAGGCTCTGTCTTTTCAGGGGGCTACCTCTGCCTCACTCAGGTTGGTAGTAATATTTGTCCCCTGTTAGCAGCCCTAAAGCTTACTCAGATGGCCTCAATAAAATATTAGTGATGATGATGAAGTATTTACCGTGGGCCACTTGTGTATTTCTTTTTCACTTCTAAATAGTAATACTCTAAGAGTAATAATACTAATGCCGTGTGGTGCTCTCCATCTTTGCCTGGGTTCAACCAGTCAGGCTGCCTGGTGATCCTGGTGGAGGGATGGCCCCAATGCTGAGGCTGCATCAGACTACAGAGACCCTGAACCCCACGAGTGGACCAAAGTTTCCCATAGTCAGCCTGGGAAAACAGTCCTATTCATCCATCACACATGAACCACTCAGGAATGCATTGTTTGCTTTGCAGTGGCTCCTTGCATATGGAGGGTAACTAGGCACATAGCCTTGGTAACTAGGAGAGAGGAGGGTGGAGGAGGTGAGGCTGGAAATAGTTAGGAAGAGCCCTCCTATAAGTGGCCAGTGACACATCGGACAGTGCCCTGCCTCCAGGTGATGATATTGCTCATAGTTGCACCAATCCGGGTGGAACTTGGGGTCACCCAAGGCCACTGAATTTCCATCTTGTAACTGAACTAACAGGAGTTCACTCCCTGGCAAGTCACAGATAGAGACCACCCCAGGTGGAGCTGTCACAGAAAGGAAACTTTATTTGCAGCAAATAAGATCCTGGGGAATAACTTCCAAAGCTGTGACTCCACGCCAGGCGTGAGTGCTTTAAATAACCTTGAACCTTATTTAAGGTTAGGATAAAGGTTGCATAAGGTTGCACGTGCGTACTCAGGAATCGTGCCTACACATGCATCACGTGTTACAGAAATGAGGTCTGTGCCCCTCCTGGGGCGGAGGTTTAACATCATGATGAGGTAGAAGTAACTACCGGACGCTCCGTGGCCCGTCTGTGCGGGTGTGAGTCGGGGGCCGGGCTCCAGCGGCTCTGTTACTCGCCTCTGAAAGGTAAAAGTTATCGTTCCTGTGGAGAAGGGGGCTTCGTGGGGGTCTTGCTGGTGACAGTCTGGGAATGGACTTCATTGCCTTCCACTGTGCATCTAGCTTTGTGAGATTAGGTATCTTTTGTGGTTAAAGATGCTTTATGCCCTTTCATAGTAAAGACACTTTTCCTCCTTCAATCGTCAGTTGATGGTACCTCTCTACCCACCACATTGCCATCCCTGTGACAACCACGTAAACTTTATTTCTGTCCCCACATTACCCACAATGACAACCGTCCTAGCGCTTTGGTCACACTGTGCCTGCCCCGCAATCCTCCTGACTCCCCACCCGGGGCTCTGCAAGACCCACTTCCACCAAAATTCAGTCCCAGCCTGGGCTGCGCTGCGGGGCGTTCCTAGTTTGCGTGTGGAAGTGGGGAGCCCCAAGGGGCCGTGATGAGTTAGGTCTGACTCGTGGTGTGGGGGAATCAAGCACATCACAGCACTCCTTGTAAATCCTTTCTGAGAGAAGACTCCAGGAGAGACTTTGCTTTCTTGCTCCCACCCTCTCCCATTGTCCTGCTTTGTGCCACCAGGCCAGTGTTCACCTGGCCACCCTCGTGGACCAGGTGGCCCTGCTGCCAACACGGGCTGTCCTCCCACTTGCTGGCGCGCTCCTCGTGGCAAGGCCTCTTCAGGCACCACCCTTATCTCCAGCCTGCGCCATACACGGCTGGGACTGTCCTCGTGGGATCTAGCATGAGCTGGTAGGGGGAGGCTTCATGCCTGATGTTCACTGTGTTGTCAGAAGACAGAGATGCTAACGGGCGAGTCCCAGGTGTTTTACAGAGAGAAAGTGGCATTGCTATTAAATTGTGCATGGGTTGAAGAATGACCCTTCTTACAATGGCCTTCCTTATTTAAGAATGGCATTTTTTATTTAATGTTTTAAACTTAAACATGAATCTTCACTCTCCCAAATAAATAGTTTGATGCAGGGCATTTGCCATTTCACATGCTCTTTTGGTCATTTGAGTCTTGCTTGCTTTATCTGTAAAATGGGAATATTAATATCAATCTCACAGTATTGTTTTGAGGCAAAAGTGAGAAAACTCCCTTAGCATTTAGCACGGCATCTGGCATAAGGAGGGTGCTCAGTAGGAAAAGAGCTGTCACTGGTCCGGGCTCATGAGACACAATGCTGGGGCAGCAAGGACATGCTGCCAGACGTCAAGGGTGAAGGGCCACGTGGTTTGCAGCAGCCTAGGAAGTGTCTTGGAGACAGAAGGTGGTGTGCTATACTCCATCAGTCAGGCAGCCTGAAAGGTAGGCTGGCCTGCACCATGCATGGGGCAGGTGACAGGAGACAGGCTGAGGCCAGACCTGCCCCCCGTCTGCCACGCACAGCACCTCCCACTCCCAGGAGGGGAAATGGAGCGTTGTGTACAGGGCATCACAGGAGAGAGGTTTTATTCTGAGCAAGTGCGGCTCTTGTTTTCTTGGTAAGTGAACATCTGTTTGTTGCCTTCAGAAAATGTAAATTAACAGGCTTTTGTCCTTGAATAAGAGTGAATGAAAAGTTAACCGTAATATTTTTTGAGCGTCTAGCAAAACTCCCATTAGTGATGACACAGCTCAGACTTCAGCTCCCTACCTGTAGTACCTCCATCATCCAGCACTGACCACCCTGGATTCTGACCATCTGGTTCTCCCACGGATTGGTAGCCCCTCCAGGAAAGTGACAGACATGGAGCCTTGGACCCACAGCTCAATAACTATGGGAATTTAAAGGAAAGACGAACATCAGAGGGGGCCGGAAGCAGAAAATGCTCTGGGAGTCTGCAGAGTGGGAGATCACCCCCAGTGGACAGTTCAGGACTGGATTCACAAAGCAGGCCACGACTGAGCTTTCCCCTGAAGGTATCCATGAGCCAGAGCACCCAGGACTGACAGAACACCCTGTGAGTTTAGACAAGATGGAGCGCTCTTCCCTACAAGGACCAGCTGGGTGACACCTAGGAAAACAATTGTCCTCAATTAAAAGGAAAACATGGAAACATATTACACTAACATTTATACTATCATTTCAGACAAGGGAAAGGATAAAGAGAACTGAGAATGATCATGAACTGGGTAGCAGTTACTCATATAACCAGCCACATTTCCTGTGCTGTCTGTCCTCACAGCGTAGCAGCATGTGGTTGGCATCCCCATTTTACAGGTGAGAAAACTGAGGCTGACAGAGGAACATGGCCCCAGGCCATTTAGTAAAAAGCAAAACAGACCCAAACTTAGACATCAGCTCAACCACATAATATCTGCCAGCTCTTGGGCAAGTCACCTTCTTGGGCCTCCAGCTGGAAAATGGAGAGGAAAGAAGATGTTTTATGTTACGGTTCCTAGCAGAGGATCAAGGACATAGTAGGCAACTAACAGATCTTAGTTTTGTTACATTGTCTGAAATCTTATCAATTAAATTCATTTGGTCCAATGAATCTTCCAAAGTGGCAGCAGTGGGGACTCTCCGAGGGATATTATATCAGGTGGTTGAAGACTACCCTATCAGAAGGGGCTGGAAAGATTAACTGACCCCATGTTTCCCTATGCTATCCCTGGACCAGCAACATCAGATCCACCTCCATGGGCACGCGCTCCAGATACCCGCTCCCACCAAAACACACCTACACAGTGCAACCAGCTCTTTCATATCCAGACGCACAGGTTTGAGGACAGACCAACAGAGGCCTGCTGGGAGAGGTTGCCACAACCTGAAGTATTCTCTTCTCCTGCCTAGCAGAGAACCTCCCCAGAAGTCCACCTGTGGACAGAAAGATGACAAACCCCCTTAGGAGCATGGTGGGCTGGTGCCTTGGTGACCATGGCTCCAGCCTCGCAGGGGCGCCAGAGAAGGTGCTGGGGGGCAGCCTGTTGCTCACAAGTGGACAGGCCTTGGCTGAGGATGAATCTGGGAGAAAGGGTCTTGCAGCCTTCCCGCACACTCAGATGGATATGCTCAGTTCCTAACAGGCCCTGGCAGGAAACTAGAAGGGCCTAGAAGAGAGCAGGATTTGATCTAAGCACAGACCCCAGGAACTCCTGAGGCCCGGTCTTGGGGGTTGCCCGAAAGACACCATGCCCCAAAACACTCTACCTCCCTCAAATATGAGAATTCGAGGTATTACTTAGGCCTTCCACCTACTGCCCCACCCCATAGGCTTCGTGATAGGAGATGACATAGCGAGCCCTAAAGACTGAATGCAAGTTCATGGAACCCTTCTGGGACAGGGCGAGGCCTCACCAGGAGGTTGCTGATAGCTGTGCAACCCCACCCATCCCTGCCAAGCATCATGGAGCACCTACTGGGCAATCCTCCACTGCACAGACATCTCCTTGGGGAAGCCTTCCTGGTCTTCAGCTGGGCTGGGTGGGCGTCTTGGGTATATGCCCCCTCCCCAGTGTTGAGATTTTTACTATTGTTGTCACTTAGTACTTGGTTCATTGACCCACGATTGTATCTTTATGTGAGGAAGGCAAGGACAGACACACCGAGCCTGGATGGGGAAGAGCTGAGCGGAGACTCTACGGTCTACCTCATTTTTTACTTTGTCCGTGTGCCCTTAGAATGACATTCAGAGATGGGGCTATTTGGGATCCAGACCATCTCATTCAGAGAGCAGAGGACTGTGGTTTGGGGGCACCTAGACACTATCATTTGCAGCCTGGCCAAGGGTCACCGGGGAGCTCCAGAGGCTCAGACTTCTCTGCCTGAACTGTAAATTCAGTGCCAGACTGACCAGCCTCAGTGACTTAATACCGAGGAAAATACATTTCTGGGTTGCAGGGCAGAAATGCAGGCTCTTTTATGGATTCTGACAGCCCATTAGCCAACAGCAAGGGGTTAAGTGTGAAGGGCCCTAGCAAGAACTTCTCCCCCTGTTCTAACACAAGCAGGCTGACACGGAGGGAGGCCACTCCCGCCGCTTCCTTTACCAGAGCTGAGAGCCAAGAGCTGGTGGAGCGCCTGCTCAGCAGGCTGGGGCCCCCTGTGCTCTCTGTGTCAAAAGGTGGCCCATTGATGGGTCTCCTTGCTCGGAATTCTGTGCAACCTGGCCCCTCTCTCTCTCAGAGTGTTGGGGAGATGTGGCCATCCCCCATCTACCTCCTCTTCAAAGAATTTTTAAAAGCTTCTCGGCTTTAGGGAGCCGTTGGAGCTCCTGGAGTCAGCTCTGGGCTGGGGTCTAAGGCTTGTCTGGGTTTGGGTTCCCGCTAGTGGCTGAAGAGCTGGTAACCTTGGGAGAGACCGAACTGTCTATCTATAAAATATCTAAAATACGATCTTGCTGCCGTAGTGATATTTAAAGATCATTCCCTTAATGAAAAGGAAAGCACTTAGGAAAACATAAGGCCGGATCAAAGGCAAGGCGGCGGAGTGCCTTTCAGCCATGGAAATGTGATTCCGTTCTGTGACCCTTTCTTGGGTCATGCCTCGCATACTTGAATCTGCAAAGAGCTGGAAGCGGCCCAAGAGATTATTCTAGATTCATATTATTTGAGTTCTCAACCCTGGCAGCTCATCACTGTCACCTGGGAGCTTTTCCGGAAATACCCATCTTCCACCACCACCCCCACCCCATCACTCTGACCGTGCAACTCCCGTATTTTGATCCTATTAGTCTGGGGATGGGACAAAAGCGTGGGTGTTTTGCAGTGATGCAGATGACGCGCCTGGGGAGGGAGAGGCTGGTTCGGGGCCGCTCTTTGCTTCGTGGCTGCTCTTTGCTTCGTAGGCGCTGATGCAGTGAGGTCAGGGAGCAGCAGGGTTCCCAGCATAGATGCACTCCCAGGCAGCCACCGGGAGGCGGAACAATCCCGAGAGCAGAGGCCACAGCCAGGCTGCCCTCCTGGGCAGGGCTGGCAACCAAGCCTCCTGCTGACGTCCAGGCATCTATGCCAAGAGCAAAGATCCTGTTGTTCAAAAGTGTCAGCTCTGAGACTGCAATTAACCATAACCCACCCACAACACCTACCACACACGCCGCCCCGGGGGATTAATGCGGAAACCGGAGGTGCCAGTTTATTTGCTGGTATTTGTGGGGAAAGAGAGCCTTTTGCTCCAGCCGTCCCTCTGGACTCTGAGCTCTTCAGGCCAGGGGCTGAGTCTCTTCGTCTTTGCATCCCCGATAGAGGAAAAATCACACCAGAAAAACAATGTTATAGTGGATGAGGGAGTGAACAAACGTAAGTATGTGAGGTGCCCAAGTACGAGGCTTAAATTTAAACCATGAGCGTCACATAATGAAACCATTTCCACGCTCAACTAGCGCTGCTGTCCTAAATCTTGATTGTCATCGTAAAAATCATTTTGATGGTTAGCCAGGGCCGCCCTGATGCTACACATTATGTGTACTCACATGAAGAAAGGAAAAGGAAAAAAAAATGGGCCTTTTGATTCTCTGCCCAAGTCACAATAAACCGTCTATGGTGTTAATTGTTTATAATAACTTAATGACATAATTACCCCCACTTAGGTTGCCTGGAATAGTGAAAACACAACAGGATCTCAAATCCATTGAACTAAATTTAAAAAGAAGGCTGGCTCCACCTCCTTTCATTGGGTGAGGTTGGTCATATGGCTTAACCTCTGACACTCAGCAGCCTCATCTTTAAAGGGGGACGAGAATATCCATCTTGCTGAGTAATGATAGTGGAGACATAAGACTCACTTCCAATTACATTCCATTGGCCAGAACTAGTAACCTGGCCCCAACCCCACTGCAAGGGAGGCTTGGAAATGTATGGAAATGCCTACTGCCTCTCTATGGGCAGTGAGCTCAGTACACATTAGTTCGCCTGCATATGGCTGGCTCCTCCCACCTCCATCCTGGGAACACGTTTATCATTTAGTTAGAAAGAACAGTGCAGCAGAAAATCACTACTCTGGGGTGGCTTGAGGGTCCCAGGTTTGAGGCCTGATCTCCTCCTATAATCCTTCCTTCTTTTATTGGTTCACTCACTCATTCACCATCAGATATCTTTTAGGTTCCTCCGGGTGCTGTGGGGAGAGGTGAGGACAGCCTGGGCCTGCACAGCACTAACACTCCAGCCAGGAGGCTGGACGCGGGCATGGCATAAGAAACAGACCGTAACTAAGTGAGAAAGTGGCTGAACAAAAAGAATAAATTCAGATAGTGATAAAATACAACTGACTGACGTGATGATAAGTATCTGGAGGGGGAAGGAGAGGCCTTTGAGATGACAGTGACCAAGAAAGCTCTCTCAGAGGGGTTGTTGTTTTAATAGAAATGCAAATATCTGAAATGGTCACCCACACAAAGTCTCCTTCACCAAGAAATGAGGATATGGTACCAAAATCAGAAGAGAACGGTGTGACTTCTGGAATGGTAGAATGAGGAGCTTGGCAAACACTCTCCCAAAGAAGGGACAATAAAACTGAAAGAAAAAAAAAAAAGTCACAAACCACCATTTCAGAACTCTGAAAATTGGCCAAAGGCAAACAACAAACTGGGGAAATACTACAAACGATTTTATGCCAATAAGTCAGACAACTTCAACAAAATGGAAAAATCCCCAAAAGACACAAGGAACTAAAACTGACTCAAAAGAAATAGAAAATCACATAGACTTGTAACAAGTCAATAAATTGAATCTCTAATCAAAAATCGTCTCACAAAGAAAGCCCAGGCCCAGATGACTTCACCGATGAATTCTATAGCATATTTAAAGAAGAAATAATGCCAATGTTTCACAAATTCTTCAGGAAAAAGAGAAAGATGAGGGACCACTGTTGTCCTGATACCAAAGTCAGACAGTGACATCATAAGAAAACTACAGACTATTATCTGTCCTGAGCATAGATGCAAACATTCTCAAAATGTTGAAAAATCAAGTTCAGCAATGTATAAAAAAGATGATAACTATGACCAAGTCAGATTTATCCTAGGAATAAAAGGCTGGTTTAACATCCAAAAGTCAATCAATGTAATATATCACTTTATTAAATGGACAGAATTAGCAAGGACAAAAACCACGGGATCATCTCAACAGACCCCCCCCCCCAAAATGTAAAAAAAAAAAAAAAAAAAAAAAAATTCAACACCCACTTGAACTAAAAATAGAGGAACTTCCTCAGCCTAACAAAGGGCATTTACAAAAAACCTATAGCTAATATCATACGTAATGAGGAGAGACTGAAAGCTTTCCCCCATAAAATGAGAACAAGGTAAGGATACTCACTCCAACACTTCTATTCATCTTTGAATGAATGTTTCTAATCCTGTGAAATAAGACCAAAAAAAATGGATATTAAAGACATTCAGATTGGAAATGAAGAAGTAAAAATTGTCTTTATTCACAGACAACATGAAACCGAATGTAGAAAATCCTACAGAACCAACAAAATTCTACTAGGACTAATGAACAAGTTCGGCAAGCTTGCAGATACAAGATCAATGTAAAAAAAGTCAATTGTATTTTTATATGCTAGCAATGAACAATCCGAAAATGAAATTAAGAAAACAACCCCATTCAAAATAGCATCAAAAATAATAAAATGCCTAGAAAGAAATTTAACAAAAGAAGGGCAAGACTTGTACACTGAAAAGTGTAAAAACATTGCTGAGAAAAAAATTAAAAATACCTAAATAAATGGAAAGACATTCCAAGTTCATGGATTGGAAGATTTAATATTATTACAATGGCTACTCTTCACGAATGGATCGACATATTCAATGCAAGTCCTATTAAAATCTCAGCAAGCTTTTTTGCAGAAATTGATAAGATGATTCTAGAAATGCAAAGGACCCAGAATAGCCAAACAATTCTGAAAAGGAAGAACAAAGTTGAAAGACTTAGACTTTGTGATTTCAAAACTTACTATGTCTATAGTAATCAAAACAGTGGGGAACTGTTGGAAGGATAGGAGTGTAGATCAATGGAACAAAATTGAGTGTCTAGAAATAAGCCCTTACATTGTGATCAGATGATTTTCAATACAGGTGCCACGTTAATTCACTGGGGAAAGGAGTAGTCCTTTCGACAAATGGTGCTAGGATAATTGGATATCCACGTGCAAAAATGATGACTATAGACCCTTACTTCCAACATACACAAAACTAACTCAAAATGGATCATTCATTAATTTGAATGTAAGAGGTAAAACTATAAACCTTTAGATGAAAACAGGAGAAAATGTTTATGGCCTAGGATTAGGCAAGGAATCTGACACCAACACCAAAAACATGACCTATAAAAAAAATTGATAAATTGATCTTAATCAAAATTGAAAACTATTACACTTCAAAAGACACCATTAAGAATATGAAAGACAAGCCACAGACTTGGAGAAAATATTTGTGAATCATATATCTGATAAAGGACTCACTCGAATGCAAACTGTGTAAAGAACTCTTACAACGCAATTAGAGAAAGGACAACTTAATTTTTTAAAATGGGCTAAAGATGTGAATAGACATTTCACCAAAGAAGATGTAAGAATGAAAAGTGAAAAGGTATTCAACATCATTAGTCGTTAGGGAAATGCAAACCAAAACCACAGTAAGCTACCAATTCAGGAGCCTAAGAATGGATATAATAATAACTAAAAATAATAATAATAAACCAGACAATAACAACAAATGTTGACAAGAATGTGGAGATATGCTAACCCTTATATAGTGCAGGGTAGGAGTGAGGAAAGCATAATCACACAATCACTTTAGAAAAGTTTGTCAGTTTCTTAAAAAGTTAAACTTATTGTATGACCCAAAAACTCCACTCCTGCATATTCACCTAAAATATGAAAAAATATATGTCTACATACAGAATATTAATAATGGCATTATTCATAATAGCTTAAAAGTGGAAATAATCCAAGATGTCTATCAACTGATGAATAAACAAAATATGGTATACCCATACAATAAAATATTATTCACCAATAAGAAGGAATGCATTACTTATACACAGTATGACATGGATGAATCTCAAAAACATTATGCTAAATAAAAGAATCTAGTCACAACAGACTGTTATATTATTCCATATTATAACAGAGTATTATATGATTGCATTTGTATGAAATGTCTAGAAAAGTCAAATTTATGGAGAAAGTAGATCTGTCTCAGGTGTTGCCTGGGGTAAAGGATGTAAGCCCCCAACATGACTAAAAATGGGCACAAAGGGGATCTTTCTGGGGCAATGGAAATGTTCTCGAACTGGATTATGGTGATAGTTGCAGACCTCTATAAAATTATTAAAAATCATTTAAGTATGGACTTCTGGTGGATAAATTTTTAGATCTGTAAATTATACCTCAGCAAAGTTGCTAAAAAAAAAAAAAACAAAGAGATCAAAACTTCTGATTCTCAAACCATAAATAATAGATGGTGGTCTTGGGTTCATGGCCATTGATGGTGGAGATGCCCGACAGTTGGAGGGGGCTAACATGTATTTAGGATCCTGCCCATGTGTCTTTTCTGCCTACCTTGAATTCCACTGAAGCAGGGCTTCTCTGGACAGAGGTGGGATGGTGGGAAAAAACAAGAAGGGCAAACAAAATCCTTTGGGACTCTATGCTGAGCACAGTGGGCCACCACGAAGATTTTAAATTTAAGGGGTAACAAGATCCAAGTTGGATTTTACAAAGATTCCCCCTGATTTCTCAGTGAAGTATGAACTGGGGATGGGGAGTCTAGTGGGCAGGAGGCCGAGTGGGTCTCACTCTTGCAATGGCCCAAGTTGGAGTGGTAAGATGAGTGGGAGACTGGATCCTGACTGGGAATCTCCGGGTGACCCTGCCCTTCCCCAGTTTCATGTCCCTGACTGACTTAGCTTCCACTGGTTTCCTCATCTGCAAACCAAGAGGGGTAAACAACAGGACCCTAGAGCCATCTACAGTGCCTGGCATACAGTCGGCCGAGTCCGTGTGTGTTTAATGAATGAGTGTCCGTCTAGGGTCCTTCTGTGTGGTGCCTTTTTCTAAGTCCTGAATCTAGACCTCTGGGTACACATTCTCAAAGAGTTGCCCACCTAGACCACTTCCTTCTCATAAGTCAACTCCAAGGAGTGGACTTAGTTGTTTTTGGTGTGAAATAGGCAGTCATAGGCATCAGACACATTCACCCAGAGTTCCAAGAGGGGGCCCTGGAGGAGATGCCTGGAGTTCTGAGTGGCATTGGCCTCTCTCCAGAGTGGGAGCCTGGGGCTTGATGGGTTCTGTCCTAAGGTATCAAAGGGCCCTATCTCCATCTCCTGCTGAGGAAGGGAGTTTGAGGGGAACCAACAGTTACTACAGAAACTGCCCAAGGTCCCCAGAACCTTACCTTCCCCTTCACGTGCCATTTGGTCTCCTCGTCTGACCTGGTAGCAACCAACTTAAAACTTGCATATGTGAGGCTGCTGCCTATTTGAAGGTCAGCTAAGATGCATCAGTGAGGAATAAGGGGCACCTATGTCCAGGCTGCCAGAAACAGGAGATATGGGTGAGGTAGGGTGTGAGTAGCTTATAATAGCAGTTGAGAAAAGGGGACGAGAGGGTCCAACCCCTGGGGCCTGGGAGGGGATAATGAGGCAGGGAGAGGGTCAGGATAGAAGCAGAGGCCCACGTCTAGACAGGCAGGTAGAAGTGGCTTGATTCAAATTCCATGCCATCACTTGCCTTGGAGGGAAATGAGGGTTACTACCCAAGAGAAATTCATTCATTCATTCAGCAAAGATCGATTGAGTGCCACAGTTGTCCAGGCCCTGTCTGGACGCTGGGCGTACACTGAGGTCACTGTGGTGAGTAAGGGAGCTTATCGTCCAATGGGGAAGCCCAAGGAGCTGAGAGCCCCTAGGAGGAGCACTTCACCCAAACATGAGGATGACTCAGGAATGCCCAGGAAGGACAGCACTGACCAAAAGCCACATACATGGTGAACAATGGTGCCAGAGAGAGGACTTCAAAATCAGAGCTCTGGACAATTTAAATAAAAATTTGGAAGAAAAAATAAAGTATCTGGTAATGAACAGAATGCATTTTAAGCCCCTTTTAAAGGATACAGAATTAGCTCTATTAACTATTAATTTTAAAAAAGGATTTTGGGGAAAAAAAAAAGAGCCTGCCTTCCTCCCACCATCCTCTCAGCTGTCGGCTCAATGCTCCCCGAGTGCCTGCGACACACAAGCCCTGTTCCAGGCCTGGGGCTCTGGTCATCGATAGAGACAGACAGCTGCACATTCAACACAAGAACTTTCTCTTTTTAGATTTTCTTAACTCATTCTCAAAGCTGCCGAAAGCCCCTGAGAAATGTCTAGAGAGACAGTGAGTTGCAAGCCCGTGCCCTAGATGGAGGGTCTCCCCAGGAGCTTGTGTTCTGCCCCCTGGAGGACCCAGGCCACCTCCTCATCCTGATCCTCAGAAGGAGGCTGCCCTTGAGGACCCTGAGTGGCTGCTCATCTCCTAACCGGGGCTCGGGGTGTGTAAGGAACAAGCTGACCCACGAGGGGGAAACACAGCGCCCCTGCTGGGACCGCCTGGATGCTGGTCCGCTGCAGGTCACAGAGGCACAGGCACCACGCACCCGTGGGATGGAGGGGACCCGGCATCTCCCCCACCACCTTCCGCCCCACCTGCCCAGGGGCCACTGGTTAGGATCCCTGCTGGAGAAGCCTCACCGGGTAAACAGAAACACCGTCTGTGTGAGGAGAATGTGACCCATCGGGCGTGGGCAGCAGCCCCGGTGTGGAGCAATCAGCCTAATGACTTCATCGCTCCTGAAAGCAGTTGTGAGTGGCAGGAGGACGGGAGACAGGATTTGTTCTGCCTTGAGAGAGCAGTTAAGAAAGCAGCCATCAAATATTAAGAAAGAAAAATATGTAAGTCAAAACCAAGGCACTTACACTGGGTGTTATACGCAACTAATGAATCATCAAACTTTGCATCAGAGACCAGGGATGTACTGTATGGTGACTAACATAATATAATAAAAAAACATTAAAAAAATTTTTTTTTCAAAAAAACAAAACAAAAACCCAAGGCATTTAAATGCGTGGGCCGCGGGCTGAGCCACCCACCCTGGGCTGATTCCAGACAGACTGCAGAGGCCCACGCGCAGTCAGGCCCGCACGCATTGCCATTAGCTCACCTTACCTTCCCTCTCTCCTCTGCCCCGTGCGTCCTGCCTGCCAGGGGCCTGACCCCTCACGTCATTCCCTCTCGAGTCCTCTCCACCCTCTGCATCTTCTCAGACACCCTCAGAAGCACTCGGCTGGCAGTGATCACTTTCTTCTCAAAACTCCAACTGGCTTGTTCCTATTCGAGATTTGTCCTTGCACGTGGGACTTTTCTAGCGTCTTTGGCTTTCACTGGGAAGAGTGAACGATGCAGCGACAGGAGTTGGGAATGACCAGGGCGCTCTCACAGGCCAACCCAGGGGAGAACCAGCACTGGAGGGAGGGGGGGACTTGGGGGGCATCAGCGGGAGGGAAGGCAAAGTCAAACTCCCAAGGACCGGCGTGGCCACCTGCAGCGGGCAGGAAGGTTCTGAGGCCGCTCTGCATGCTGAAGGAGTGCTTGCTGTGGCGGCCTTGGCAGTGGGCCTGGTAGTAAGTATGTGAGTGTTGAGCCCACCACCTGGGCTCCAGCCCTCTCACCTCAGGCCAGGTGACCCAGTAGGGACACTGAGAGGGACACACAAAAAGGAGAGAAAGTCAGCTTCGGAGAAATGCGTCCAGAACTTTAGAATTCTAAAACTTAGAAACTTGCACCATCTGCGTTAGTTTTACCTCAGTGTTTTGTGTTCTTTTGAATTAGGAAGGTTGAGGGCTCTGTAGTGTTCTTAATGCCTGAAGGTCCTAAAGTACTTATCGCAGTCCTGGCTTTACCACGTGAATTTGTGGCACTGGCTGTGGTTGGGAACCTCTCTGAACCTCCACTTCTTCATTTATAAACTGGAATGGTAGTACTGCCTGCCAGGATGCTTCACGAATGAGGTTAGCCTGTAAGTTCTGAGTGTAGGGCCTGGGGGGTAGCAGGGGCTCTCGGATGTCATTGCTTCTGTCTGGGCACCCGAGCAGGTGTTCGTGGTTCATGTTGCATCTCTGGGGTGAAGGAGGAACTCCAGACCCTGTAATCTAAACCACAGAGGGCTTTGGAAGCTTCCAGGTGATTATTTTTGAAAAAACAAATCAGGGAAAGCCTAGTTTAGGTAGAAAATTGTAAATATATGGAATTTATTAACCAGGGAAAACAGGCTACGAATGAAATTTAAAAAGATGCATTCATGGGCATGCTGCTCCACACCCCGCCCCCTCTCCTAGCACTTAACACTGAGCCAGTCACAGAGCACAGGGACCCCCGTGTTAGCCGGGGGATGGGAGTAGTCAGGAAGGCCTCCCGGACAAGGTGGCCTGGCTACATTTCAAGAGATGAGTAGTGTTTCGGGTTTGAGTGACTATTTGCCTTCCCGAGCTCTTCTTTCCTGCCTTGCTCTGTGCCGTGCCCTTGACCAGCTGATTCAGCCAGTGGGGCCAGGCAGGAGCTCAGGGGAAGGAAAGCGGGGGACATCAGGTTATTCATTGCCCTGGGCACCCTCCCTGCTTGGCCATTGCAGGCTGCATATGCTCTTGACCAAGGGCCAAAGTCTTGTCATGTGACTCCATGGTCAGTCTCTGGCTTCAGATCTCTGAAACTGCTTCCTCCCCGCACTGGGGCCTCAGGGTGGTGTCTGTGTCCCCAGCTCCCCCCCGCCCCTATGGTTTCTTACACCAGAACCTCACCTTTGTGAGTAGTCCCTTTACCCACCTCTTTAGTTTCCTCCTGGGACCATGACTGTTTACAGGTAAACATCAGACACAGAGGTAAAGAGGAACCCACCATGAGTGAAAAGACTAGAACTGGACCTGGGCCCTGCCAGGCCCTCTGCCTGGGAGGCTGGGGATGGTTGTAGTGGGGAAGGAAGCAGGGACCCCCATGATAGAGGAGGTTTTGTGCTAAGCTAAAAAGCTTGGAGTTTATTTGAAGGTGAATGCTAACCCCAAAAGGATTTTAAACGCCGGGTAGCATGCTGAGCGTAGCTTTAGACAAAGAACTTCCTGGCCATCTTATGGATGATGGGCTGGAGGGGAGCCAGACGGGAGTCGGGACCCACATTAGGAGGCCACCTTGGTGCTCTAGGTGAGAGATTACGAAAACAGACCAAGGCACATGGGTGAGAGAATGAGGGGGGATTCTAGGGATTAAGTACATGCAAAGCCCTAGGAATAAAGCAAGGGAAACTCCCCCAGATTTCTGCATCAAAAGACTTAGTGGATGACCGTTCCATTTAGTGAGATATTAAAAATAGAGAGAAAAGTTCCGACAGAAGGGAAATGAGTCCTTTAAAATGCTTTAAAAAAGGGTCCAGGTTGTCGTGTGTGCAGTATAGTTCCTGAAGGAAATGCTGAAAGAAGGCCACGTGGAAAAGGAGCTGCCTCCTCTCCCTGGCACCCCATGCCATGCCCACTGGCACCTCCTCGTCGGACTCATTCCCGTTCTTCCTTGCAGACCCCTCGCCTGTAATGTCCCCTGTGACAGTTCCCTGACCGTGGCACTCATCCCTTTCCCGAGTTCTGTCTCCCAGGGCCCGTCCCAGTAGCATGAGGATTGTCTGCGAGGCACGGAAGAGAGAGAACTGCGAGGTCAGATTCTAGAACTACACTTAGTAGGGGGATGGCCCCGCACCTCATGCTGAGCTTCCCTGACCCTCTGGAAAGGAGACCTTCTATGGGTTGTACCGAGAATCAAAGAGGCTGTTGTATAGATACAGCCCGTGGGATATGATAGGCACTCACTAGTACTCGTGTGCAAGAGCTTCCGGAAGGGGGCCAACTGAACACAAAGGACTTCCTGGAGAAGAACCCTCCATGGCACTTGAGCTGGCCTCAGAGGTAGATGGTTTGGGGGGATATTCAGAGTTGGAGGCAGGACCTCTGTGACTCTGTAATGAGAGGCTTCAAATGTGGGAATAACCTCATAGGACAGAAGCCATCCTGGCTGGAGGTGACATAGGACCCAGAGCCATACAGACCCTGCTGGAGGACACAATCCTCGGCCAGAATCCAGGCCCACTCCACAATGGGTCGGAGCCAGATATTCCCATCTTCCCCTAAGTTGCAGTTAATTCTCAACCAGTCCTTGTCTCAGCCTGCATTTTAAGGCCCCCGAGAGTATCCATGGGACTCCTCAAAGAGCCATGCAAGTGCCCAGGGCAGACTGGGTCCGTAAGTTCTGCCCCCACCGTCTCTGCCTTGCTTGTGGTGAGAGAGCAGAGAAGTTGCCCCTCCCTCTAGAGCGCCCACTGAGTGTCGCTGGTTTGCTATGGGAATTCATCTGCTATGGCATCGTCAGTCATTGATTTTCTTACAGAGTTTTGTGTGTGAGCTTGAAATGAAAACAGTCTGGAAAAGCAGTCAGAATGAAGGGCAGGTGGTGCGGTCCTGCTCCGTAAGCACAGTTAGCTTCCCTCCTGACAGCCAGTGCATAACGGAGGCATTTTCACCGACTCTCCTCCCCTGGGAGCGTGTGGACCTCGAAGGTGAGGCCCACCCACCTCAAGTAGAGGGTCAGTGGCAGTTTTTAAGTAAAAGAATGAATTTCTGGCCAGACCGTGGCTACTCTGTTACCCAGGAACATCTAAGACCAGGCATTTAGGTGACGAAGAATAATGAGATTCATCAGCTGGGTTCTAGGCCCGTCCATTGTTGTGGCTTGCTATTTAATTGTCTTGTGCAAAATTCAGCAGCAGCCGTTAGAAGTCAATACCGAGTCAGTGAGAGAGCTTTTCACGTCACAGGTCTCTCGGAACTTTTTTTTTCTTTTTTTTTTTTTCTCTTTTTCTTCCTGTCCAGTTCTCTTCTTTTTTTTTTAATAATAATTTTTTATCATATTATGTTAGTCACCATACATTCAAGCACTCCCGGCACCTCACCCTGTACCCCTGCCCGAGGTGACATGCCGAGCTGCAGGTGGTGGAGGAACGAGGCTATAGATGGACACACAGGCCTCACCGTGCAAAGCAGATCGTGGTCCCCCTGAAAGTTATTTCTGGGGACCATTTGATATTATAGATGGGTAGTTACAAAATGTGAAATGACCTATGTATTCTGGAAATTTGTAAGGATTGCTTTCATAGGGCTGTGGGGTCATGTCCACAGTCCCCTGCTTCAAGGAGGGTTGGCCTCCCTCTTTCGTCTAGAAACACCCCCTGTCAGTCACGGGAACTCAGCAAGGTGGGTTACAGGGGCCAGGACTTGTAAGCAGATTGTCTAAGGGGCCCGCGGCCGTCCCGGTTCAGGCTTCTCAGCTCAGGCTCTGCTTTAGATGACACGGGGTGCACGCTCCCCAGAGTCAGGTTCACTTGCTCTCAGGTAAGGCCTGGTGCCAGCACAGGTAAGATCTCCGTGGTGATTCTCCTGAGTAGTCAAGGTAGAGCATCCTTGTCCCAAGGAAGGCTGTCTGCTGACACTCAGTAATCCTGAGCCTGAAGTGCTGCTGTCCTGGGTGGAAAGCTTGGGGGTTCTGCCTGCCCCAGCAGACCGAAGAGTCAAGATGGCTTTGTGCTCACTCTGTATCCTTCACCTGTGCAGTGACAGGCACATGGTATATATATATATATATATGCATATGCACAGGGTACACTTATGAAAGGAAGGAGGGAGGAAAGGAATTGTCCTGGAAAGCTCATCACCCGACTGGGTGCTGACTTTGTAGTTCCAGAATATGAGTGTTGTGTCAGGGTTGAAGGAGGAAGGAGGAGAGCACAAGATAACTGGGCTGGCGGAAGAGAACTTTATTTACTCAGCATGCCTTCACCCCAGGCAGTCAGGAGTCAAGCTAAGTGGGAAGTACACACAGTGAAGAAAAGAGCGCCTTTCAGAGCTTACAGAAGAGCAAATCACATTTCAAGGATGAACCATCTTCTGGGAGCTCAACCGTCTTTTTCAATACCCAGCTCCCAACAGGGACCACGTTACACCCATGAGCACTTATTTCTGCCCTCAGAATCCCCATTACCGCCCCTCACCCCCAGCCAACACACACCCCACACCCACCTCCAGTGCCTTGGCCGGAAAAGCATAATGACTCTAGGTATCAAACACCCACCCGAAAGTCTGTGATTTCCACAGGTTTGTGTCTCATAAAAATTTAAACACCTGCTAAGCGAAAACAACACCTTTTGCTGTCTTTCTGGCAAACACCTTCTGCAGGGATTTTCTCACTTCTCAGTGGCAACATATTTCACTGGCAATTCCCCTAGCATCGAAGCTGCTAAAAGATAAAGGGGGCCAGATAAGGTGCGCCTTCCAGGAGTCCCGGCAGGTCCCTCTGGAGACGGGGATCTGAGCAGGCTTTGGGAAGTGGAGGGACCCGAGGCAGCATGTAGGTTGATCTTTGAAGATAAGGATGGCTGGGCCTGGAAAACATGGCCCTGAAAGGCTGTTGCCAACAATCTGTAGACCACTGAGGTGAAAACGTGCTCAGCTGGAACACAGGGTGTTCCGTTAGAGGGGGGGAGACAAGGAGCTGTCATGTGTTGGGAGCACTTTTGTACATAAGTGAGTTTCCTCAGGCCTCACCAATGTTTGATGCAGATGAGACCTCCACACCAGTAACTAGTAACATACTATGAACACATGTATTCGTAACCTTCAGGATGCCCGTAATACCGGCACAGTGCAGGCTGCAAACCATCCAAAGTGCTGCGTTCCCAGAGGGTCTCATGTGAACTTAATGGGTCATCCCATACTCTTCCTGTTATGGATTAAATCTTGTCCCCCCTCCCAAGTTCATTCATTGAAGTCCTAACCCCCCAATACCTCAGAATGTAATCTTATTTGGAAATAGGGTCTTTGTAGATAGGATTAGTTAAAATGAAGTCATACTGGAGTAGGATGTGTTCCTAGTCCAATATGACCAGTGTCCTTATAAAAAGGGGAACTTTGGGCCCAGACATACACAGAGAGAATGCCATGTGAAGGTGAAAGCAGAGACGGGGTGATGCCATCCAGCCTCCCAAAGCTTGAAGAAAGGCATGGGTAGATTCTCCCTCACGTCTCTCAGAAAAAAACAACTCTGCCCACACCTTGATCTCAGACTTCTAGCTTCTAGAACTGCGAGACAGTAAATTTCTGTGGTTTAAGCCACCCAGTCTATGGTACAGGCTGAGCAAACTGGTACACTCTCCAACCCTGGCTTTCAGTAGGACCACCAGGTGGCTGCCACTGGAACCTTCCTGCAAATTAGTTCCCAATGTCCTGCCCTCTAGTTGGCCACCACGTCTGGTCATGTTGAGGTTGGTCTAAGCTCAGGCTAGAGCCTCAGTGTCCATCATCCCATGTAATCCGTCCTAAAGAAAACCTGAGAAGAAAATTATATTCCTACTTTGCTGAATAACTGCAACTCAGGGAGGGTATAGGACCAGCCTAGGGCCATACATTCATTAATTTCAGGATTTCTCAGGGTGCCCGGGTGGCTCAGTCGGTTAAGCGTCTGTCTTCAGCTCCGGTCATGATCCCAGGGTCCTGGGAACAAGTCCCACATGGGGCTCCCTGCTTAGCGGGGAGTCTGCTTCTCCCTCTGCTTATCCCCCCGTTCTTGCTCACTCTCTCTTTCTCTCTCTATCTCAAATAAATAAAATCTTTAAAAAGAATCTCAGGGTTTCTCCATCAAGACAGAACAGTTATAGGACAATAGCCAAATAGCATGTGTTCAGCAAATCTGTGGTCAGGGAGCTTCCCGTTAAGCAGTGGCACCACCAGTAGGTGGATGTGCTCTCTGCACCTAACCCTAACCAGAGGGACATACCCACAATGCCCAGCTCTCCCTCCCTGGGCGGCTGTGGAGGTGCTGTAATACATCAGTGCTTCATGATGGGCCTTAGTGGCTGAAGAGAGCAAGCCAGTAGCTCCTGCATGGCAACAGGGTTTGTACTCAGGGCATCTGGTTGGAAGAGGAGTACCTGTAAAGACATAGGATGAATCTGGGGAAGGAGGTGCAGTAGGTGGGGACATCCCAAGCCTGGGAAATCCCAGAGTGGGGAGAGAGTAATAGGAGCTCAGTTTACTCCTAGTCCATGCCACAACACTCCTCCTAGTTTCCAGGGTGACATCCACAATCCTTGCTCCATAAGAACATCCCTGATCTGGCCTCTGCCTCCCTGTTGACCTCATCTCCAGTCGCTTCTCTAAAGCCATTCTCTTCTTCAGCCGTATTGGGCTGCTTGCTCTTCTCCCAAGCATAGCATGTCGTGGCTTGTCTCCCAGCCTTGCTCATGTCATTTGTTCTGCTCTAGCACCTTTTCCCGCCTCCCCAGTTAGGTATTACCTCCCTCTGGAAGCCATCTCTGAATGCATTTTTCTTGGACCAGGTGAGCTATCCCTCATCTGCTCCCAAAGCTCTTGGTCCATCCTTCTTCATAGTATATATTGCCCAGGAGGGTATTTATCTTTTTAGTTCTCTGCCTCTCTCACTGTACTTGAGATCTTCTTCAGGGCAGGGTCTACAACTCACTCTCTAGCCAGCACGATCAGCACTAACTGTTTCTGAATGACTAAAAGAGGGGGGGCGCCTGGCTGGCTCAGTCGTTAAGAGTCTGCCTTCAGCTCAGGGCACGATCCCAGGGTCCTGGGGTCGAGCCCCACATCAGGTTCCTCCGCTGGGAGCCTGCTTCTTCCGCTCCCACTCCCCCTGCCTGTGTTCCCTCTCTCGCTGGCTGTCTCTCTCTGTCAAATAAATAAATAAAATCTTTAAAAAAATAAAAAACAATAAAAAATAAAATAAAAGAGGGGATAAAGCGATCCCTGTGTGGGTGGGTAACCAGGGAGCAGTCTTGGTCTTAGAGTGAAATAGCCCCCCTGCTTTTTATGAGACAGAACTTGGATAACTATGTCAGAGTGAACATAGGGCACTTGGTGGGAAAGAAGAGCAGGGGAAGTCAGGGAAGTATAGGGAAGCCCTTGACAACACATTTTGCTGACTTTATAACTTCAGGCTACTTGGTGTCACCGGCTATGGTACAATAAAATCCCTTTGCATCCATGAGATTCTGTTGGAGAGGCAAGCGAGGGATGTGAGTCTGAATACAACCCTTGGAATGTAGGTGGCTCCATCAACATGGAGGGGAGATGACCATCTGACCATTTTCCCTGAAGGCACACTATAAGCTCCAATTGCATGAGATGCTCTACAGAAAGGTAGTTGAAGAATGCATCCTCTTGGGACTGTTGGTTCTCTTGGAAATTCACAGTATAAATTAGCATATTAAAGGCTCTGAGAGGTCATGTAGTTAAGAAAGCTATTGTTATCTCAGCATTTTCCAAACATGGGTAGCCACAAAGGGAACTGTGTGTATAATATGCATTAAGAAATGGCAGGGCATACTCTAGCAAAAATGATCATCACACTATCTTAACAGTGATATTATGAAAGATTATCTCACTGGAACTTTGAGGACTGCTGTTCCTTATTCTTGGGAGAAACTCAGCGCAGACATCAGGGAAATACGACCTCTTTCCCCTACTGCTGCTTGTGTGACCGCCAGGGATAAAAACATGCCCAGTGTTAACAACTGCATTTTCAAATGGAAGATGATCAGCTTTCTGCTTCACTCTGAGTGCTGCTTTCTTATGTGCTGTCATGTGGAACGAGAGCATCAGAGAACAAGAGCCAGAAGAAATCTCTCCCTCCTCACTCAGTTCAGGCCATGGGGCTGTGCAGCTAGGGTGTGGAGACTGTCTTTAGGGGAAAGAGCTCTCTAAGTGTGCAGGGCACTGGTAATCAGTACTGTTGGCTCAGGAGAGAAAGAACTCTATTTTAGGGCAAAGGAACAATCACTCTGACCTACATACACTATCACATGTGAGGCTCTAACAGTGGGAAAGTCAGGAAAGCATAATCGTCTCTTTGAAGAGCGAGGTGGAGTCTGGCTTCTCAATCAGCAGGAGGGAACGCGGTCAGAGCAAAGAGGCTGGAGGCTCCCTGCCAGCACTGGAGCATGGAAATGGGCCACTCATCCCTGCCAGAACTTTCTGGAGCCCTCCCTCATGGACTGGACATTTCATGTGCCCTCAGCTCTTTTCCCTTCCTGATTGCTCAGGCTCCAGACCCCTTCTCTATTTTCTCTGCAGGCTTCCTGCTGCAGGCCCTCATCACCAGGCATGGATGGCCTCCATTGCCTGCTGACAGTCTTGCAGTCCAGCTGCTTTCCCCTCCGCTGCTCTGCAGAGAGGTCTTCCTGCAGGACTGCATCCTTCATCCAGCAGGCACCTTCAGTGGCTTCCCACCAACTTCAAGATGTGCCACAAACTCCTTCCCCCGGCTTTCAGATCACAGCCCTTTACAATAGGGCCCTTGTTTACTGTTTAATTCTGTGACCTTAAATGACACAAACCAAATTGATCAACCTGTCTGTTCTGCACCTTCGCTCAAGACTCTCCCTCCCTTCCCCCCACCCTGACTGTGCAAATACTGCCCTTCTTTATGACCCAATTGAAGTTCCACATCCTGCCTGGAGTGTCTTTACAGAGTGACCTCTGATAGGACCTACTACTAGATACCCTTGTAACATTAGCCTTCCTCTCATGTTTTGTTAGCTAACTTTTATAGGTATCTTTTTTTGCCCTAAGGAACCTCTCTACTATATGTCTGTTTGCTATTTCATTGATTTCTATTCTTTGAATTTGCTGGTTCTTTGAAAATACTAATAAAATTGATAAAGCTCCCATTAAGGATGACCAAGTGAAGAGGAAACAAGACATAACCTTAGCAGGAATGACAAAAGAAGACATCAGATGATCAGTGATAATAAAGTGGTATTATAAGCGACTATGTAATATATTTGAAAATATAACTGGCATAAACAAATTTCTAAAAATTCAGCTTTCCAAACTGATCCAGGAAGAAATGGAAAGCCTGAATGATCCTATCCTCGTAAAGACAACCAGTACTTTTTTTTTTTTCCAAGATTTTATTTACTTATTCGTCAGAGAGAGAGGGAGAGAGAGCACAAGCAGGGGCCGTGGCAAGCAGCTGGAGAAGCAGGCTCCCTGCTGAGCAAGGAGCCTGATGTGAGACTTGATCCCAGGACCTTGGGATCATCAACTGAGCTGAAGGCAGACACTTAACCGACTGAGCAAACCAGGTGCCCATCAGTACTTTTGCATAGTCAGATGCTTTTCCCCTTGACACACTGGGAGCTCCTTGATAGCATCACAGTGTATCTCAATATTGCCTGACTCATGTTGGCCATCAGACCCTTTCCAGTACCCTGGCAAGGGTTGGGAGAAAGAGGCCAGCTGCTCACAGACCACTCTCTTGACCTGGTGATTTCCTCTGGCCATACCAGCCCAACCCAAAGCATCTACGCATTTTGCAGAATTTTAGACAGACAAGGCCTTTAGCCTTCCACCTCCCTTTCCCCATCTAGCAGGCAGAGCATGGTGCTAGATCTTGACACTTGGGACTCCCTAGCGGACTGTATGTACAGACACTGCTCTTTGTTGTTCACAGAGGGTAGTAGAGGAGCTGAGGGAGGGGCTGATTGGGCTGAGGTTTCATTCTGGTGCATTAAATAAAGAAGTTGACATGGGGCAAGGGTAAAGATGCATGTCCTGCTCTCTGACTGCTTGGGGGGGGGGGTCTCTCTCCAGAGAACATTTGTTCGGGGACCCCTTGCCAGGGGAAGACAGTCGTGGGAGGCCTGTGCCCTGGCTGAAAGGCCCTGACAGTCTTCGCTGGTGGAAACTCCAGCCTTTGGCATATGCCCTGGGCCAGATGAGCTCTATCTTCTTATCCATTTTGTTTTATTGCCTGATTATCCCAGTTTTATGGTTTGTAGATTATATTCTTTCAGTATTCACTTTGCTCCCTGTTTCTTGTATTTTAATTGTTCTCAGCTGACAACGATTTAATGGCTTTCTTTTATCTCACTTTTACTTTTATCCGTGGCTCGTATTTTATCTAGTTCCTTCATCATATTCAACTTTTATTTTGAGCTTTATTTTTATGCTGTTCATTTTTATTTCAGCCTTGTTATTTGCCTTTTCTGCTGTTTTTAATGACTTTTGCCTTGATTCATCTTTTTGTTGGTAGCATACTGTTACTTTATTGGCTTTTATGCTCTTTCATTACAAAACGACAAGTTTGAGGCAGAGTCATGAGGGAGCCGGTTGTGAGGGCTGTCCAGTGTCTTCGAAAGGACAGTTCGAGTGGCCAGAAGCAGCAAGCCATTCATGCTGACTCCATCCAGTGGAGGCTTATTGGAAGGATACAGGCGAATATCAAAGAAATGAAGAGCAATAGGATATTCAAGCCTCATTAGAAATGGAAAATTATCACCAACAACTGCCTTCTCCATCTGTCTCCCAATCTGGGGTCCCTAGTTTATCCCTCTCTGCTCCTCTGCTTCATGTGCCCTCTCCAAACAGCACAGGTCTGCTTTCCCAGGGCCCAGCCTAACCACCAAGCTCATGTCTGCATGCCTTACGGTCCAGAACCTACTACCATGTAATGGACTAGTCTTGGTTATCCTCTGCCAAATACCAGGAAGAGAGGGTTTAATTTTGCAGTTCTGTTTGGCTTAGTTTTCCACGTCCAGCCCTTTCCCCACCTCCATCAGCTTTAGCCATCAGGATGGCAACAGGTAGTGCCCAAGGCTGTACCTTCTAGGCTGTGGCAGGCAGGTTCCTCACGTAAGGGTAGTGATTGACATGGACGGGAGGGAGATTAGATGCTTTTCTCCTTCCGAATAATCCTGTGACAGCATCATAACCTCTTCCCAAAGATTCCCCTCCCTTCTGCATCATCCCTTCATCTCTTCTTTCTTCAACTAATTATTCACCTAGATTCTTTAAAAGTACTTAGCTGGATTATCTAGTAGACAACTGGCCAAAATTCCAAATCCCCATCCCAAAAGACAAACCCTACATGGATTTTGCTTGTAAATGCTGGAACAAAGTTGTTGTTTTGTTTTTGTTTTTGTTTTTTTTTTTGTATCACATTCTCTACAGCCCCTGTGACGAGGTGTGCTGTAAATCCAGTGTCTCGTCTGACTGTACAACCCCAGGACACTTGGCAAGATGTGCCAACAAGAGAGCAGTGTCTTGGTTTAATTGAAATGAGCCGCCATGTTATTTGCAGCATTCTTATAAGATTCCTTGAAAAGAAGCATGATGAAAGGTCCGTGAGCTGGGTTTGGGGTCGTTTTATCATCATTTCTTGATGAAGTCTTAAAGCCAACAGGAACTACACTCCTGCCTATTGGACTTAAGGGAAAGAACATCTCTTGCTCCCTTATTCCTTTCTCCTGGTAGCAGACCTATATAGGAATCACTCTGGATGGCATGTAGTAGCTGCTTAGTAAATATTTGATGAATGAACTGCAAAGCCATGTGGTCCTAATGGAGAAAGGGAACTAATATCTGCTCAGATCTAGTATGTTCTGGGCACTTTACACGCTTAGGCTGTACAAGGTCAGTGCCTACAACCTTCTGATTTAATGGACTCGGTCCAAAGACTAAGAGCTCTCTGTCAGAACTAGGAAAGGTGGGGCTGGAAATGCAATAACTTTATTCTGTTTATTTGTCATTGGGGCTATGTAATCTGTCTGCTAGAGACCTGAGACCTAGACCCTCTCAGTGGCACTAGGTCCCTATTGCCCATTTGAACCAGTCTGTGTAAGAAGCAGCATGGAGGGCTTCCTTAAAGACAGGTACCTAGCAGGAGCATGCATGTAGGAATCAGACAGGATGTGTCTGAAGCCTGAGGGTCACTTACTGGCTGTGTGGCCTTCGGTGGGTCAAATAACTTCTCTGAACTCCAGTTTGTTTTTCTCTGAAATTTGGTAAAATAACTAGCTTTCAGGCATGTAGACAGGACTTAGTGTGCTAATATACATGAAATGCCACATCTAGTGTTTGACGTATAGTGGACGGTCATTTATAGATGGCTTTACTCTCACTGCCCTCCCGCCACAATCAGTGTGACTTAAATCATAGCCTGAGCCACCTGCTACCTGCTGAAATGCACCTGAGGCCCTCAGTGTTCAGCGGTCATTGTTGACTGTCAGCATTAGCTTAGCAGCTGGGCTTCCCCTGTGAGCATATTCTGCCCCACTCCACTCTATTCCCACCCTGCTGTCTGGAGGGTGAGGTGCTAACTAAAAATCCCCAAAGGGCCCCCACATTCTGGGGGAAGGAAGAAGAAACGATGAGTCACTTTTCCCCCATTAGTTACAGCCGGGTGTCTGCCAGCAGGAGCTGAGACCATCTCATCCAGCAGGCAGGAACCTGCTGTTTCTTGCTCACAGTCTTGGCAACAAGCCTGGCCCCAAAACAAGCAGAGAGTCTCAGGACCACATTGAGAGGGATGTGCTCCCCGAGTGTCAAAGGGGACTGATCCCAGGGAGGTCACAGTCACTGTGGAGGTTGCCAGGAGTGGGAAGGAGGAGACAGTGACTCTTCAGAGTAGTTCGCTGGCTCAGACATGCTGGGGTGGGGGGCGGTCATTGGACTGCCATTCAACCAGAGTCCACCGCACAACTGGAAAGGCTGGCTCCATGTCCTGGGAGGTTGGCATTAGAGTAGAGGAGCGTTCGTGATGAAATGTGTTCTCCTGCTAGGGAGGGGGAAGTGGGAGGCTGCATTTTAGTAAAAGAGCAAAACATCACAAGAACTGTAAAATATTTATGCCTTTGGACTTATTTTTTTCACTTCTGAGAATTCATCATCTGCTAATGATATTTTAAAATATATATATGAAACTGTATATCCCAGTGCTATTTATGGTTGTAAGAAATTAGAAACGACGTCCATTTTGACCACTTGGATCAGGGCATATATGTTAGCCATATCCATAGAATGGAACAGTAGGTAGCCATTAAAAGTAGTGCCTGCAAGGATTCTTTAATAAGCTAGGAAAATGCTCTTATAATATGAAACAAAGATGTAGGACACAGAATTGTACATAAAGCATGATCTCTGCTATTTAAAAAAAAAAAAAAAAGTTCAGTGAAAGAAGATTAGAAGTAAATATGCCTAAAAGACTTTTGATTGCTTCCCAGAGGTAAGATTACCATTCCTTTTTTTTTTTTACCTTTTATATTTCTAAATTTTATCTACTGAGCAAAAAGATAAAAACTGAAAATGAAACAAAAATAAAACCAAGACACGCCAGTATGGATGAACTAAGCCCAAAGAAATAGACTCTGGTGTGGAATTTCAGGCACTACCAGGGCTATGTTTGTTGGAATAAGAGTCATCTTGGACCTGTTGAATAACCCCCCCTCCCCAGAGAGTGGCCTACGTGACTGACTGCTGACCCCGCTCTGACAAGGCTGGGCTTTGGGAACAGCCAGAAATGTTTAGGAGGGGCGATCGGGAGTGTGTGCCCTTCAGAGAGCCAGGCAGCCCGGACCAAATCAGCCCCTGCGGGGGAGGCCTGGTGGAGGGGGAGCAGGGCCCCTACCATGGCCTGGCCCTGTTTCCTGAGAGGACCAAACAATGTATCCATGTGTGTTCCAAGACTTGACCAGCCAGGTATAAATTGGAATGCTTATCAGATTGGCTCCCTCAAGGGACAGCACATAACAATGTAATAATAACAGATTTATTTATAGCCCTTTTATTGAAGTACTTGAGGATTTCTTTTTTTTAATTCTGGAATTTCTCCAACTTTTGGAAACACTGACAAAGATTAGTTTTATTTCCTCTTAAGAAAATCCAGTCTGGCCCCTAGAGGGTCTTTCCCACTGACCCCAATCCTGCCACAAACACCCCTGGCCTGTGCCTCCCTGGCTGGGCCTCTGTGACCGACTCTGATGCATAATTCCTCATTCATTTAACAAGCACCCTCAGAGCCTCACTGTGTGCTGGAACCCCATCCGCTCACACAGAACTGGTGGGGCAGAAGGAGACGCAGATCTGAGACCTTCCATGGCTAGACTGTCAGTTCCTTCTGGGATCTTCTCTCCCTCTTCAGCTCCCATGGCTCCCACATAGGACCAAGGTAGACTTGTGGACTTGAATGGCAGCTGTGGAAAAATGTGGTCATGGGCTTTGTGGCTCACAAAGAGTATACCTGCCTCGGGTTTGGCTTCCATGTTGGTGTCCTAGGGCTACCATAATAAAGTGCCACAAACTGTGTGTCTGGAAACAACAGAAATTTAGTGTCTCCCTGTCTTAGAGGCTAAGAGTCTGAAGTCATGATGTCCTCATGGCCTTGCTCCCCGTGAAGCCTCCAGGGGAGGATTCTTCTTTGTCTTTCCCAGCTTCCGGCATTTGATAGCCATCCTTGGCTTTCCTTGGCTTGTGGATGCCTCTCCCCAGTCACGTGGCCCTCTTCCGCTACATGTGTTCACATGTTCCCTCTGTGCGTGTCTGTCTCTGTGTCCAGATTTCCCCCTTTTTCTAAGGACACCATCATACTGGCATAGAGCCCACCCTAATGAATTCATTTTAACTTGCTTACCTTTATAAAGACCTATTTTCAAATAAGCTCGCATTCTGCACTTAGGACTTCAGGGTATCTTTTGGTGAACACACAGTTCAATCCACGATGATTCCTAAGGCGGACTCAGCTGCCCACTAAGTGTGTAGCCTTGGAAATCACACCACTTCTCCAAACCTCAGCCGCCTCTTATTCTGTAAAATGGGAGTTAAAAAGAACACTTAACTCCAAGGTCATTGCAAGGTCTAAAGGAAGTAATCGGTGTGTGAAGCACGTAACATGACGCCGGGCTGACTCCAGGTGCGGCTCCTCATCGCTGTCATGAAGCTACCAGTTGCCGGCCACACAGTGTCTCCGTTCAGGAGAGAGTCCAGCCTAAGCCAACCGGGGCTGACACTGAGGCTCCAGCTCCACACTGTGGAGGGTCCAAGGGTGGCATGCCCGCAGGTTTCTCCTAGGCTGAGTTGCCAGGTGTCCCAGCAAGCAAGGGCACAGGGCCAGACATAGGGCTGGTGATGTGTCAATGTTCGTAGAATTGAACAATTGGAGCTTGCCTTTCTTTTTTTTTTTTTTAAGATTTTATTTATTTATTCGACAGAGATAGAGACAGCCAGCGAGAGAGGGAACACAAGCAGGGGGAGTGGGAGAGGAAGAAGCAGGCTCATAGCAGAGGAGCCTGATGTGGGGCTCGATCCCAGAACGCCGGGATCACGCCCTGAGCCGAAGGCAGACGCTTAACCGCTGTGCCACCCAGGCGCCCTGGAGCTTGCTTTTCTAAAACAATCTCACAGAGGCCACATTTGCCCTGAGGCCTGCTGGATATAAGAAAGCAAGAGGTCCTCAAAAAATAAATTTGGGGTAAGACCAGAAAACCTTCAACTGAAAAACATGATGTGTCCATTCGTACGACTCTAAGGCTTCTCATGCCGCTGACACTACCCTCACTACGTTCAGACTCTCTTTCTGCTCCATAAGAGGAAGCTTGTACCCTCCTATCTCAGGGCTTTGCACTGCTGTTTCTTCTACCCAAAATACACTGTGCAGCTACCCTCTACCCTCCTTGCCCGTTCCCCAATTTATCTAATTTCTTTACTCACCCATTATCCCCTCCCCCAGTTATTTTCCCTGTTCATTCCCTTCCTAGCATTTAACCCAATCTGTAAGCACATCTTCAGCCTTGTACTTACTCATTTAGTATTTGCCTTTTTCTATCAGGCCAGGTCCCAGACTACAGAGTCTCTGTCAGTTTTATTCCCGCATGGACTACCTCCCACCCAGCTCAGGTCCCGCAAACGGAGGGGTACTTGGGACTATTTTGTGGATATCTAATGGATGGAAGAAGACATTATTTCCCCAGACAAGGTGTGGCCTCATAAGACTGAGGGGGGCTGATCATCTAGGGAAAATGAGTGATTCATAGCTTCTACTTTCAACTGAGTCGTATTTAATCAATGTGATTTGTCAAAGAAGTCAGTTCATTTTCATGTAAATTGACAAGCACCCCACAGCCAACACCACCTTTGTTCGAGTCTGCACTCCACTTCATTCCTTTGGGGCTCGGGTTAATGGGATAACCCTATGAAAAATCTTGCTGCTACAAACAAGAGGTATCCAACAAAGAGGAAACACTAGGGGCTGCTATCCTTGGCATAAACCCCAGGTCTTCACACCTACTTCGCACATGCTCTGTAAGAGCAGTGAAATGATTCTGTTCCCCCAGGAGAGGAAATGAAGCCAGCCCAAGCAGAAGGCTAGGGGGGTTATCCCCTATATGACAGGTGACCAGCAAATAGATTTTTCAGCTCAGGGATGTCACCACATCCAAATCTTCAGGCATCCCTGAGCTCACAGCAAATTCATGGCAAGCTAGAGAGGCTGGGCTTCTGACCCTAACAAGGCATCACAGCCTGGAGAGAGGAGAGTAGCCACAATGTGGTCTTTAAAATAAATCGCAACAATCAAAGCAAATGGGAGATGCTGAGTGTGAAAACAGGCAACATTTTAGAGTGTTTCACAAGAAGAATGATCAGAACATATCTCTGCAACAGGCTAAGCAGTTTGAAAGGTGCTGTTGCGAATAGATTTTGATATCCATGTTGGATCATCAGTAATGTGCTGTTTCTGCATTGTTCCAGAGACAAAAGCAGGTAAATTAACACCAAGACACTATGGCTCGTTCCAGACACAAGGAAGACCTTAAGGGAGTATGGAAGGTTGTCTTCTTAATGAACTCGTAATCATCCTTCCAGCCCAACTTAGGTGTCTCCTCCTCCAAGAAGCCTTCCCTCACCCCTACATTTGGTTAATTGCCCCCTCCTCTCTTCTCTCTGTTGTTACTTACTGTGCTCCATTTTAATGAAATGGACACATGTCTATTTCCTCACTGGGAGGGTAACAATGCCAAGTTAGAAGTAGTGCATAAGCAGTGCCTTCTCTTTGTGGCTGATTGTGTTGTTTTCCAAACTGTAGTCATAAAGTCGTCTTTATAAATAATTTTAAGTAGAAGCAAATCTAGTTAAATTTATGTTAACAAATCTTATGTTAACAAATTTATGTTAAATCTAGTTAACAAATCTAGTTTAAAATTATGAAGTAAAAATATTACAAGTCTTCCTCGACTCTAGCAAAAATCATGAAGGTGATCCTTGAAAAACTGAGGTTGAAAAATATTAGCGTAAGAGCTCCAAATCTTTCTTCTCTGTAGAGCCTCAGGGTGCCATTTGCACCCAGCTCCTCTTCCTGAGGAGATAATTAGCTTGCAGGACAGCGATGGGGTCCGTTTCCTTTTGCCTCCTCTGCAGTGTCTAGCATATAATAGGTGTTCATTCATGATTCCTGGTATGCCCTGCATGAAGTGTGATTGGCCAGGAAAAGAACAAGTGACAAAAGATATAAGTACTTTAATTCTGAGCTTATGCAAGTTCTAAGCCAAATACCATTCGCAAAGCAGGAGTAAGATAAAAAACAGAAACACCGCGTGCTGATAAATTTGTGTGGAACCATGTGATGCAGACTTCCCAGTCACTAGAGACATGGGCAGTTGTGAGGGGCAGAAATCATTCCTGTCAATTTTATTTTTCCGGGGTATGCAGAATTTTGGCTCTCCCTGGGGATGGCATAATTATGTGACCTTTGCTGCTGGGAACTAGGGAATTAAATTCTCCTAGGTCTCCTACAAATACCCCCTACTCGGAGAGGAAGGAATTCTATCTCTCCTTTCACCTCTAGGTAGTTAACAGCGAACCGCATTCACATACGTTTTGCGTGGAAAGTAAGCAGCGGCCTAAGGGTACTTACCGTACAGTGAGATGGATGGCGAAGCTGTGATTTGTCTTGCATTGGCCCGAGGGGGAAATGAAGCATCCTTTTAGCATTGCCGGTCTGCGTGAATCACAATAGGCAAATGAGAACAAGGGCTGAGCACCCATAATACAAATATCCATGTGCAGCGAAGGAAAATGTCAAAGCGGAATTTTGGCTCCACTGGAAATGGGTTGCATTTAGAACACATTAGCTCCTGACACCCAGGGCCTCCGTAATCTACAGCTCTTCCAACTTATTTACTGTAAACTCGGAAGCAGCCAACCTTTCATATTTGCATTGGCTTCTGTTGCCAGGAAGGAAAAAAATAAAATGTACGTGAAAAGAAAATGAGAGTATTGCAAGTCAGTTTGCCGATCGGGGGGCTCGCTGAAGCGCGAGTCCGTGAACTGGGACTGTCTTGGCCACCGTGGTCCTCAACTGGGGAGCTTGCTCAGCTCTCCTATTGTGTTCCTGCTCCAGCCGAGTCCTTGGAAAATAATGGTTTTATTTTGCTCCAGAATTAGAAAATAAAGCAGCTGAAGCTGGGAGTTACGAGTCTTAATTATCCTCCCTGGCCTTTTCTTCAGGAACCTAAAATTGATTCTCAAATTTCTCTTCTGAATTTGATTTAACATTTTAATCTGCATGCCTTCTGCGGGGGCTTTGCCGGCAGCACTGATGACAGGGAGATGAAGGGTTAGCGGGCCGCAGGGGAGGGGCTTGTTATCAGCTGCGCAGTCCTGGTGTTGATGAGAGGTGCCCAGGGGTCGTCTGGCCCATGTGTGAGAAGGCCCTTCATCTCCTGCTCACCTTGATCAGAATGAAAGCTGGAATCATGCCTGACAGGCAGCGGCCTCTGAACTTTTGTTTTAAACTAGGAAGCTGTCCCCTGAGATGCTGACTTATTAGCTCTAGGAATTGATAGAACAGTAAAAGAGTCCATAGACTTCTGTAATATTGATTGGGCTGCCATTTCTCTTTCTTCTGTGGCTCAAAATATGGATTTTCCTGACACTAGCCTTAATTTGAATTAAACATTTAAAATATGCCTCTGCCCCTTTGGGGTTCCCCACCTGAACATTTGGGAACTTCAGTACAACATACGGATTATGGGCAAAACTTGTCAGGGAGTGGAAATATGAGGTCTTGTGTCTCTGCAGTTCATCGATTTCAGAGGCTCTGCTCTACCAGGAGCAGCTGGGTGGAGCGTATGAGTACCAGAGCCGGGCAATCAGGGGCCAGATCCCCGTGTGACCTTGAGCAACTCATTCAGTTGCTCTCTGCCTCCGCTGACTCACCTGCCAAATGGGGTGAATACACCCTGATAGCTGGACCACTGGTGGAGTGAGAGATGGTACATGCAGTGTGCTCAGTGTCCACGGTGGACGGGGGAAAGACGGAGCAGTGTAGACAGCCCAGAAGAAGTAAGCTTACAGGATAAATGCAGGGATAGCATCAGACATGAGAGGAGCCCTGGCACCTGGAACAGCATCCCACCCGAGAGGCTCACGGTTCAGAGCTTCAGAAGCAAGATAGGGTCTGGTACAGGGACTAAATAGACCTTGACCTGAGGCCAGTTGAAGGAGGCAGGGCGTGACAGCTGGCAAAGAGAAACCTGGAGGCAGAGTCTTAGTGATGGCCTCGTTGGGATCTTCCTGACACCAGATGATAACCTTCTCGGAGCCTCTTTCTCTCTTGCGAGGTCACAGTCAAAAGAAAATGAGTTTCAGCTTCCGCATGAAGGTGCTGACACTGAGTTAGCAAATTACCAACACTTAACTGTGCACTTTCTCCATGCTGGCAGATTGATTGATATTTGTTGATTTTAGGGGCACCTGGGTGGTGGAGTTGGTTAAGCGTCTGACTCCTGGTTTCAGCTCAGGTTCTGATCTCAGCGTTGTGAGACGGAGCCCCGCCCCCCTGTCCTCGGGCTCCAGGATCAGGGCAGAGTCTGCTAAAGTTTCTCTCTCCCTCTCCCTTTGTCCCCCACCCCCCATCCGTGCAGGCATGCTCACACTTTCTCTCTCTGATAAATACATCTTAAAAATAAAAAAAAAAAAACCACTTGTTGATTTTAAGCTTCACAATAGCCCAATATAGTAGAATCCGTTATTATTCACATGTTATGGATGCGGAGATCAAACTTTGGAGAAGTTAATACATTTTGGCCAATGATCACAGAGTTAGGCATATCGGAGCTCACACTCGAAGACAAGTCATTCTGATTCCAAGATTCTGGTATTAACCATCATACCACACTGCCTTTGAATTGACTAAGACTTTATTTCTCTGACATACAGCAATCATTCCCTGAGCCCCTCTATTAAGCCAGACCTTAAACTAGGCAGTAAAGTCAGGGAGATGAGTAAGTACAGAATCTTGCCTTGGGGAGCTCTAAAGGGAAAATAAGATGTGTGGGCACAGTCGACAAAGCAGGAGGGAATGTGCAGGGAAGCAGGCATGGGGGAGCTGCGATCTCAGGTGGAGAAGCCAGAGCAGGCTCCTCAAAAGAGGTAATGTTTAAACTGGGCTTTGAAGCTTGGATAGGAGTTCTCCTGATAGATACAAAGGCGTGTTCTTTGTTAGTTGACCGAGAGCAGCTGGGATGGCTCAGTGTTTTGGCAACATGGGCTGCTGATGGCCCTATCAGCTCCTAACTAACCTCTCACTGGGCAGCTGGCAAGCCTGCCTTTCTGTTTCCACAGGTTCCTGTTTGCAGATAAACTGCAAGGAGCCTGCTTGTTAGGGTACTTTCAGTTCCTCCTTAATTTCCAGATTAGAAACCTTGAGTATTAATTGCCAGTTAGCTCTTGGATAGGCTGACCTTCAACCAGCATTTTCAGAGCAGTTCCTGTCGGCCTGACTCTGCTTTACCGAGCAGGGACGGAATCACCAGATAAATATGATACATTTTCTTGGAATGTTAATTCTACCCAAAGATGCAAGGGTTTCGTTTCCTATTGTATTTAGATATTTTATAGACTGAGCTGCAAAATTAGCATGATTCATAAGAAATAAAACATGAGCATGTCTTAGAAATGTCACTGTTGACTTGGGCCATTATGTGGCTTGGCAATTTCTTCTCCACCATGAAAGGTCTGAATGGGCCTCACGTAAGGTTGCCTGCTTCTGGCCAAGAGAGCGCTTGGGGTCGATCCTTCACCTGTTCAAAAGCTGAACCCCCACGCTCTCCCTGTAGAAGGGACCAGGGTCCGTTCCCTGGTGCAGAATCCAGTAAAGCCTGTTCTTTCCTAAAGACGGGTACCGCGACGGCACCTCACGCTTCGCCAGAAGTGGCTGAAATCTTAGAGCGCTTTAATGTCTTGCTCGGAATTAAAGTAATGGGAGACACAACCATAAGAAACCCACTCTAGGCCGTGTCGAGTCATAAAACTGTAATGCTGTGAAAGCACAGCAGCCAGAAATCACTGGTGATGTGAAGGGAGCAAAATAAATATCGGCTGGCTTTTTAATTAACTGCCTCTAAATAATGAAAATGAGCAAATTAGACTCGCTTTTAGTAGCAAAATACCATTATAATTTGAATATTCCTATTGATGGACAGCATGGTGTCTTTGACGGAGGCACGTAAATCAGGCAGGGCTCTTGCGCATCTCCTGGAAACCACACACCACTTAGCGTGCACCTGCTCTGTCCCCGCCGCACAAGCGCCAGCCGTGGTTGTGCCTCCCAGACCTGTGAGAGGGGCAAGTGTGAAGAAGCCAGAGCACAGAGCCTTCCACCCTACCTCTAGATCCCTTTAATAATTATTGCCAGGCTACTGAAAAGACAATTGTGATTAAGGGATGGGCTCTAAAGTCAGGGAGATCTGAATTTAGATCGGATTACAATTACTTTAGGACCCTGGGCAAGTCTTCCCTCCCTGTCTTCCAGCATCCTCATCCCTGTCATGGTCCTTGCACGAAGGGTTTCTCCAAAGCCCCCGGCACAGTACCTGACACATAATAAGCACTGGAGAACTATTAAGTGGTGAGAACAGGCCTCCTGCCTTGTTCCTGGCCTTAGGAAAGAAGGATCTAATTTTTCACCATGAGTATGATGTTAGCTGTAGGTTGATCATAGACGCCCCTTACCAGTTTGAACAACCTTCCTTCTAATTCTAGTTTCCTGGAGGCTGTATTGTGTATGGGTCTTGAATTTTGGTGAATTTTTTTTTCACATCTATTGAAGTGACCCTATGGTTTTTCTCCTTTATCCTGTTAATATAGTAATTACATCGACTGAACCCTGCATTTCTGGGATAAAGTCTACTTAGTCATAATCCTTTTTATAGAGTTGGATTAAATTTGCTAATATATTGTTGAGGATTTTGTGTCTATGTTCATGACAGATAGAGGTCTGTAATTTTCTTCACTTATAATGTCTGCCAGGTTTTGGTATCAGGGTAATACCAGCCTCTGAAAAGGAGAATGCGTTCCCTCCTCTTCTATTTCCTAAAAACAAATGATATATGATTAGTGTTGTTTCTTCTTTGGATGCAAGATAGAAACCGATGAAAACACCTGGCCTGGAGTTGCTTTGTGGAAAGATCTTCTGAAAAAATCCAATGATTTAATATATGATTTAAATATGGTAATAATCAACAGGGGTTTTTCTTAATCTACTCACTTTGAATTTGCGGTACTCTTCCTTCAGTACATTCTTGATTTTAGAGCTTTCTTCTTTTATGATATATGCATTTGAAGCTATAAATGTCTCTCTAAGCACCAATTTAACTGCATTTCACAGATTTTAATAGATTGTATTTGTACTGTCTTCAGTTCCAGTTATTTCTCTTTCAATTTCTTCTTTGTTCATGTATTGTTTCAATGTATATTGTTTAATGTCCAAATACCTGGGCTTTCTTTAGATTGCTTATTGTTAAACGCTATCGATTTCCAATTTAATTCTATTGTAGTCGGAGAACATACTCTAGGATTTCAGCTTTTAGATTGATTGGGTCATTTTATGGCCCGTACATGGTCTTTGTGACCATGACACGTGCGGTTGAAATGAATGTGTATTCTGCAGGTGCATGTACTGTTCTATAAATATCAGTTAGGACAAGTGGTTAATAGCATTGTTTAGGTTACCTATGACTTTATTCCTTTTTGTGTTGTTATTCTGTCAATTATGAAAATTCTCCCACAGTGATTGTCGAATTGTCTGTTTTGTCCTTTAATTTTGTCCGTTTTTGCTTCATGTGTTTTGAGGCTCTATAATTAGGTGCACGTGCTTTTATAATAGTTCTCTCTTCCATTTGTAATTATGTAATGTCCTTCGTTGGCAATATTATTTGTTCGACATCCATTTCATCTAATATTAATGTATCTACTTCAGCCTTGCTGGGCCCGCCATTTGTATCAGACATTTTTCCTACCATTCCTTTTGTCCTGTGCATGTTTTTATATTAAGAGCGCATCTCTTATAGACAGCACACATACAGTTGTCTCTTGCATTTTTACTCATTCTGATAATCTCTGCCTCTTTATGGGGATGTTTAAGGTGATTATTGATATGGTTAGATGTAGATCTACCATTTTATTGTTTGTTTTTTGTTTAACCTCCGATACTTGTTCCTTTCCTAACTTCTTTGGGATTGTTTGAACATTCTTTAGAATTTCACTTTGGTTATCATTGACTTTTAGCTATACCTCTTTTCCTTTAGTTTTAATGGTTACTTGCTGTCTGTATATATCTATAAATTTTCAAAGTCTTCATAGAATTATACTTCCTAAAAATACTTCCTAGTATTTTACCGCTTTGTATAAACTGCAGAAACACTGCAACTTTATACATTTACCACTCTTCTCCTACCATCTTTTATGCTATCGTGCTCTCATGCATCATATCTATACATATTATAAGCCCCCTACACAATGTTAGAATTTTACTTTAAACAATCATATATATGTGTATATATATATACATATATATAAAATAAAATATATATCATAAAATACAGATTTTTTAAACAATCATATATATATGTATTTTTTTAAAAGAAATAGGAGAAATGTAGTGTCGTAGATTTACCTAGATACAATTCCTGATGATCGATCTCCCTTTATCCCTGCAGACTCATGTTTTCCATAATATCATAGAGTTCTATTTTGCCAGGAAAAAAAAAATTCCTTTAGCATTTCTTATACGACAGTCTGGTGGAAATGAACTGAAATGTCTGCATTCCATCTTCTTTCTCGAAGGCGATTTTTTGCTTGTTACAGAATTATGGGCTGATAGACCTTTTTTTTTTTTTCTTTTAGTCCCTTAAAGATGTTGTTCCCTGGCCTGTAACTTCAACGGTTTGAGATTCATTAGCAGTCATTCAAATTATTGTTTCCTGTTTATAATGCCATTTTTCTGCGGCTGCTTTCTCTTTCTCTTCAGCTTTAATGCACATAGGTGTAGTTTCACCCATATTTACTCCTCTTGGGATTTATTGGCTTTTTGAGCACATGAATATATGTCTTTCACCAAATTTGGAAGGTTTTCAGCCATTATTTATTTGAATATGATTTTTGCCTCATTCTCCCTCTCCTCTCTTTCTGGGACTCCAATGACCTATTATGTAAGACTTTTTGATAGCAACCCATAGGTCCCTGAGGTTATATTTTCTTCAATATTTTTTCTCTTTCTATGTCAAATTTCTCACAAGTCGTCAAAGCTCTGTTTATCTCTGTGTAGTCTTTGTTCTCTCTTTCCTTCAAATTGGATACTTTGATATTGATTTCTCACATATTCATTCACCCATCCTATCATCTCTATCCTGCCCTTAAGTCCATCCAATGACTATTTTATTTCAAATATTATCTTTTAATTATAGAATTTGTATTTGATTCTTTTTTCTATGTTGTATTTGTCTGATGAGATTTACATCTTTTCATTCATTATCAGCATATTTTCTTTTATAGCTCTAAGCCTACTTATAAAAATAAATAATACACTTTTTTGAAAATACAAATACCTGAGTCATCTTGGCATTGGGCCCTGTTGTCTTTGCCCTTCGGAAATGGTCACGTTTTCCTGACTCCTCATATACCAACGAAGGGTAGATTATATCCAGGGTATTTTGTATGTTATACTGAGATGACACTGAATTGTCATATTCCTTCCCAAGAACTGTTGGTGTTTTGTTTGAACAGGCAATTAACTTATTTCAACTCAAACTATAAACCCTCCCTTGCCTGCTATGGGCAGCAGTTCAGCTCTCAGTGCACATGGCTTTCAGTCTGTCCCCCACATGCACAATTCTGAGGCCAGCCAGAGACATGGGTATTTCAGCATAGACTGGGCTTCCCCTTCCCTGGTTCACTCCTCTCCGGGAGCCCTCCCTCACCCTCCAGCAGTCCTGTCCATCTGGCCAGAAAGACAACAGGTTTGCTATCAGAGTGTTAGTCCCCCAGTTCCGCCAGAGCTGCACTTGCCCTCAGGCAAAGGATCAGTACAGAAGACTCGTAAATACACTTCGTAATACTGAACGGCACACTCAGAAACGGTTAAGACAATACATTTTATGTTATGTGAATTTTATCACATTTTAAAAAATTGTTAAAAATCCAAGAACACACCCGTTTTTAGTAGTTTTTTTCTACTCCCCTCCAAAATCTGTTGACTTTTAGTCGCTCTCCAGGCTTCAGGTATTTGGGAGGGGGAGCTATTTTTCCAGGGTTGTGGGTATTGTGAAAGAGTCAGGGTGTTAGGAGCCTACCCATTCACATCAGAACAGAACTCCTTAGTTCCCTTTACTTGAATCTTTTACAACCCCAAGTTTGCTGTCCTCCCAGTTTCAGGGAAATAAACACAGTGCATTACATTTTCTGTGAGTTTGAATTATTCTAATTAGAAAAAAAAATGTAATGAGAATTTTGATATTGTATGACCCAACATGAAATATATAATTGTCATTTTATAAAATTATTATTTTACTATTAATCTAGTACTAATATTATTGAATTTATTTTATAAAAATAAATTTTTCTTTATAAAAAATGACACATTTTTAATTTTGGTGACTAAATGAATTATAAATTCAAATCCTATTGCCAGAAGACTTCTACCTTAGCTGATAAATAATGAAAGCCATTTATCAGCCATACATCTGAATTTCTGTAAGTGACCAATGTGCTATTATTTAAATATGCAATATCATTAGAATTTCAAAGTATTTTCTGTTTTATAATAAAAACCATCCAAAGCAGTAAGAGGCCATGCTAATTCAAGGCCTGACAATCAGCACTTTGGGAACTTGAGCTAAATTTGGCTTAATCATCTGAAGAAGGCCAAATGGGCTGTTGTTTTAAGTGGAAACATTACTCTAAATATTACGAATAATGCTGAGATATAAAAATCAGCATTAAAGCAGAACAATTCTATAATTACTGTAGGATGCATCCTCTGTACTTTGCATGTATTTCTATGGAAAATTAGCCTTAATGATGGACGCTATTAATTATGTAGAGCAACACTGTCCAACAGAAATATAATTCCAGCCACATACATAATTATTTATTTTCTAGTAGCCACATTAAACAAGAAGAAACAGGTGAAATTGATTTTGATAATGTGTTATATACCTAAAATATCCAGTATTATCATTTTCATGTGCTGTCAAATAGAAAATTATTAATGAGAAATTTTTCATAAAAAGGTTTTTCAAATCTGATGTGTATTTTACACTTATAAGACATCTCAATTTGAACTCTAAATTTTCATTGGAAATATTTGGTCTGTATGTAGATTTCATAATTTATGGTTGAAAAAACTGATTCACATACCCAAACATACTTAAAAGTTTTCCAGTAACTGAATTGGGCAACTGTTCTTAAATGTACAGTTCAAATGATAAAAATTAGATAAAATTTAAGATCCAGCTTTTCAGTCACGCTAGCCACATATCCAGTATTCAAGAGCCGCACTGTAGCTAGTGGCTTCCGCCCTGAAAAGTGCAGAGTAGAGCATTCAAGAAGGTGTCCTTCGAAGGGAAACTTGCCTCCTGTGCCTATCCAAGCTGCTAAAGACACTGTAAATGAGAAAAATTCAGAATGAATTACAGAAAAAAATAAAATTGAAAAAATTGGGTGGAAGCAAACAAAGCCTTCAAGTTTGATTGGGTTACAGTGTCTGACTGGTTCAGTGTTGAGGCTGTATGTGAGACCCCTGTTTGGACACTGGGAAAAAGGAGACAGGAAGAGATTCCAAAGATTTTACCTGTCAGCATGGATCTATACCAATTCCATTTGAATATTAGTCTTCAGGTCTTCCTCTGGTTAATTGAGGAGTTTATAATATTCAGTCCTCATATCTTGAAAACTCATTAGCACTCATTAATTATTTGGTCCTCACAATCCCAGATTTCAAGATATGTTACAAAGCTGTAGTAATTAAAACAGTATGGTACTGGCACAGAAACAGACACATAGATCAATGGAACATAACAGAGAGCCCAGAAATAAATCCATGCTTATGTGGTCAACTAATCTTCAACAAAGGAGGCAAGAATATAAAATGGGGAAAAAATAGTGTCTTCGATAAATGGTTCTGGGAAAACTGGACAACTACATACAAAAGAATGAAACTGGACCATTTTCTTATACCACACACAAAAATAAACTCAACTTGGATCTAGATATGAGACCCAAAACCATAAAACTCCTAGAAGAAAACATAGTAATTTCTTTGACATCGGCCATAGAAACATTTTTCTAGATATGTCTCCTTACGCAAGGGAAACAAAAGCAAAAGGAACTCATAGGGAGAACATCAAAATAAAAAGCTTTTGCACAGGAAAGGAAACTATCAACAAAACTAAAAGGCAACCTACTGAATGGGGGAAGATATTTGCAAATGACATATCCAATAAAGGGTCAGTATCCAAAATACATAAGGAGTTTACACAACTTAACACCAAAACAAACAAATAATCTGATTTAAAAATGGGCAGGAGACCTGAATAGACATCTCTCCAAAGCAGATATGCACATGGCCAACAGACACATGAAAAGTTGCTTAATATCACTCATCATCAGGGAAATGCAAATCAAAACCACAATGAGGTATCACCTCACACCTGTCAGAATGGCTGAAATAAAAAACACAAGAACCAATAAGTGTTGGCAAGTATGTGGAGAAAAAGGAACCCTCATGCACTGTTAGTGGAAGTGCAAATTGGTGTAGCCACTCTGGAAAACAGTATGGAGGTTCTTCAAAAAATTAAACATAGAATTACCCTATGATCCAGTAATTCTACTACTGGGCATTTACCCAAAGAAAGCAAAAATACTAATTCAAAAAAAAAAAAAAAATCTGCACCCCCTATGTTATGGCAGCATTATTTACAATAGCCAAGATATGGAAGCAACCCAAATGTCAATCAATAGATGAATGGATAAAGAAAATGTGATCCATAGATATAGATATAGATAGATATAGATATAGATATAGATATATGTGTGTTATATCTATAATAGAATATTACTCAGCCATAAAAAAGAATAAGATCTTGGCATTTGCAACATGGGTGGATCTAGATGATAAAATGCTAAGTGAAATCAGTCAGAAAAAGACAAATACCATATGATTTGATACACATGTAAAAATTAAGAAACAAAACAAATGAACAAAGAAAAAAGAGACAAACAAAAAACAGACTCTTAAATACAAAGAACAAACTGGTGGTTGCCAGAGTGGGTGACATAGATAAAGGGGATCAAGCCTACACTTTTATGGTGATGAGCACTGAGTAGTGTATGGAGATGTTGAATCACTATATTGTACACCTGAAACTAACATAACACTATGTGTTAACTATACCTCAATGAAAAAAAAGAAAAAAATATTTGGTCCTATGGATAGCTCCTATTTCTGAAATTGTGAGCCCTGACTCTGATTGTAAGAACAGTTGTAGGCTTCTGGGGACCTCAGCGTCTCCTAAGATTCCCTCCCTGTGGGAGGTAGATGCTTACAAAAACTTTGTTGATGGAGATAACTGGAGAGTGGTAGAGGGCCATTATATGTGTATAGGACTTTTTCATTCTCCAGGCACTTCAGCATCCATTATTTCCCCTAAAGGCCAAGTAGGAGTTAGCTGAGGTGGATTCCAGGTAATGACTGTGGACTGGGTCTGACTGAACTGCACCCAACAGCTGTGGGCAAACAAGATCCCTTCATTTTTAAATAAGACTCTCCACCCTCTTTGACAGTCCCCCCTTCCTGCTTGCCAGTGAGAAAGGTGTCTGTTCCCATCTGGTAATTGCCTCCAGGTCAGTAATTTTTGAGACACAGAGTTTTAAAACATTCTTGGCAAACATTTAAAAATCCAGCTATGATGAACTCAGTCACTGTCCTATTCAGTGTGGTTTCCTTGCTCCCTCCCTTCTCTTGCCATCTGACAGCTCCTGACCTAAACTGTGGATACCTGGGGATCAACCAGTGAGGTCAGCAGAAGGGCAGGGAGTTGCTCCCACTGGCGAGGGCACAGAGGTGGGACTAGGAAAGAGCTCTCTCATCTGCCAGGCATTGACCTGCACTACCCTTCTGCCAGGAACAGAAGCCCCGAAACGCCATTGTAAAGAGGAAGACATGATGGCATCTCTAGGCAGGGTCTTGTCCCAGCAGAGATGTGTGAGCTGAAATTCAGCCCTCCTGGCAGCCGAAGCACCCCTCTGTGGTAGCTACATGATAGTAAACAGCTGCGCCTGGAAGCATTTAGGCGTGACATTGACTGACCATCATGCTTTGTGTTCTCACCACGCCCAGAACAGACACCTGTTACAGCCTTTGAGTACTTTATTGCACTTAACTCTTTGTTCATCTGCCTCCTCTTCCTGTCTGCGAGCACAGAGCTAGTCTCTGATTCATCCAGATCTCCCGCCGCTGGTCAGGCAGGTCTGCACATAAAGAGATGCAGTTTGTATTCACTGTAGACCCAAATAAGTGCTGGATCCCTCGTAAATGCTCAATAAATTATAAATAATTTTATAAATTATTATTCACTCAATTTCTGTTTATTATGCACATCTAGGGAAGGTTTGCTGAGTGAATGATGAATACAACACGTTTGTACCTGGAGTCCTTCAGCTCCAGACCACTGGTCACCAGGCAGAACAAATGACCACCCCACATCTCTTCAAGTTCTACTTGACCTAATTGTGATTAGCTGACCCAGGGGGACTTCTCCAAGTCTCTTGGCATATATAGTACTTGTTGTATCATTTATTCACTCAAAAAATATTGCCAAAGAAGGAAAAATGCATTGTCTTCTTTGGTCTTTCAGCAAAGCAATAACTATGCCGTGTAAATCTTCCAAAAGGAGGGGGATTTTGATCTCAGAACATAGGAAAATGACTTTTTAAAAATTTTTATTTATTTATTTATAATTTTTTTATTTGAAAGACAGGGCTGGAGAGCAAGCAGGGGAAGTACCAGACGAGAGAGAGAAGCAGGCTCCCCGCTGAGCAGGGAGCCTGATGTGGGGCTCGATCCCAGGGCCCCGGGATCACCACCTGAGCTGAATGCAGATGCTTAACCCACTGAGCCACCCAGGTGCCCCAGAAAATGGCTTTTTAAATAAAAGAATATGTTTTATTTTGCTCAATACCAAGTAGACAGAAAGCTATAAATGGTGACAGCACCCCTCCCCCTGACTTCGCTGTCTAATAGAAATAAAGTAAGTCGCCAATATGCATTTAGCTACTTGCAGGCTTGAAAGCAGGATTTATTCTTATCGCAATAATGAAAAGCAGATAGACCTTCACACTTCCCAGAGCACTTGCGCATTTCGTGTGTCAGCGTGGCCTCATGGCCCTTTCAGGATTCGGCGTGGTCATATCCTCAGTTGTAATGAAGAGGAATTTAGGAGCCAGCCAAGGTCACACAGCTGAGAAGAGGAGAGCCGGGACCCCAACCAAGGTCATCTGCCTGCCACCAGACACATGAGGGAGCAGCAAAAGCGATGATCCATCACAACTTTCCCTTTCGCTTTCTACTTTGGGACATTTTAAGTTTTTATCGAGAGCAAGAGGGCTTAAAATCAACTCTTTCTTTTAAAGTATAGATTTATTTCTCAGTCCAGCCCTAATTTGATATTCTGGACATGATTGCCTCTTGATGTGATTAGCATTTGTCCTCTCCCATTTTATTATACTTAAAGTGACTGCAGATGGCTCTAGGTAGCTGTGTGCAGTACCCTTTACACATCGTACCCCCTGCCCAGCCCTCTGGCAGCGCGGTCGGTGGTCACGGTCTGCCAGGCGTGCGTGCTGGAGGACACAGTGTGCAGCGGACAGCAGGTGGGATCGCCCTCCATCTGGAGGCACCTCGCCAATCTGGAGGAGAAGTCTTTACAGATCAATCGTTTTCCTCGGGCCTGGGGCGGTGGACCTGGCCTGGAGCTGCCTCAAAGACTAGCTGCATGCTGCGGGTAGAGTGTTTCTCAAGGGGGCGCTATCGCTATTTTGGGTGAGATGGTTCTTGGTGAATTAAGACTGGCCCACTCGGAGCAGGATGCTTAGCACCCTTGACTCTTGCCCAATAACGGCCGTTCGCGACCTCCTGCCGCTGTGACGAGCAAAATTAAGCAGCCGCACAGTGCCCACCCACCCCAAAAACCCACCCTGTGAAGCAGTACAGGCCCTGGATGAGATTTTGCAGACCCGGGGTAGAGTCGCTGACCAGTGACGTTCAGGAAGCTAAGTGTATGTAAGCCGCGGCTGATGGGTACAAGGTGTTTCAAAGAGCAGACGGGTTTTGAATGATTCAAAATATTTCTGCTGATGAAATCGTCTCCGCAATCAGCCCCTTCATTTCTCAAACAAACAGGGAGTTTGCCAGATGTGTGTGACTTTTCTTCAATATAATGACAGGGATAAGAGCTATCATTGATGTAGGGCTTAACGTCATGCCCGGCACTATTAAGTGTTCCATGTGTGTTAACTCATTTAATCCTCCCAACAACCAAAATTGCAATGAGGTGACTATGACTGATACCATCCCATTTTACAGATGAGGAAACAGGCACAGAGAGGTAAGTGACTTGCCCAAGGTCACACAGGTAGTTAACTGAAGAGGTAGAATTCGAGTCCAGCCTCTCTGGCTCCAGAGCCAGATTGTAACCATCCATGTTTGGATGAAGATCTGGAAATGAAGTTTCTTGCCCCCCAGCACTCTGTGGACGTCAAGCTCTACCTAGGTGACTCACTACAAAGGCTTCGGCTGTGAGATATAACACATGTTGTGTTACTCTGAGGTTGGGAGTCTTCTGAGAGGTGATGGGCTATGTTTTAAGCATCAGGAACAAAATATGGAATCATGATCTGGGTGGAAGATGTGCTTGGTAAGTTACAAGAACAGACTTCTCAAGCTTTTTGGTCTCATGACTCCTTATACTCTTAAACATTAAACATTAAGGACCCTCAAGAGCTTTTGTCTATGTGGGTTATGTCTATCGATACTTACTATAGAAAAAAATTAAACTGAGAAACTTTCAAATCCTTATTTATTAATTCACTTAAAAATAACAATAATAAATTCATTACATGTTAACATAAATAACATGCTTTGATAAAAAAATTTTTCCCCCCGGGGTGCCTGGGTGGCTCAGTCGGTTAAGTGTCTGCCTTCAGCTCAGGTCATGATCCTAGGGTCCTGGGATCAAGTCTCTCATAGGGCTCCCTGCTCAGTGGGGAGCCTGCTTCTCCCTCTGCCTGCTGCTCCCCCTGCTTGTGCTCTCTCTCTGTTAAATAAATAAATACAGTGTTTAAAATATATTTTTTTTTCCAAAACAAAATAAATTAGTGAGAAGAGTGGCATTGTTTCCATTTTTGCAATCTCTTCAATGTCTAGCTTGCTAGAAGACAGCGAGAGCCTCATCTGCTTCTTCTTGAGATATATTGTTCAGAGGAAGCATGTGAAGAAAAAAATAGGGCCTCATCCAGGTATGTAGTTGGAAAAGGGAGGAGTATTTTAAAAATCTTTTCAGATAACTATAGATATTCTTCTCTGATAACAATACCTGAACTCCATAAGTAATAGTTCCTTAAAGGTTAGCTATAATAGGGAATCTGAAATCACGTTAATGAATTTACCATATACTGTTATATTAAAATCCACCGGTTGGTCTCGCACTGTGAATGGATCTTTTCCCCATTCGTGACTGTGTAAGACTATACCTTGGTCATCTGGAAGATACTGATTCACTGGCAAGTCGGTCTTTCAAAACTTGACGTATTTCATTATACGGTATCCCACAGTCACAGTCATTAGTATCGCTAACCATCTCATCAGAAAAGTATTAACGTAAATTGTGAAAACTTACTGTGGCAGACACGAGTCTTCCAAAATTAAAAGCGCTAATCTTATCATTGGCAACAACTACTACTGGTTCTTTTCCTTGAAATGACGGGCTTACTTTAGAAAGAAGTCTGCCACACACTCCTGTTTGAATAAACATAGTTTGTCCATCAATCCTTCTTTCAAGTAAAAAAGGCATTCTGTGTCAAAGGGTCCTAGTGTCAGCTCCCACTCGACTCACACAAATGCTTTTCTTCGAGACACATTAGCATACTTTGCTCTGCAAGGTGCTTCACGTATACTTTCCATTTTGTTACATAGAATATTAAAAAGTTGTATACTTGAGGATTGAGATTTAATGAAATTAATAATATTTACTGCATTATCTGGGTTATTCTTAAGTGAAATTGACTTTTTTTTTTTTTTTACTCCAACTGTATGTGATAAAGAATACAGGTAGGTACTACTAGGGCACCTGCATTTTTATTTTTATTTTTTAAGATTTATTTATTTATTTATTTATTTATTTGGGAGAGAGACAGAGACAGAGATAGCAAGACAGAGCACAAGCGGGGAGGAGAGGGAGAAGCAGGCTCTCTGCTGAGCAGGGAGCCTGATGCAGGGCTCCATCCCAGGACCCTGGAATCATGACCTGAGCCGAAGGAAGATGCTTAACCCACTGAGCCACCCAGACACCCAGGCCCCAGCACTTTTATTCACCATTGCTTTTATACCATCGGTGCAAATATCACCACAGTGAAAAAGACAAGTAATGTCTTAATGTTACTAGCATGGTAATTTGACTCTGTGGAGCCTGAGGGGTCTTGGGGATCCCAGCGGTCCACAGATTGCCCTTGGAGAACCACTGTCCTACCATGTCACACTCACCCAGTGATAAGCAACAAGGAAGAACAATGAGCATGCTGGATTTAGAATCAGAGGATCTAAATCAGTCCTTGATCCACTCCTTACTATCCAAGTGACCTTGGGTGAACCACTTAATCTCTCTGAGACTCAGTTTCCTCATCTGAGAAACAGAATCACCACAACCTGTTGTTCAAGGGTATTCAAGGTTAGCCACCAAGTATAGTCTAAAATCTGTTTCATTCACCCATTCATCCATCAGTTTCATTCATTTCTCCCAGAATCTTACAGGAGGACTTAAGAGACAGCTACACCAGTGTCTGGGGGGCGTTGGGAGGTGCGTTCCTGTGGAAGAGAAGGTGATGGTGAGATAGACAGGGGTGCTGAGGGAGGGAACCATCGTGTCCCACCCTGCTACTGCACGGGCCCCTCTTCTGGTCTGGACTCTCAAGGGGGCCTCTGGGGAAGCCGAGTTCAGCTTCCTGAGGCCATGGCCAAGGCAGATCGGGCCTGGCAGCCTGGTGCTGCTGCCCTCACCTCCCCACAGAGTCCATTGCCAGCCCAGTAAGCGTGTCCATCTGTGTGCTGCTCTCCTACCCAAGAAAGCGTATCAGAAAGTCAGATTTTAGAAGTGGTATTTTTATACGGAAACCACCACTTAGCATCATCATTACAAACTTTTACTTTAAGCACATCACCACCCCCCCCACACACACACAGACTGCAATCCTTTATCAGTAATAACAAATTCTCGTGGCAGACCTCACAAAAGATGGAGACAGCCCAGTGAGTCACATATCGGTGCTGGGAACTGCACTTTGAAATATCCTTCCCCCTCAGCACTCCATCCTGGGACCTTTCTTCCACAGAACCTCTCTCAACTTATGGTGTTCTTAATTTGCTATCTGGTGTCGTTCTAGGTAAAGACAAATTAAAATGTTAAATTATGAGCATGAATTTTACCATTCATCTTTATACTATGCAATGCCAGTTTTAAATGCAAATATAAGAGCAGTTAACTGCTGTGCAGGGTCTCCCAAAATTACAGAATTTACATTTCATAGCTCATGTATGCATATGTATTTCATTTTTCACCAGAGCAGGGTAAATGCCACACGAACACAAATGGAACTCAACTGTTTTTATTTTGCTTCTTGATATGCACACATTTTATCCACACTCTCTGCCCTAGGCTTACTGATAGGAAGGACAGCCCCAGACTACAGGAACCATAGGCTGTCCTAGCTGTCCTCTTCCTCTCTGCCATTTCCAGCATAAGCGATTGACTACTATAGGGAAGTAATGTGAGTAAGAAAAGATAACACAGGTGTCTTAAAACATCCGTTGTCTTCCTTCTGCATTCAAAACAATTGTTCAAACAGAAAGGGAACCTCTCAGGGTGGTCAGCTCCCTGCTTCCTCAGTCATAGACATCACACGCTGAGTCCACTGAACCCGCACACACGGTGAGCACTCTGGAATTCGGTGCTCACTGGGCATCCTGAGTACTGCATGTAAATGGGGCACTAAGAACGAGTCTTCATCTCCTCTTGCTCACGGACATGTGCATTGTCCCATCGGACTTCATGTACAAAACACAAGCTCAAACATAAAATTATTAAGAATTTCAAGATGGGGGGTGGCGCCTGGGTGGCTCAGTCAGTTAAGCATCTGCCTTTGGCTCAGGTCATGATCCCAGGGTCCTGGGATCGAGTCCTGCATGGGGCTCCCTGCTCAGCGGGCAGCCTGCTTCTCCCTCTCCCTCTGGCCCTCCACTCTGCTTGTGCTCTCTCTCTTTCATGCTCTCTATCTCTCTCACGCTCAAATAAATAAATAAAAGCTTAAAAAAAAAAAAAGAATTTCAAGATGGTAACAACAGAGACTTAAACCCAGCTCAGGGTCCTCTTGAGCTCGGAGCACTATGTGGCCCTTGGGTCACATGCACATGAAGCTGGCCCTGCCCCACGGCCTCTGCTGCTGCCACACTGGCCCCTGCAGATCCCTTGGGCTCCCATGTCCCTTCCCACTGAAAGGCCCTGGGGTATCTGCTCCTCTGCCTGAGGCTTGCTTCCCTCCCTCGTGGCCTGGGCATGTTCCTCCTCGTCCTCCTGTGATCTCAGCTCAGCTGTCCCATCCTTAGGTAGCCCTTCCTGCCCTGCCAACGGGTCAGAACTTCCTGAGACCCCTGGAGTTTTCCTTCAATCATGCATCGTGGCCACCATTTTTCATTTAGGGCTGTGATGACCGGATCGCTCACTGTCTTCCCTCCGGTTTTGCTTCTCAGTGTGGCACCAGGGCTGGGCACATGCTCCCTAATAAATATTCATGCGGTGAATGAACGAATGAAAAATGAATGAATATTTTTGCAACTGGAGCACAAGTGTCAGGTGAAGAGGTGGGATAAATGAGGCTGGCCTGAATTTTGTTAGTGAGGCTGGTGAGACTATGTGGGCATCCTATGGCCCATGTTTACTTGCTGTCTCTTCTAGGTAATGAGTGCTTGATGATAGGCTATCCTTGTGTTTTAAGGGATCCAAGTCTTTTCCTTTTTGTCTCCAGGCCCAGCATGGTGCCTGGCGCTTACTCGGCTCTCAGAAAGTTCTGGTCCTATTGAACTGAACTGAGCTGTACTTAGATGAAGTGTGTGGCCCTGAGGCTTCCTGTGTCTCCCCCTCCCGTGTCTCCTTTTCCTCCATTCTCTCCTTCCCTCTTGTTAAGGATTTCTGAGTCTTGAGAACCACTTTAGCGGTGACCAAAATTTTCCAACAGAAAATTACCCTCATTTATTTTCAGTTTAACTCGACTCTTCAAAGAAAAATGGCCTGATTGGTCCTATAATCATGCAGCGGTTGGGCACTCCAGAGACTGCCCCAAATCCAGGTCGGGCACATTCGCTGGTAATATTGCCATATTGGCATTGCTCTTGGGGTAGAATCACAAGGCAGGCACTTCCGAAGTTCATCCATTCAACCCCAGCCAACTCGGAGCAGAAATTAAACAGGAGAACCAGACAGATCCTGCTGTTCCACCCTGAGGGCTGCAGAGCTAGCCGTGTCTGAGAGCAGTCCAGTGACACCACGGATCCTGAGCGACAGCGGCACAATGGGACCCATCCTTCTTGTTAGGCCTGGTCTGCAACCTGTCTGTCTTGTCCATTATCCCACCCCTACGTCTGAGAAATGGCCAGGAGGGGCTGTAGTGAAAATGGAGTGCTCATAATGAAATTGAGGATCGATGAAATAATAAAAAATAAAAGCCTACAGGTAAGATGGGTATTGATTGACCATCTCAGAAAACATTGTTAGTAAGAGATCAGGGCATGCTTCCTGTATGTAAAATGGGGGATTTCTCTCCAGAGTGAGACTTGAATGGGAATATAGAAGCTACTGGAAGCAATCCCAAGTGCAGTCCCCTTGAAGTTATGGGGTTGCTTACGGAGGCTGCGGTGGCGTAGAAAGGGCATGGCTCAGGAGGCAGCTATCCTGGGGCTTCCACCAGCTTCAGCTCTGTGACCTGGAGCAGGTGATGACCTCTCTGATTCGGATTCTCTTTCCCCTTCTCCTCCTTCTCCCCTTTCTCCCCCTCCTCCTCCTCTAGCTCCTCTTCTTCCTCCTTCTTCTTTTTAATTTTACAAATTGGGATAAAACCCATGCCTCCAGGTTTGCTCTGAAGATTGAATAAGGTCACCTGGGTGGAGATACAGGAAGCATGCCCTGATCTCTTACTAACAATGTTTTCTGAGATGGTCAATCAATACCCACCTTACCTGTAGATATGGAGGTGCAGAGCAGGGGTGCAATCATGTTACCCCTTCTCCCCACAGTGTCAGGAGACTGTTCCTCTTTGAAACAGCTGGCCATGGCCGGGACTAGAGGCAAGAAAACGCCTGGTTGCCCTCAGAGTGAGGACCCCTTAAACTGTGCTCACTAGACCCCTCACCTTGACCCCAGCAATGTGGCGGGGACATCCCAGGGTAGACACGCTCCTCCAACACCATCTCCTGGGCCACTTTATAGGTGACACAGTGGAGACCCAGAGTCATTATAATTTGCCCACAGCAGCAAGTACGTGACGAATCCAGAATGTGACTCCAGGCCTCTGGGCTCCAAGTCTGTGCGTGACCCCCCAGCAGCCTAGAGCTGAACTCTTTGCTGCCTGTGTCACGTGATGCTCACACACACCCCACCCCGCCCCGTGAATGGTCTTTCTGGACATCAACACTTGGTCACCCCAACAAGACAGGAAGAGAATGTGTCTCAAGTTTTCAGCCCTTGCCAAGGCACTTACTACAGGGCTTACTTGCAGTTGGGGTTCAAGAAATAAATATCTGTCAATTGAGAAAAAGAAGATGTTTTCATGGCCTTATAATTTTAATGCAGAGAAATAGTCATAATATACATGAACCCAGCTGAGGGAGAGAAATGCATTAATTTCACAACATGTTCAGCTCTTTAAGAAGTTAGCTCTTCAGGCTCCACGGGGATTCTGGAACTCACATAGACTCACCCCCACTGTTATGAGAGAAAATTGTAACTGAGTGGTGCCCTTCTCCCCACAGGGAAGGGGTGGGTGGAGAGACAGAAGTGGTCGGGCGGAGCTGGCTGCAGCCACGTGGGGTGTTGAAACCAGGAGGACAGGACCGAGTGGTGCCGCTCACATTTAGGGAGCAAACAAACCCCCCTCACCAGGGCACCTGGTTAAAAAAACAATACACATTCTGATTCAGGAGGGCTGGGTGGGACCTGGGGTCTATATTTTTAACAAGTTCCCCAGCAATGCTCATGCTGCTGGCTCAGGGGGCAAAACACGGCAAAAGCTTTGGCCTTTTCCTCTTTCCTCTGCAGTCATTTATCTTTAGGCTGTGGGCAAAAATCCTTCTTCTCACACTGGGCAGAGGGCAAGCGGGAAAGCTGCTAGGAAAAGCAGCAAACTAGGACAATCAGCCAGCACCCCCGGCACCATGACTCCCCTTTTTCCGCTGGATAAACTTGATGGGTGACATTTCTATGTGTGAAACACTTCAATTTTACCATCCATGAAATGAGCATGTTGGTCTGGGTCTCCGGAGGCCTCTTCTTCTAGTCTGACAATTCTTCGTGTGCAGGAAATGGCCTGGAGTTTTGGGGTTTGCAAATACGGTCCAAGTCTGGCAATTCTCAAGATCCCCATCCACCGTCTTCCATCCTTCTGCAGGGGAAATTTGTGCCTTCAAGATCCATGGCCAAGAGCTGCCCTTCGAGGCCGTGGTGCTCAACAAGACATCAGGAGAGGGCCGGCTGCGTGCCAAGAGCCCCATCGACTGCGAGCTGCAGAAGGAGTACACGTTCATCATCCAGGCCTATGACTGTGGCGCGGGGCCCCGGGAGACAGCCTGGAAGAAGTCGCACAAGTGAGTGGCCTGCCAGGGCTCCCTGCACCCCTCCCATCCCCCGCCCACCCATCGGGATCACACACTGCTCCTCAGGTGTGTATGCCCAGTGCTCCCACCAGCCTGCTCAGCCTCCTGCCGCTTCCCCAGACCCCTGCAGGCATCGGCACAGGCCACCCCTGCACCTGCCATCCTCTGCCCCTCTGCCCCTCTGCTTCATCTGCAGACAGTCCTCTCTCCCCAGCACCACTGCTCTCAGGTGTCACTTCCTCTGAGAAGCCTTCCGTGAACTGGGCCATCTCTGCAGACCCGGCTGGGACCTTTCTCTGGGTTTCTGCCATGCCACACGCTTGTCTCTCTCACAGCACTTTTCAGTTTGAGTTGGAACTCTCTTCCTTACGGAGTTTGGCTCTGAGCCTCACACGGAGTCAGAGTGGTTAAATTCTTAACTGAACGGAAGAGTGAATGAACAGAGAAGGAGTGAACAAGGGAGGTGATCTCGCGGGAATCACTGCCCAAAGCTGGGTAGCAGGGAAGGCCAGAGAAAGGGTGGACTCATCTCAGGACCAGGGAGGGGACAGGTGGAGGCCTGTCCGGTGGGAGGGCAGACAGAACGCTCAGACAACAACCATTCTAACTGGCTGTGGTTTCTCAGCTCTCTTGGCCCTGGGACCAGAGTCAGTGCCCTTGGGAGGCGTGGGAGGACAGCATCATCCTCCCTTTACTGCTATCTCTTCCTTCCTGTGTGTGGTCCCAGGGCCGTGGTCCACATCCAGGTGAAGGATGTCAATGAGTTTGCTCCCACCTTCAAAGAGCCAGCCTACAGGGCAGTCGTGACAGAGGGGAAGATCTACGACAGCATCCTGCAGGTGGAGGCCGTCGACGAGGACTGCTCCCCCCAGTACAGCCAGATTTGCAACTATGAAATCGTCACAACTGACGTGCCTTTTGCCATTGACAGAAATGGTGAGTGTCCTGAGAGGACCCCAGTGGGGGGCAGGGAAACACCTCCACCACCCCCTCTCAGAATACCAGGTTGGGCTCTGGGTATCCGTGGCAGGTGACAACTCCCTTGCCATCTGTGACCTGGGCTCTGTAACCCAGAACTCAGTCCCACACCAGAGGGGATGGCCTCGCATTATTAGCAGCACAGCCAGGTCTAAAAAACCCCCACCAAAACACCTCAGAAACCTACTCAATGCATATAGTCCATAGAACTCGTAATGCCACACATCTGGATACTGAAGACAGGTTTTCTGGTAGAATTTTCCAATTGCCATGCCATCAACTGAGCCATATCTGAGTCCCTTTCCTGTATTACCAGTTGTGACACCACCCCTGACCCCAGTCATCTGCTTCCTGCTCTCAGGCAAAAAAAGAAAAAAGAAAAAGAATGCTTAAAGAGAAGGTGGAGATTTTTGGAAACACCTTCTGAGCTTAGATTCATTGAGGAATCTTTAACGGGCTTGCCAATGTCCTTTGGGAATTTCTGCCGTAGTGAGGATGAGGAGTGAATGGAGCCTCCCACCATACCCCAGTCCCAAAATGAACTTAACTGAAAACAGTCCTATAAAGCCACTTGTGTATTTCCCCATCACCATCAATAAAAAACTTATAGTGTAAACAGGCCAGCCAGAGGCCCAATTGACACAGCCCACTGTAAATGTAATTTTCAATAACTACATGTTAATCAAATGATAATTACTTGTCAAGTATGTTATTGAATAGCATGAGTGAAACACAGCATCCCCGCTTTGTTTCCAATAGCATCATATAGTACTGCACAAAGATGCAAAAGTTGCAAAACCTGACATTCGTCTGCTCAGTACATATTGGCTGGGTCCTGGCGTGGTGCTGGGAGCTGGGAATGCAGGCAGAGTGGAACTCAAAATGACATGGGCCTGCCCACAGTGGGAAGGAAGTCAAAAACACAAATGGGAAGTCAGGTGGCATGGAGGGTGGGGTGGTACCTAAAGCTTGCCGTGAGCCAGCATGAGGCCGAGGGTTTGCTCGGGGCCTTGGGGTAGCCAGCGCCTAGAGAGAAGCGGACCGTCCGTCCCTTGCTTGCACGTCCTCAGCACTTCTGGTGCTCCCTGACGTCGAGACCCGGGAGCAGCTTCTCCGCGATCTGGTCTTCTGCACCCTGAGGACTGCCGCAGGTTCCGTGGGGGATGGCAGCCAGGGAGACACCCTCCTCCCTGGCCTCCAGTGGCTCATGATCTGCCTTGCATGATGAAAGCAACATTCATAAAACAGACAAAATACTCATAATGCAGTTTCTTTGCAAAATGATAGAACGTGTGGGACGGCCGTTACGAACCTGGACGTTGCTACTGTCACTGTGCGGCACCCGGGATCAGGGCATCCGTGCACTAGAAGGTACAGGAGAAAAGACGGGACTTTAAAGACTGGTTCAGACGAAGAAGTAGGTCATTTCAATTAGTAGAGCCTGTCATAACTGCTTCCTGATAGCTTTTCCTACGGGCCCTGTGACGTGGCCGGCTTGTCCCCACCACACAGACACGTGTCTCGCACACATCAGAGACACACACATGCACACACACACGCTTGCACATATGCACCCACACAGCACTCCATAAAACACAAAACAACTGGTTTGTCTTTTTCTGCTCCCCTGTGACCATCTGTGGGGGCCCCGTCCACAAAAGCTTTGGAATGTGGGGCGTGACGAGCCCTTGGTGAAGAGCAAGACTGGACGAGCACCGGTCTCTGGGATGAGTGGTCAAGCTCCACTTGACCTCCTGCCTCAGTTCCGGAGAGTCGAGGCCCAGTGAGAGATGAGATGCAAATCCTCTCATGTGAGGGTAAACTGCCCCAGTCATGAAGATAATTACTCACCTTGATGAGCCATTTCGCTAACATATGCCAATTTATTTCCCTGGCTGTCTCATTAAAAGTGAGTAATGGTCCTTTGCCAAGCCTCTGCCTCCAACATCAGTTTACACCGTAAGATGAAGAGGAGAGTGGGCACTCCCAGGGAGTGTGGGCCCCCTGACAGCGAGGTTTACAAAAGCGGTTGTCCAAGTAATGAAGGCAGGACCTGGGGGTGGACACAGAAACGGCTGCTCCCATTCTAATGAGCTTCCCAATTGGCCCCGAGCCATCACTTCTCCCAGCCATCACTTCTCCCAGCGACCTTCCAGGCTCCTTGAAGAAGTTCTTTGTCTGCATATCAGAGAAAGTACTGCTGAGCTTGGGGTTCCCTCATTGAAGCCCCCCCGACTGCAGGTAGATGGCCCCTGGCCCCTCCAACCTGCCAGGCTCTGTGGGAAAGACAGGAAGCAGGGCAGCAGGGAGGATAGAAGACATTACGTGGATTCAGCCTGACCTGTCTTACCCCAAAACTCAAACTCTTCCTACCAGAGGTCGTCGACCGCTCTCTGCTTGAATTCTTCGCCTGTGAAATCATGGCAGGAACCACACCTGCCTCCTTGTGGGGTTGTGAGGCCTCAGGGAGGCGGTGCCCGGGGGTGACGGTCACAGGGAACCTGGCAGAGAGGGAACACTCCATTCATGGTCCCTGGGTGATTGGGACGTGAAGGTTATTCACTCCCCATGGATTTCCGGACTGACGTTATGAGCAGGTAACTGAGTTGGTGACATGTACTCCCTCTCAGGAAGTTCTGGATTCACTTCAGATGGCCTCCGGGCCCCCATCTCCTGGCACTTGGCTGGTCTCTATGAGATCAATAGCGCCTAGATCCTTATTCTCATTGAATGGATGAAAAAACTGAGTCCTAAAGTATACAGAGCTTGCCTAACAGCTCCTGTCACCCTGGTGGCAGAGTTGGGACTGGAGCCCAGATGCCCTGAGCGTTGGCCCCTATGCCTTTCCGCCAGTGATATTGTCACTGAACTCCTCGGCGATGTTTGACGGGAATGCATGGCTATGGTTTTTAAGTTCAAAACTACAAAGTTGCATCTAAATCCTGCATCCATTACGTGTGTGTGCAAGCCGGTGAGAGAGAGAGAGAGACAGAGATCTTTGACAAGTTACTTAACCCTTGCCTCTGACCCTTGTCAGTAAAATGGGAATTAAGTACCATGCTAAGTACCATGTCTGTGTGAGAGCGTGGCCACCCTGCTAACGGGGCGCTCACCACAGCATCGGCACAAACCAAGCTCCCAGCCACGTTTGGGGATGACCAGAGGGAGCAGCAGGGGGTCTCCGTGACACCCAGTCACCCCTTGGCAGACGTTTCTTCCTTTTCCAGCAATCGTGTGGTCCCCAGGCAGCCTCTCTTTGGCAGCAGGCTACCCTGGTGAGTAATGGGACTCCGCCGCCTCTGGGCGAAGAGTGCCCTAGAGTCTGCTTATTTGTAAGTCAACGAAAACATTTCTTTTCCATCTGAATAGAAAAGGAATGCATGCCCTTTGTAGGAAATTTAGAAAAGTGGGAAGAAGGAAATAAATCACCTGTAATCCCACCAAAGATAGCCATTATTGACGGTCTACCACCACATTTTCTGTGAAGTTTTTTTTTAACAAACGTAAGGCCACACTTTCCTTGTTTTTCTTTAACCTCCCTTTTTTACTTAACGTTCAATTATATGGATTTTTTCCGCCCTTAAGAATGCTTCATAATTACCACTTTTAGTACTAAGAACATCCCATCTGATGCAGAGATGCCTTTGCTTAGCTCTTCCCTTACTAGCAGACATCCAGTTTATTATTTTTCACCCTAAGAAATAACGCTTAGACGAACATATTTGCACTGTATCTGCAATTTTTATCATTTTCCTGGAATCGAATTGGTTTTTAGATGTGGAATTGCGTGCCCAAAAGCCATGAGCAAGTGCAAAGTGACTAGCCTATACAACTTTCCAAAGGGGTTATTCCAATTTAAATTCCATTGGAAGGTCAGAGCGCTTACCTCATTGTCCTTCTACCCTGCCTCAGTTTTTAAATACCCTCACTAACGGGGCGCCTGGGTGGCTCTGTCTGTTAAACGTCTGCCCTCGGCTCGGGTCATGATCCCAGGGCTCCCTGCTTCTCCCTCTCCCTTTGCTGCTCCCCCTGCTTGTGCTCTCTTTCTCTCTCTCTCTCTGTCAAATAAATAAATACAATCTTTAAAAAAATCAAGAATACAGTAAAAAAAATAAAATGAAATACAATACCCTCACTAATATGCAAGGTAGGTACTGATCGTCCTGTGAGAGCTAGCTTCCACGGGCTCGTCTGGATCAGAGAAATAGGCCCAGGAACTCACCTGGGCAACCCGTGGACTCAGGTCTCCTAAGAAGGCACTACTGGAGAAATGATTCAAATGTGGGGAAAATAATGCAGTGGTAACAGAAGCAAAATGGGAGGGTTTTTGAGCTTCCAGACATTTTTAAATGTGTGTCTTATCCAAATAGGACTCTGCTAGCACAGTCATCGGTCACAACATTAGACGCGTGTGTTTGACCCAAGGCTTCAAATTCCAGGCGGTGAAACCCCACACGCATGAAGCTGGCGGTGCAGGAGAAAGCACGTTCGTTGCCCAGACAGATTCACTGGGACTTGCTGGGCTGCCGCTGCCGCACACCTGGGCCTGGGGCTGCGGCCTGCGTGTGTATTTCTCCACCACGGTCAATAGTGTTTGGTCTGCTTGATGTCACACAGCTTGTAAGCCCTGAGCCGCCTTCTTTCGAATGGCGGATCTGAGAGCCATTTAGCTTTAAAGAAAGGGAACGTTAAAACTTTTTGTTCAAAATTCAATTTGATGTTGCTGAAACCTACTTCACGTGTTTCTGTTGCAACGCTTCCACCTGCAAGAATCCCTCCCCTGTGAGGGCTATAACCACAAACTAGTTTGCTAACAGAACCCACAGGGAGTGTTACCAACCCAGCCCTGAGCCGCTCCAGCCCTGGGCGGCCCTGCGCTGAGACCGGAGCTCATACGTGGGGGGAAGCAGGAGCGCTTCTGAACACCAGGCACGAGGCCGAAAGTACATCAGACCCATTTTCATTCGGAGATTTTTGACTGGCTTTGTTAAACGAAATTTCACTTCAAATCGGTGGCTGCAGTTACGTGTTTAGAAACAGTCTGGAGCAGACAGTGGAATAAACGCTCCTCATAAATGCTCCTAAGTCTTGGGCATCTTTGTAGGAGATCTCCTCCCTGCCCTCACAGGCCTGGCTCCCACAAGAGGAGCCCTGCCCGCGGCCTTGGCACCCAGGACCGTTTCACTGGTGTTGGGAGATCGGTGCGTCAACTCTTCCAATCTCTAAAACCTGCCGTGACTGTGGTAATTCCCCAGGCTTTCTTGCCTTAGTCCCTGTTGCCTCAGTTCACACAAGCCATAGACATCCGTCGAAATGGAAGAAAGCTCATCAGGGAGTTTTCCCTTAGTTTTGATGAAATGTAAAAATATACCTGAGTCAGCCATTCCGTGTTTGCTTATTAGCGTGTTGGTTTGTTTGTTTTTAAGTTTCCATTTTCTTAATTTCACTTCTGCTGAAGGATAATGATAACATTGGCGTTGTAATTTGCTGTCAGCTCCACTATTAGAAGAAAAGCAAGGATGAAATGATTCCCCACAAAGGAAGACTTCACTCCCTTGGAATCAAAAACCAAGACGTATTAAAGGCACACGCGGCCTTTATTTGCTCCTTAGAACCAAAACTGTTTCAGCAAAAGTAGTCCAATCAGAATTTTGCTCATGAAACATCAGATATTTATTTCTGAATTATGGCACCAACCCACAGGAACAAAAACTCACAAATGGCCCAGAAAAGTGGTTTGGTCTCTCTTGGAGAAGAAAAATGTCTTTGCCACCAGGGCAGGGAATCTGTTATTCTGTGTAGCTTTCAGAAGAGAGGTCACACATTTTCTTATTGATTTTACTTCCTATTTGGTAGCAAAATACTGTGAGAAGAGACAGTGAACATTCCTGGCGACAAGCCCAGATGTTGAAAGATATGTGTCAGGGCATTTCTGAATCCCATCTTTTTCCCAGAGATTTCATGGCAGGTGAGCCTTGGCGCCCTACATCATCAGGGACATGACCACATGGGCACACTTGAGGAGGGAGTTTCCTGACAACCCATGACTAACAGACACACCAGTTGGGTTCCAGATATGTGCTTGGAATCCGCTAGTAGTCCTGTCCCACAGCTGGGTGGCTCCAGCCGGCGCTTCCTGGGAATCTGCCTCCAAGGCACAAGCAGGCCATGTGTGAAAGTCATGTTCCCTATTTGCTCTTGTTTGTACACGGAGGTAAGGAAAGGGGTCCTTCCATTCTAGCAAAGGTTAGAGGAGTAGAGAAGGGATTTTAAAGAGCTGCACTAAATTCTACCTCTGAAATGAATAATACAGTATGTGCTAACTAAATTGAATCTAAATAAAAAATAAAAACTGCGGTGTGGTTGACTTGATCTGAAACGATTTTGAATATCCCTGTATCCTCAGGCAACATTAGAAATACCGAGAAGCTGAGCTATGACAAGCAGCGCCAGTATGAGATCCTGGTGACCGCCTATGACTGTGGACAGAAGCCCGCCGCTCAGGACACGCTGGTGCAGGTGGATGTGAAGCCGGTTTGCAAGCCTGGCTGGCAAGGTGGGCCATCTCTTGTCGATCCTGTTGAGTGAAGGCAGCTTGGCTTGGTGTATAGAAGGTGCTAGACCCGTCCTGAAGATGATCACAACATACAGCTAGAGGAATTTTTTAAGTGCAGTCACTCTGCTGCAAGAAGTAAAGTAGCTGTTGATTCTTACAACCCCTAGGTGATATAGTATCCTCATTTTACAGCTGAGAAAGTCCGAGGCAACTCGTCTACTGTCACGTGCCCCATTTGTCCAGTGCGCTCTTTCTAAAATCTCATGACACTTTGGAATCAATAGTAATTATCGCACAGTGCTCAGGAGAAAGTGCCACAAGCCTATTCACTTTATCTGAGGGAACGAGTCTAGCTGGTATGCCTCAAGTTTTCGTCACCGCTCAGTACCTGGGGAAGGTTGTCCTGTTCTTTGGGCTGGCACAGAAGGTGGAAGAGCAGAGGCCGGAGGGCCAGAATCCACCCTTTGGGTAAAGGAGTTTCTCAAATGTTGGTTCTGGGAACGGAGAAGCAATGGCCTGAGGTGGAGGTGGGGTTTTGCCGTGCTGGCAATATTTTGGTGTGCAAAGACAGAGCAGGGGTTCCGGTTTCCCCCAGGTGACAGAGGTGTACCACTGACCGCAGGGAGATAAGGAGCACAAGGCCAGCCGCGTAGAGGAATCTCGTGGAGAATTGGATGGCTTGTGAAATAACAGTAGCTCTCGTGGTGGTGCCAATATTCCGGTCCCGGGCAGGGATGCTGGAGGTGTCTCTGTGCCACCACATCGTTGGCTCAGCCACTGCTGTTTCAGCTTCCTGTGCTGCTGCTGCTGCTTGGGGGCTGCCGCCCACTCAAAACTTAGGGCATTTCCCGGAGTCTCTGTTCTGTGGCTTTGTCTACTGTATTCTCTTCATGTGTCTTGAAGCTTCAGGCCCCTGTTATAGTCTACCTGTTTCTCTTTCTGTCTGTATATCTCATTTTTAAATTCCCTAGAGACTAGGGTGTCATTAGCCACATTAAGCATCTGTATTTCTATCAGACAGACTGATGCCAGGATACCATAGGTCACGGTCAGACTTGGAATGGCATTCATTCTGAGGGCGCACAGCAAGGACACCTGAGGACCCACCTGGGGTCACTTCTCTCAGAAGGCAGCTCTCCAAGGGCTCCTCCCCCACACAATTTTATCGCCCTTACTCTTTCAACTAGAAAAATGGAAGATGGTAATCAAACCCACCTCTGGAGAGAGCCAGAGTCGTTTGCCTTTGAACAAAGTAGAGAAGATGAAATGCCCAGTAGAGGAGTCACAGGTAAGACCGATGAGACATAAAGAACAAAATATAGAGCCATCTTTGTGTTGCCTATTCAGGACCAAGCAAGAGACAGAGAAAAAGGAGCAAGCCAGAGTGGGAAACTCTGTCACCAACCTCAGGGAGCCTGGGCTCTAGTTGGTATCATTCAGTAAACCCTGAGGAACCTGAGAGCAGGACTCTGTCTCTCTCATTCACCGCTGAATTTCTCCGACTTAGCACATGTCTGACCCCAGTGATAGGTGCTAAAGAAATACCCATTGAATGAATGAATGCATGAATGAAAAGCTATTTGAGTAGAGAAATACTCAGCTTGTTTTATTTTAACTTATAAGGACTAAGCCAGTGAAAGTCTAGCTTTTGAGAAGAAAGCCTGGAAAGAATATAAAAGCCTTCTAAGCAGGGCACATGCTCATAATGGGATTTTCAGTGGGGAAAGTAAAACACAAAGCTATATCTGGAGAAAGATCCCAATGTTTTGTGTCTTTGATAAATGAGACACCTACAGATTTGGGATTACATTTTTGTACCTATATTTATATGCAATTTCCTAACAGAGTGTACTCGCTTCAGTGTTAAATGTATGCAAAGAAAATCATGTTAACGATGTTGAGTTCTGCATGTGCAGCATGTGTGGGGCGCCTCGCCCTCTGGTGCACGGTGCTATTTGTCGCCCGACAGTGAGCTCCCGGAGGCAAGGTCGTGCCCATTAGCTGTGTCTCTGGTGCCCAGCACAGGGCCGGCGCCATGCAGGTGGTGGGCATGTGCCGGCTGGATGAATGAGCAGTGAAAAGGGCACCTTTCTGTGGAAGGAAGAGAAAGGGAAGCAGCAACTCCCTGTATCCATTCACTGTGTCAGAGCAAACCATTTAAGCATGTGTAACATCAGAATCGACTACTTTATGGCAGCCTCCCTGCCTAGTGAGCCAGCCCTTGGTGGCACAAGCTGACATGGGGTTCAGCACCGTGCCCCTCCTCACTGCAGCTTAGCCCCTCTAGAAGCCGCTAAGTCTCTCCCCCCAGCCTTCATCCCAGCAGGCCTCAGATTGTAGGCTGGTCGTCCAGGTTCTCTGATACGCGTATCTCGTGCTCACACCGCCTTCCAGCTAGTCCTGTCCCAGCCCCCAGACTGGAGAGCAGTCCTCTTCTTCCAGCAGACGGGCCCACTTTATTCCTGCCCGTGGGCAGCCCTCATCTCCAGCTCACTCATCTTGGGCCCTGCCCTCTCTTCTACCACAGATCAGGGCTGCAGCCTCACAGCTGAAATTGTGCCTTTTTCCAGGGAAGAGCAAACCACCACTGGTCCCTAGTGTGTGTCTCTTGTCCAGTCCCCTCTCTCAGCTTCACAGAGCAAACTAGAGTAGGCCCTGTTTTGCTGGTTTTCTTTTCTAACCACAGATGAAATAGGCCGCGCTGCACCCTGAGAGGTTGTCAGGTTCCTGGGGGAAAGGGCAGGCTCTTCTTGAAGCAGGGTCAGGGTGAAGCCTGCACTGTAGAGAAGAGTGTAAGGAAGCCAGGCTGGCTTGCACAGGTGGTTGGGACTGTGGAGCACGGCAAGCAAGGTTGGAGAGGTCAGAGCTGGGGGAGGCAAGATTTTGAATGCCATGGGCAGGAGCTGCAATGATCCCAGCCCCTCAGACCCAGCCATGAGTAAGGAGTCTGCAGGTATGTGCCAGGGTAACTGCCCAGGAGAACAGAGGCTCCTCCCCGTGCTGATTTCCCACAAACAACAAGAGCCACCAAGCAAACACAGTTTGGCAGTTCAAATTCTTGTACCTGTTCTTAGTCATTTCCCTCCAGGCAGGAGGGGATCGCAGCACAGTGCAGGCAATCCATCATGCTCAGAAGCCTCCTGTCTCCCCGGACCGCTCCCAGTCAGCACCATCAGCCCTGGCTGCCGTCAGCGGCTCCCAGGAGCTGTCCTGGAGGCAGAAGGGACCCTGCCTTCCCAGGCTGATGAGGGACTGCTCCCAGACTCCTGAGGTGCCCCAGGGCATGGCCCTGTTTTCCATCACAGCAACCCCTTCCAGGAGGGTAGGGTTGCAGCTTTCCCAGCATGCTGTTGGCCTTACCTGGCCGTGTGCAAGGACATCACAGACCCTGGCTCTGTTTCCACCTGCTGTTCAGACCTTGGCCAAAGCCTTGTCTCCTTTGGCTATGGTTTTCCATTCTCTGTCTTTTTTCTGTGGCTGGATCTTATCTTCCCAGAAACGACATGAGTTTTGTTCTCGCTGCTGTATTCTGAGATTATAAGTCTGAATAGGTGGTGGGGGTCAGCTCACTCCACCTGGGAAGGTGGAGCTTTGCCCAAGAGAAAGTCACTCCCATTCTCAGCTGCCCAGAGAAGATGGTCATCCAAGTACCCACTAGACCCGTGTGAGTGGAAGGGAGAACAAAATCTCTGTGTGTTGTCCTGAGCTTTGAGAACTCTTGATATCCCTATAGCAGCTCTTACTCATGATGATAGAAGATTCTATTAGGAAGCAGGAAAATGGTGCACCTGCAGTAGGCTACATGCTAAGGCCTGGCTTGTGCCCTGCCTCTCTTGCCAGACATTGGTAGTCTGCATGGTGTCTGGTTCCCTCTTACGAAGCGGTTATACGTGCGCGAGCTTGGGCCCGCAGGTGCTGAGGACTTGGGGAAGAGTCCGCCTCTGTTCATGGATCTGGGCACCACAGAGGATGTAGCACCCTCAGAGGCCCTCAGGATGATGGAGGCGACACATCCAGTGAGAGACCATCCTGCAGACCCCTCCTTCCAGGGGCCACACACTGTGCCTTAGAGGATCATTTGTCATTTGGTTGCTGATATGGGTTTTTTGTATTTGTTTAGTTGTCATGTTGAGAAACACATCCCCTCTTTATGCCTTCTTTTATTGTCCTTGACAATCCCATAGCCCGTCTCTTTTCTACGTGGCAAGCTGAAAACACTGTCTTCAGAACACTTACTCAGTGTATTTTCCTTTCTATTACTGCACGTCCAACTCTGGATCTGTTCTCTGCCTCTGCCAGTTGGGACCCAAGGTTCAGTATTTCACGTCCCTTTACGGAAACAGTGTCCCTCTGGAGAGAGCCACTGCCCACTGCCCTGGTGGCCCCTCCACACTTCTCTCCCAGACATGTTGCTGACTGGACGCGCAGCCCTTCTGGATCCAGAGTTCCCATGTCAGATCAGGTTTGCAGACTCCCGGCCCCGCGGGACCCCATCTCTGCTTGCCCCCCTCATCACTGAGCACGAGCGGTCTGTGGTCCCTTGCTGGCACCTGTTCACTGGGCGCTGCCAGTTCCTAGACCTCACGGGCCCGCTTCCTGCTCCCTTTACCTTCACAGTAAGGTGCCGTGACTTAGACAGAAAGAAATGGAGATGCAGCCCCGTCATGAGCCACTTTTTCTCTGTCCCTGGGTTGGCTACTTCTCCAGGTGCACCAGACAGTCTCAGTGCTCCCGCCCTTCCGCACATCAGGCCTTTGTCAGGAAGGAAGGACGGCATCTGATGGAGCAGAATGTGCACAGCAGCCCCGGGAGCCGGGGGGAAATGTGGATTCTGACTTCATCGGTCTGGGGCGCCTCTGGTGTTGCTGGTCCACGGCCTTCACATTGAACGAGAAGGTCACTTAGAAAATATTTACTGAACACCTAGAGTGTGTGGAAAGGACAGCAGCATGAAAGCTGCTGGTGGAGATTAATTCTCCTTTAGTTATTTGCATTGTGAGATAACAGGAGCTGACACACAGGCCACACGGCAGGAATGTTGCCGAGTGCGTTCCCTCACCCTTTCCTGAGGCCCGCGGTGTGCTCGAGGCCGGGGGTACAGAGACAGACACGACCTACCAGGGCTCGCGGTACAGAAGAGGACAGTGCTTAGGACAAAAGCTCGGGTGGAGGAGGCTCTGGGGACACGGAGGAGAGGCACTTCACCTTGGTGGGGAGATGTGCCTGGGCCAAATCTGGAAGGATAATAGTTTGAGCACAGAGAGGAGTATCCCAGATGAGGGAACAGATGTCAGAAAGGTGGGAAGGAGCATGGTGTGGCAGGGACATGGGGGAGAAGTCTGGATGGGCTGATGGGGACCAGGTCATGGAGGAAGGGCCTCCTGCGTTACCCTGAGGGCAATGGGGAGCACAGAAGCTTTTATGACCCCGTGTGATGAGGGGGATCTTAGGGAAGAAGGACTCCTTGGCCAGCCACACAGATGGTGGCTAAGGTACAGAGACTGGGGCAGGGAGATCAGCTGAAAAGAATGATTAATCCTGAGTGCACTTTTAAATGGGGCACTTCTGGAAAAGTATCTGAAGTCATGTATTTATTCGAAAGCCAATTCAAAGTAGTGGACAGCAAAGGAAGTTAGATTTTCAGGCAAATCCAATGAGACCCCACAGGCAAGGGGACAAGGCTGGCAGCCAAGCATGTCTGAGGTAGAAGAGACCACTGCTAAACTTCATCAAGTAGATGTCCCCGTCCCCTCTGCAGCCATCCACTTGCCCACCACCCTGCCAAGGAGAAAAATGTTCCAGGCCCCAGGGGTCAACTGGCTTCACCCTGCCCCTTTCAAAATCAGATCCATTATTGAGCAAGAACCCTGAAGAGCTTGCTTAGGCTTTACTTCATGAAAGGCATTGAGGGGCACCTGGCTCAGTCAGTTAAGCGTTAGCCTTCGGCTCAGGTCCTGGATTGAGCCCCACGTCCAGCTCTCTGCTTGGCAGGAAGCCTGCTTCTCCCTCTCCATCTGCGTGCCATTCCCCATGCTTATGCACTCTCTCTCTCTGTCATATAAATACATAAAATCTTTGAAAGAAAGAAAGAAAGAAAGAAAGAAAGAAAGAAAGAAAGAAAGAAAGAAAGAAAGAAAGAGAGAGAGAAAGAAAGAAAGGCATTGATTTCAAATCATAGTGTGATAAGCCCAGAAGGTACCCAGATTTGCTTAGAGACAGGCAAGCCATGTCCATCTGAGGATTACATAATGGTCTTACCCCTAATGTAGGTCGACGTACAAGGGCATTGGCAGGACGACAGGAGAAAGGATGGCTCCTTCCCCTCAGTTCCGTCCCTCAGTGTGTCCGAGATTCCACCATTAGGATACCAACTGTTTTGTTCTAAAGGATAATTCCCCCCTTAAAACGTACAGGTCTCTTGTAGGAATCACTGTTAACCCAGTGACCAGCAAAGTAGAGCCCACAAGCCAAATCTAGTTGACCACCTGTTTTTGTACTACTGTGAGCTGAAGTATGATTTGTGCATCTTAAATGGTTGGAAAAAATCAAAAGACGAATAATATTTTGGGCCACATGAAAATCACATGAAATGTAAATTTTAGTGCCCATAAATAAAGTTTTATTGGCATACTGCCACATTCCTCCATTCACATATTATCTCATGGCTGCTCTTGCACTGTAACAACAGAGCTAAGCAGTTTTGACAGAGACCAGATGGCCCTCAAAGCCTACATATTTACTTCCTGGCCCTTTCCAGAGAAAGCTTGCTGACACCTGTGTGAAGCTATTATCATCCATTGACACCTCAGCGACAAGTAATTTATAAGAGTACCTTGGACAGCCTAGAAAGAATGAAACACCAAATAGACAAATTTAGACAGAGACAAAGGAATACAAGAGTCCAAAACAAGGTTCGCTGCGCAGAGGACAGGAATAACCCCATGAGATAAGCAATTCTAGCCCATTTTACAGATGAGGAAAACAGGGTAAGAGAGCTTGAGTGACTTGTTCAGTATCTCACTGTGGGTAAATGGCAGACATAGAATTCGAGTTTGTATCAGCCTATCCCAGAAGACACTGAGGTGTCAAGAGGAAGAAGGCTACAACAAGGAGGTCGGGAATTTCCAAAAGGGCATGTAACCAGCTCTAGAAGCCCATCTTGGGAGACTGTTCAGAAGAGAAGCAACCAGGGGCTCCTGGGTGGCTCAGTCGGTTAAGTGTCTGCCTTTGGCTCAGGTCATGATCTCAGGGTCCTGGGATCGAGCCCTGAATTGGGCTCCTTGCTTAGCGGGGAGTCTGCTTCTCCCTCTCTCTCTGCCTGCCACTCCCCCTGCTTGTGCACTCACGCTTGTGCACTCTCTCTCTGTGTCAAATAAATTTAAAAAATCTTTAAAAAAGAAGCAGCAGCAGCCTGAGGGCCCTTGGGCACCATAGTTCACCTCTCAGTCACCTGATCTCCAAAATGGTGATGAGACTTACCTTGAAAGGGAAGCTACAATTCAAAGAAGCAAAGCGCATGCGGCACCTAAGGGGTGCTCCCACACTCACTGTCTCCTCTCCCTGCCCTGCCCCGACGCTCCCTTCCTGGATTGAGACTGGTCTAGTGAACTGTTGCCTTGAAATGATAGCTCGTGGGAAAATAAACCCATGCTTGTGGATTGTCCATCTCTCAGATACTTTTTGCCCGAACCTGAAGTTGCTTCTGGTGATCACATGGGCCAGAGAAACACAGCAGGAGCCTGAGATGTACACAAATCTTCAAACCCAAAGATGTCAGACCCAAGTGTGGCAACTCACACCAGAGCAGGGGGCTACCTGCTCCTGTAAGAGACTTGAATGTGAAAATTATCCACCACCCACCCTTCCATTCGCCAGTACCTGGCTTTATTTCAGGTTCATCCCCAGGGGCTCGGCTCGTCCATCCCGTAGGTGTTCTCCACCTTCAGGCTCCTGTCCTCTTGACTTTCCCCTTTGCCATATTCTCTCCTCTCCATTGTGTCCCCATTCTCCACAATCCTCCCCACCCACTCCATTCCTTTGATATTCATCCTCTGATCCCTCCCCGTTACTGGGGAAGGTGCTGGGGCCCAGGGGTGCAGGAGTCAAGTACAAAGCAGTGAAGACGGAGCTAGGTGGGAGCGAGAAGGGCTCAGGTCAACCCTCCGCCCCGTCATGATTGGCCATAGCCTTTGCTGAAGCCACTTCGCTGGCTGAGCCTGGGTTTCCTCGAATGTTGATTGAGAAGCATTACCCTTGGCCTAATCATTTTGTAGGACTGTAAGGAAGCCAAAAGAGGTCTTGTGTTTGAAAGTACTTTACAAAATTTAGATTACCGTGCAAGCAATGTTATGATTAAAATTGGTAAAATAGGTACCATCGCATAAATGAATACATACCCGCGTGTGCACGCCCATGTGCACACACACACACACACACTGAAATTCATAGAATTGGGTAAGACTATGTGGCTTGAGCATCGTGCTCTTGATTTTAGCGCTTTAGACTGGACCAAGGTGAGACAGTGGGGTGGGTGTGTGAGAAGAGCACAGTCTGGCGGGCTGGGCACACAGGCCTCAGTCTCCTGGGCTCTAAGACATGCTGCATCCTCACGAAAGTGACTCCTGCCTAGTTCAGCTTTCCCACGTAGAAACAGAACAATGCCTTCTGAGAACAGGATGCCAGGCTCCCTGTGGAATGCTGTGCTCAGAACCACCCACGCAGGGGGCCCAATGAACGGTGGTTCTTTTTAGTTCCCTTTCTTCTGATTTTTTTAAGTCACAATAGAGCACTTTCTCTCCAAATAATTGGAAAAGCCATCCCTGAAGCCAAATTCCACTAGCTCTAGCAGTGCGACCCCAGGGCAGCTGCTCCTGGGTCCGCTCAGCTCTGCCAGGTGAGTGTCCGCGCTCCTGGCAGAGGGCCTCCAGGGGCACTCCTCCGTGAAGAATGACCTGTTTTGACATCACTGACACAGCTGATCATTAAGGTGCAACAAATGGCTTTTGTACAGGACGCTGATTTGCCTACTCGTGGCGTCTTTATGTGCTTGCAGTCCTGCTAGAAAAAAACGCACCTGCTCAAGCCTGTTTGCACCTGGCTCCCCAGGGCCTCCATGTGAGCACGAGTGGAAATGGGCCTCGGAGGTTTCTGGGGCTGATCGGCTCAGCCCTGAGGGAGACGGCGGTGCAGGCGGACTGCGCTCATCCCAAACAGAGCTCAGTCTGAGTAACGGTCACTGGTGTGTAAGCCTTTACTCTTTGCCAAACTCTGTGTAATGGTGATGTGTGTACTTGCTCCTTTACTCTTCACTGTCCCCTGAAAGTTGGCCCATTTCACAGATGAGAACACTGAAGTTAAGATGCTCACCACATAGCTAGTTACATCCAGGAGCCACGTCCACGCCAGTCCTCTCTGTCTGCAGACGCAGGGCTCCTGTCCCTTTACCTACAATGTGTCTCAAAGCAAAGGAGAACTCTGGCCACCTTTTGAGATCATTGCAAGCTATTTCGAGAAAAATTTTATAGTTAGTACCCTTGCTTGATATTGTAAGGAAAATGTGTGATTGGACATCAGGGCAATGAGAGAGGACTGTGACTTGTAGAGTTGGGGGGCGGGGTGTGGGGAGGTAGCACTCTTGCCACACAAGCCCACACAAGCCCACCTCAGGGACCTGCCTTCATTCAGAATAGCAAGGCCATTGCTTGGCCTTCTTGGATGACCCCTTAAGGACCCCAAAGCGTATGGAGCTTGCCTGAGAACACCCAGATGCTAAGAGGGGGATACATGCTGGTGTTGGATTTTGTGACTCAGAACCCACGCTCTGTCCCCTCTCTCTGTAGACCTGGGTCTGCCCCAGACCCACACACAATCAGCCTCTTTCACTGATAGCTCTTTTAAATATTTGCAGCCTGCTGTAATCTCTCCCTGCAGGGAGTCAGCAGAGGGCAGGGCTTCAGGGGGGTGGCTCCAAAGCCAGAAAGAGCAGGGTTCAAATGCACATTCTACCCTGTGTTGACTCAGGGACATTAGGCAAGTCGTTGAACCTCTGTGAACCTTCAGACATAGCAGCTGCAAAATGAGGCTCCCATGCTTATCTCAGAGGTTCGTCACAAGGTAGAACTGCTCCGGGCGTGCAGGAACGGCTCCATGGTACCAGCGAGGGGGATGCAGGGAGAGAACAAATAGAAGCTACTAAAGTGGGTTTAGGAGTCAGGCCAGCCTTTGGGTGCCATTTTATGTCTGACCTGAGGGGTCAGTAGTATTTGCCAGGTGCGCTAGGGTGTGGGGAAGGAGGCAGTAATGGGGAGGACCAGGAGGGGTATCCCCAGGACAGCTCAGTGCTTAAAAGTTGCACCTTCCAGGAGCCTGTTTATATTCCCTGTTCTTTTTTTTTTTTTTTTTGGATGTAAAGTTTGATGATTCATTAGTTGCGTATAACACCCAGTGCACCATGCAATACGTGCCCTCCTTACTACCCATCACCAGCCTATCCCATTCCCCCACCCCCCTCCCGTCTGAAGCCCTCAGTTTGTTTCTCAGAGTCCATAATCTCTCATGCTTCATTCCCCCTTCTGATTACCCCCCCTTTCTTTATCCCTTTCTTCTCCTACCGATCTTCCTACTTCTTATGTTCCATAGATGAGAGAAACCATATGATAATTGTCTTTCTCTGCTTGACTTATTTCACTTAGCATTATCTCCTCCAGTGCCGTCCATGTTGCTGCAAATGTTGAGAACTCGTTCTTTCTGATGGCTGAGTAATATTCCATTGTATATATGGACCACAACTTCTTAATCCAGTCATCTGTTGAAGGGCATCTCGGCTCCTTCCACGATTTAGCTATTGTGGACAATGCTGCTATGAACGTTGGGGTGCATATGGCCCTTCTCTTCACTACGTCTGTCTCTTTGGGGTAAACACCCAGTAGTGCAATGGCTGGATCATAGGGTAGCTCAATTTTTAACTTTTTAAGGGACCTCCACACTGTTTTCCAGAGTGGCTGTACCAACCTGCATTCCCACCAACAATGTAGGAGGGATCCCCTTTCTCCACATCCTCTCCAGCAATTGTTGTTTCTTGCTTTGTCCATTTTTGCCGTTCTAAGTGGCGTAAGGTGGCATCTCAGTGTGGTTCTGCTCAGCATCTCTTTATGGCTGACAGGAGACAAGAATTTCAGTCGCACAAAAGGATTTGGAGAAAACTTAGCAGAGGTAGATGAACTAGTGTTTATTTTCTTGTTTATTTTCATGACAAAAGTGAGCTTTCCAGTGCAGACAGTGGATGAAGTAGACAGAACTTTCCAGAGAGATTCCGTAAGGCTGTGAACATAACAACCACAGTTCACCTGGCCTCCCCACTGTGACTCCTTTCTTCTCATGTTTTGCGGGGGCCCAACCAGCCCTGGCCCCTGTGGCCTAGATGCCTTCAAGCCTGTGTAGTTGGTGCCCTGAGCTGGGAGGCTGGTGTCCACCGGTCAGGTGGACCAGGGCAAGGCCTGACATGGCAGCAGCAGGCAGAGGCAAGTCAGTAGGAGCAGAGCGGGAAGTTCAGGGAGGCCTGGGGGAGCTGTAGGGGCCTGATCCGACAAGGGCCAGGATAAGGAACCCGTCTGGGACCTCTAGAAACTAGTACACTCTGAGGAGGACTCATTTCTGACAACCTGGTGGGTGGAGGTCGATATTTCGAGTAAAATGTGACCTTGTTCTCAGCCACAGTTTAAGACAAGTAGGTGGTCTGGCTAGCCGTGTTTCAGCATCCAGGCATTTGCTGGAGGCCGGCAGCCCCTGTGCAGCTCCCAGTGCCCGTGTGCGTCTCTGGCCCGAGAGCCTGCAGCCCTGGGTGGGAACAGCCAGCCGCACACAGAAGTTCTGCGTTCCGCTCGAAAGCTCGAGCGAACAGGCAGCAACGGGGCCACCACCACTTTTTCCTGTGAACATTTTTAAATTACGGAGTATTTTATGTTCATTCAAAGATGATTTTTGAAAAGTATAATAATCAATAAGAACTGCCCATAATCCAATTAATGCCGCCTCATCAATGTGACAGTCTACTCTTCTCCCTCCGTAGTCATTTCAACTTTGTGTTCTTTTCCCACGTCCCTTGATGCCTTATGTATGGTCACACATCACAGACCCTCACCACCCCTCCGCAGCTGCGTAATATTCCCTCACAGGAGGTCAGATGAGCTTGTCTGTGTCCTCACAGTGAGACGGAGCCATGTGATTGATTTTAGCTCGGCTCCGTTTTTCTTGTTCTGTGCACCGGTGAATACCTTTGTGCAAAGGTCTTTGCATTTCGAGTCACTTTCTCAGGAGTCTATCACCTGGGCCAAGGCACATGGGCATTTCTTGGCCGAGAAGCATTCTGCCAAGCACTGGGCTGATCCTTGGTGATGGTTTACGCTGCCCCCGGCAAAGCGAGCGACACTTCCCCCGCCTTCACCCACATGCTCTCTCAGGCTTCCTGCGTGTTTGACCGACTCTGCGGACTTGTACCATATTTTCTGAAGAGATGATTATTTGGTTCCAATTTTAGAATGCCGTTCACTGAAATGAAAAGTCCTACAAGACTGGAATATCACCTAGAGTCATGGTCCTTTTATTTAAAAAATAAAAAAAGTTTTGCAACTGTGGACAACTGATCTGTAGATTAAAGAGATCCATATTGCTGGAGAATAAAAAGTATACGTAGGATACCTTACAAAAAGATGGAACGTGTGCAAATGAAAAACCATACTCTTGCATTGCAAATGCTTTTCAAAGCCATAAAGGTAAAGATTCTTGAAGAATAGCTACTCCGTCTTGCACCAATAATACATCTGTCCCAAGATAAGAAAATTGCCTGGAAAATGCTCATGTTTATTAGACATAAGAGAGAAGAGTCTGCACCTTTCCAGCATCAATTCTGCCTGCTGTGTTTCTGTTTGGGAGCTGAGAAGCATGGGAGTGGAGGATCTTTGGAAAGGAAGGAGTTGGGGAGGAAGTAGCAGCCAAGCTTTGGGTGGGGGTCCCGGTTTCTGAACACCCCATGGTTCACTTCAGTGGTAGCATCAGTGGCTCCCCCAATAGCCCTGGGGAGCTTGGAGCTGGGGGAAGGGGGAGTACACGGGCTTTAAAGAGGTGATGCCCGACACCAGCAAGCTCAGAGGCTTGTCGAAGAGCTGAGGCACTCACACTGGCATCAGAGAGCCCCACAGAAGAGAACGGGTGCCCTCACAGCATGTGGATGGCCAGGGGCTAGCTGCATGGGGGGCACGGCGTCCAGGGGCTTGTGCCAGGCATGGGAACAGAGCAGAACCCGAAGGCTGTGTGTAGCTCCAAGGGCCCTGCAGAAGCAGCACACGGAGTGAACCCAGACCTGCCCAGCGGCAGGCGGCAACAACATCTCCAGTCCAGAGAGGCTGGAGTGAGCAGGAGAATCCGCAAGGAATGAGACAAAGAGCAAGTCTGACCAGAGCAGTAGGGCCAGGGGAATTCCCTGAGCCCTGGAACCTGGACAGGCACCTTTCATGAAGCATCCTTACTGTTCATTTCCCAAATATTCAGTGGGAACCTGCAGTGTTCCAGAAACTGCACCAGGCACTGGAGATTTTAAAACTAACAAAACAGTCAGACCCTGCTCTGTGGAACCTCCGATGGGGTTGGGGAGATAGAGAGTCGCAGACAAAAAACAATTAAGAAATAAATGAATAGTTTATTCTATTGGTCAAAGCCAGTCATGTGGCTAAGCCCCAAATCAGTGGGGCCTGGGTATGTACCCCTTCCACTGGGAGGAGGGCATGGTCAGGAGCAATCATCGAACGCACACAATGGGAAGTGGCCCTCTCTGCACGCAGAGCCCTGGGTCCTCCGTCTGTGGTTCCTCTGGAACTGAACCTGTGCTCTGCCTGCAGGAGGTAAAGAAAGAAAACACAGCTTGTTCTGAATTCATCTGGTATGAGGTCCCACCCTGCTGGGTCAGGCCCCAGGCGGCACACAGGTCTCCCTCTGGGCCTCCTGTAGAGGGGGCAGAAATCCTTTCTTAACCCCTCTCTGGCTGCTGGGACCCATGCAGCGGGAGTGGGAGAAGGGATGGGAGTTCACTGCTCAATATAGTTTGGGCTAGTGGCTTCCAAGTCTGTCTGTGCCTCCTCATCACTTGGGGGGTTAGTTCAAATGACAGACCCCACGCCCTCGCCCTCAAAACCTTCCACTGGGAATCTCCTAAGGTGGGGCCCAGGAATTAATGTCTATAGAAGTTTTCCTGGTGATTCTCCTGAGGCCAACCCTAACCCTGCACCTGTCTACAGACAACAATTTAGGGGACACAGTGTGAGCACCCCATAGATGATGTACATTCCAAAGCCCACGAATTGGGGAGGAGAGAACGTGGTCTAGGCTGGAGCAATCGTGGAGGACTCCCTGGAAGAGGAACTGGATGTATTGCAGTTGGGCAATGGTGACCAGCGTAGATTAGAAGGACAAAGAGAGGTGAGATAGGAAGTTGTCATAGTAGTTGGACCAGGTGAGAAGTGATGATAGCCTTCAACTAGAGTGGACAGACATCTGTCCTGGGAGCCATCTAGAATTCAGAAGCAGGAGGCCTTAATGGCCCTTGGCGTGTGGCGGGTAAAATGTTGTAGTGCTCTGAAGTACTGCACTCTAGATTTGAGGCTTTGGAAGTAAGTTTTAGGCCATCGTGATGACAAGGCATTACCTAGGGCCGTGCTTCTTAAATCCTCTGTGGTGTAGGACCAGGGTTTTTCCCCAATCAGTCATGGACCATAGTTTTGTAAAAATATAATAGGAACAAATTTCTGGAAAAATGAAATAAATAGCAAAGACATTCAAAATATAGACCAAAATGTTTATTTTTATTAGAGTCAACAACAAACTCACCCTGCCACATGGCTATACAAGTTTCTAAATGCTTACTGTCCATTTCCCCACTGACGTCACACAGACCTGGAACGGGCAGTTCAGGGACCGAACTGGTCTCTAGGCCACAGTGAGTGGCACTGTTCTAGTAACGTGGCCTTGCCCTCACTCTGCACAAAATCTGAAATGGTCTGGATCACCTTTCCAATGTAGGCTCCTCAGCAAGCTGTCCTTCCATGGTCCTTGCCTGACGGCTCCAGCTCTCCCGGTTGACTGTGACACGCAGGGAAGAGGGGATGATCACAGCCTCTGGCTGTAGCCGGAAGTTGTCTGCAGTTTGCCAGGAGCTCCCAGAAAAAGGCTTCCAAGTGTCTGCTGGTGTGCATGACTCCGAGATCGCCCAGGGGGAAGCGTGAGGGTATTCTCAGGCCCAGGAGTCCCAGTGTGGACTTCAGACAAAATGAAAGCCCCTCTGCCATCAGAGAACCAGAGAAAACTTCATAGGCAGAACAAACGTTGAGGACAGATTTCTAGTTGTTTCATTTGGCATTTATTGAGATGTCGCGGGGATGAGGGACGTACTAAAAGGGTTGGAGATACATGAGATTTTCCAGAATTGGGGCCACATGTAAGTGCAATTTCATCATCACACACACTCACCCACAGATACTCAAATTCAGTCTGGGGCGTGTGCCCGCACACACATGCACATACACACTCCTGCGCGCGCGCACACACACACACACACACACACACACACACACACACCCCACAGAGCAGCCACGTCTTGAATCGTTCCCATTTTAATGCGTGGCAGGCTGTTACTTGGCGGCTGGCTGGGGGCTAGATGTGCCGTCCCACGTGGACTGCAACAAAGGTTCCTCGGGTCCAGATGATCACCGTCCTTGCCTCTGACAGCCAAAATTGGCGTGTGTGTCGGAGGGGTGGTTTCCGTACACTTAATCACGCACTCGTTACTGAGCACGTCGTATGGGCCAGGCCGTGCACAGTAATGTACGAGTTATGCTCCCATGCGCGAATGGGCCATAAGCAAATAAGTAAATAATCCTCCAGAGGGGAGGACAGGCGGGGGTGGGTGGAAGCAGGGGCTGGTCGTCAGGTGTGGCCCAGAAGGCCTCCTTTACAAAGGCACATGTGAGTTGAGGCCTGGGAACAGAGGAGGACCAGCCACAGGAAGGGCAGGAACGGAGCACCCAGGCCTGGAGGCTTAACCCGTGATATGGGCACGGGGGTGTTTTTCCCCTCCCTTCTGCTCCTTTGTAGGTAATTAAGAGATCTCTTTTTAGGAAGAATTAAAAGGTAATAAAATGCTCTGACTTCATGAAACTAAAATATAGTAAATGGAAAGGGGTCAGCAATAAAGGAAGAGAGAGGATTCCGTGTATTTATAATGGCATTCAGAGAGTTTGTGGTTTTGTTTCTTTTTAAATTGTGCCTGTGTGCAAGTGTTTTTAATTGGAGAGGAGAAAGCCATATAATTTAATCCCTGTTAAATTGTGTACGGGCCTGTTACATGTGGGGCACAGGGCTAAGTGGTTTGCATTTATTATCTGATAGAAACCCTCTCAACAGCTCTGAAATAAGTGACAGTGTCACCAGCGTCTGCATGCGTGTCATCAGTGTTTGCCTGCTCAGGCAGAGAAGGAGGTGACGGCCCACGGTACGTGGCACCAAGTAGGAGAGCTGGGGTTCACATGTGGGGCTGAGCCCAGGCCCGAGTTCCTCCTTTTAGGGTGATTAATAACTATCCCCATTCTGCAGATGCAGAAACTGAGGCTCTAAAAGGTTAAGAAACAGGCCCAAGCTTACCAAGGCAGGACCAGTTACAGAATTTGTGGGTCCCAGTTCAAAATGAAAATGGAGGCCTTCTTGTTTTAAAATTATTAAGAATTTCAAGACAGCGATGGCAGAGCAGTAGAGCAAATATGAGGCCCTTCTGAGCGTGAAGCTGGTCTTGGAGCCAGGATTGGATGCCCAGCCTCCCTGACTCCTCACTACCTCTTGTCTCCTTCCAGCTGAACATCCCACCTCACAGATAAAGACCCAGAGCAGCGGTTGAGGACATGTAAAAAGAAAAAGAATTCAGAAAAGTAACGAATGCTTTCTGGGGTTTGGCTTTAGAGTCAGGTGGGCCCGGGACAAGTCCTGGCTTTACCACTTGTATTGTTTCAATCTTCACAACATCCCCATGAGACGTAGTTATCATTTCCCCCCATTTTACAGATGAGGAAATCAAGGCACAGAGAGTATCCTGCCCAAGGTGCAATCGCTGGTAAACAGAGGGGGTCTGAACCCAGGGGTCTAGCGCTCTGTCATCTAAGTGTCTCGTGGCACCACCCAAAGTCAGGCTTGGACACTGAGGAACTCACCCCTCGGAACCATGTGGGGCGAGGGGAGAGAAGGCGAGTCTCAGAAGCCAGCTCTCGTCAGCCTTTTACAGAGGCTTTGGAAGAGCATTGTCTATGCTGCCGAAGATCCCCCACCCAGCCCAGCACTCAGTCTGGTCCCAAAGTTCTGTTCCTGCCCATGTGGCACCAGGCCCCCTGGAGGCCACCCCCGCCTCACAAAGGTCTACACTTCCTGAGTCGTGCCAGGTCGTTGAGTTGGAAACTGAGGCGGGGGATACTCTTGACATCATTTCCCATCTAAATAGCCCCCCTTGGCCTCGGGCGGCCCCCAGGCCATGATGGAGACATCCTGAGCTGCTATTTCGCCTTCTGGCATTCCCCTCCTTCCTCAGTACTGCGTTAACCATGCCTTTTATTGTCCGTATCCTGATGTTTTGACTATCGGGGCCTTGCTGACCCTGGAGGGACTCACCTCAGGGTTAGCCAAGTCCTAGCAATTCAAAGATAAGAAACAACTTACCCTTTAGCTTTTCAAACACAGACCAACCAATCCAGAACCCACACCTTCTACCACCTTTATTGGGCTCTCATGCCCTGTGCCACCGTCCGTCTGCCCTAACCACCAGGGGCAGGTACCAGACAACAAGGGATGACCCCTATACACCACAGGCCGCTGAAATTATACAAACTAGCATTTGAGGCCATCCTAAACCTGGTTACCACGCTTTGCCCGTCCCTCCCCACGGAGAGCACAATAAAGACTCCTGCCCACAGTTTTCCCCTCTCTGCCTCCTGACTGACCGCACTGCTTCTCCCCACACGCCTGGGGGCATAGCATACCCCCTCTCCTTGGGATCTGTGCATGTCACAAACCATCTGTTCAGCGGCAACAGCGTCCTGATCTGTTGTCCCTACCAGACTTAAATAAACGAGATCTATACAAAACAAATGACCAGGTCACTTCCTCCAGGAAGCCTCCATGGATGCCCCTACTCAACATAATTTACTTCTTCTTCTCTGTTCCCTGGAGCCTGCTCTTTGTTCCTCTGTGTGCTTAGAAGCTGGCTGCTGTCTGTGGCTGCTACTGCCTTCACTGTGAGCTCCGTTCAGATACGGGCTATGAGTCCTACTCCTCTGCCTCCCTTGCCTAGGGCTCTGCCTGGCACTTAGTAGATGCTCAGTAAAGACTTGGCATCCGAAAATGGTAAGAATGATACAAGAATAGTCATAGTAGTTGTAAGAGTAGCTCTCTATTCCTGGTTTTTTTTTCATACCTTTTCTCAAAGTCCCAAAGCAACTCTGCAGGGGGTTCTCCTCGTTCTACAGATGCAAAATGAGGCTCAGAGAGGTTCAGTGATTTATTCAAGGCTACACAGCCAAGAAGTGGCAGAGCCAGGGTTCAAACCTGAGTCTGTCCAGCTGCAGAGTTAACAGTCTTGCATTTAATTTAATTGAATCGAACTGAATTGAAGTTAATTCCCCATTGTGTGACCCTGTCGGAGGGGGCACTCTGCATGGATTGATGTCAGGAGTGTTCTAATGTTCTGAAAATGAACACCAGACCTAATTCGGCTGCCAAGTGACCTTTTCAAAGCAGAATCTGGATACTTTATGCCCTCACTAAACACTCACTGATGGCTCCTCGCTAGCTGTAAGGTGAAACCCAAAGGTCTTACCCAGTATCCGTCATCCTACCTCTCCTTACCACTCTAGCCCCTCTCTACCTCCTAACCCACCCCCAATTCAGATGCACTGGATGGCTGTGGAGATAAAGGTGCTCTCTGCTGAGCAGAAGTACCTCCCTATCTTCTCCCAGTAAGAAAGGAAGTCCCTTAGTGCCCAAATCAAAATCACCCAGCCCTTGGGGAAAGTCTTGAAAGATGCCGGATGGTTGACGCCCACAGAGACTGGCTAGAATGTCAGCTGCCTGCAGGATCCTGTGTGGGGGCGGGGGGGGGGGGTGCACCCTTCCTCCCCTCCCACTCTCCAGCATCCCCATATCCAGCCACTCACCTTGTACGAATCCAAAAATTTCCTAGAACACCTGATGCCTCTTCAGCCAAGACCAGGAAGAGCTGGAGGCCCATGAGTGCACACAGTTAGGGAATGAAGGGTGTTTTGACACACCTGTGTCTTTCCCTTCCATCCTTTGATGTCGCTTCTGAGTACAGAAGTGGAACAGTTCTGAATGCCTTGGATTACAAGAACCCTCAAAGCCGGTGCCTTCCAGAAGTCCCCGATTTGCTTTTTTCCACCTCCAGGCATCTAATAGGAGAGTTCCAAGTGGTTAATATTCTCCTGACAAGAAAACATGTGTCCCCCAAATTTAGCAGGAGTTATAATAAAAATCATCATGTTTCTAAACCCTTAACCCATGGAGAAGGAGTTTAATTCCTAAAGGCATTCACTGTTCACTTTTCCAGGAATACTTACGAGGTAATGGAGCCTGATTTACCGAAACAAAAGGTAGCTGCTTCCTTTCTCTTCACTTAAGAAAATAAACGAACCACAATTCATAAACTAGTCTCCAGGTCCTTTATACACTGGAAAGATTTTGTTTCCAAGCAGGACAGCTCAGAGGAGTCTGGGAAGCTTGTGAACCAGGGAGTGGGACATTCCTATTGTGAGGCTTCAACAGGAAGGTCACCATGTTGGGCCCTTAACCTTAAATGCTCATGACAAGCCCGTAAGGAGGTATCTCTAACTCAGATCTACAGGTGAGGCAGTGGAGGCTCAGAGATGACTCGCTCAGCTTTCCAGAGGTCATATGACCCACATTTAAAAGAGATGAGATTCAAGTGCAGTCCTGTCCAGTCTCCAGGATTAAAGCAACCCCTGTGCCCCCACCAGCTGCCCTCAAGTTCAAGCATATAAATTGAACATTCAAAAATGAATCTGTAAAAATTACACTTGTTTTCCATCCTGGCAAATCCTCAGAATCATGGCAGAGCTGAGGTAAAAGAGCTGCATGGCCTTGGACAAGTCACACCAACTGTCAACCGTGGCTTTGTCATCTGTACAATTAAGATAATAATCACTGGGTTGCTGGGAGAATCAAACAAAAGAATAGGTGTATAAGTGCTTAGCACGTTGTAGGTGCTTAGTGGTAATATATCCTTTGTTTCCTGTAATAAGTGCTGTTGAATAAATGATAAGTTAACTGTAACATATCTATTGAATATAACCCTTATGTTTGGTGCTAAAATGAGTCTGCATTTAATCTCCCCCCAATCCTGGGTGGTAGACAACACTTTTGCATAAAAGGAAACTGAGGCTCAGGGAGGGTAAATGATTTGCCCAAAGTTATGCAGGAAGTAGTAAGGGTGGGATTTGAATTCAGACACACTGAATTCAGAGGTCAAGCTTTTACCCGTCTTGCTATCCTACCTCCAGGAAATGAGGCTAACTAGACATCTCACATGACAAAGGCTGAGTTCGATGACTTGCCTTTGCTCTCTTGACCCCATCTCAAACTCTTTCTTGGAAAATGAAAGATGTTTGTGTGAGCTTCCCACTCTGTCAAGGACACTACACTCAGAAAGCTCCATCAATTTCTTTTACTATATGGTTACAATTTTGTCTGCTCCTCCTGAACCCTCAAAAGCAAGCCTGGTGAGGTCACCCAAGCAACTGCAGATGCGAGGTTCTCCCAGCTCTTTCGTACCTGATTTCTTCCTGAAGAGGCCCTTGCCCTGCAGCCAGGGTTGGTGAGAGGAATAAAACCTAGTAGACCTGAGCCTCCACTGACCTTCCCTTCACTATTCATCTGCTTCTTCATTTGCGTCCTTCCAAAAAGGACTTCAGGTGGAATGCCATCAAAGATAACCAGCAAAATATCTAGATACCCACAGCCCCCACAGCATAAAGGGAATCAATACCACTGATGTCTCGGGCTTCTCTGATGAAGAGGCTTCCAGAAGGAGGTGATGTGGGAGGACCTTACACCAGCAGAAATAGCCGAATGCCAAGAACTGGTACCACGGGGCTCACCCCACGGCCCCCACACAAAACCACTTTTTCCACGTTCCTCTCCACATCTTTAAAGAGAGGGAAGATCCAGGGAAAGAAGGGTAAGGCAGGGAAGGGAAAGAGGCCTCTCCCTGGATGCCGTTTCTTATTATCAGGAAGTAGATTCCTCGCTCCTCAATTCTGGACCACCTGCCTTGCTGAGAACAAAGAGAACCCATGTGTTGCGGGCTGCTGGCGGGATGTTGCAGGACCGAGGGTAGGATCAGGCAGGGGCCGTACCTCAGAAGGGCAGACAGGCCACAAGTTCTGTCTGGGGCTCGGGGAAGGCTGCCATGGCAGCAGTCAGGTCAAGTGTCTGAGGCTCCCCAGATCCACCTGGCAGGTATTCCCTGTGCTCTGACCTCAGTGTAGAGGGATCAAAAATGAACATCACAGCCCCTGCCTTTGAGGACCTTCCAGGTGCTGGGGGAGGCGAGCATACAAACGAATCCCGTAGGATTCATTCACGCTTTCTACCGACATCGAGGGAGCGTCTAGTCCGTGCCAGGCACTGGGCACAGAGCGTGATGGGGATTCCGAGTCACCATGAAGCTGAGAGTCTAATGCTGTGTCTAGTGCTGAGGATGCCGTGGTGCACCGACGAGTGTATCTACCCAGACTGGAGAAATTCGGAAACGTTGCGTGGAGTTAACAAGACAGAAGGGGAAAGGAAGGGAGCTCTATATAGAAGACACAGCATGGTCAAGTGCACAGAGGCTTGAAACATTGCGCCTAAGACACAGGGCTGGCTGTGCGTGACTGCTGCTTACAGCTCTGTGACATTCAGATGCCCCTGACAAAAAGCCCTCCTGTCCTCCAGCCGTTCATCTTAATTGAAGTTGGGGCCTCTGGAGCGTGGCTCAGAGCAGCGGCATGATCTCATCCTCCAGAAGGCGATGGGCTAGTCCAGACACAGCTCCTGGGGGCTGTGAGAAGAAGCATGCAATTAGGTACGTTCTCTTTCACGTGAAGTCCCTCCCATCCAAATATCGTCCCATGGTAAATTCCTGGTGACCAACCTCACAACCCTGGGTGCAGTCTCTGCTCATGGCCTGCTCTGAGAAAATCCGGAAAGGGTGGCTGGCTGAGGTGGGGGTCCAGACCTAAACCCAGATTCCATGGTTATCTGGAACATGGCAGGGTTGCAGTGCAGGCAACACTGGTCCCCTAGGACTGAACATCTCCCTTCCCCTCCTAGAACAACACTGATTGAGGCCCTACTGCATGCCGTGCACACACTCCGTCCTCACCCCAACACTGTAAGGTCCCTCTTTTATTGATGAGGTGCCTGAGGCTTGCAGACCTTCGTTAACCTCCCCAAGAACTTCCTGACCAGACAGAGCCAAGCCAAGATCGCTGGGGCATCTGCTTCAAACCCGCTTCTCTGAAGTTTCCCACGCACATTCATCCTTGACATGCAGACCTCAGCTCAGACAGGAACTCTCTCCATCTAAAGAGCCCCTCTCTGTCACAGCTTTTCCTTTCCTAGACTCACCCTCTCAGATAGGACAGCACAGGCCTCCCCCCAAACCACCCCACCCCCGCGCCAGCTCCGCAAGGCGGGGACCTCTCCTGCCTCCTTCTCTGCTTTATCCTTGATGCTCCAAGCAGAGCCTTGCACATGGAAACCCTGAACGCACGGCTGCTCCATGAACAAAGGCATCTGGCCCCTGCACTGGAATTGCTCGAGATGGCAGTCAGTGGCCCGCTGGGTGCTGGCGAAGAACAGTGACCCGTGAATGCTGGGTTTTCTCCGTTTCTCAGAGGCGAGAGCAGGCAACTTCATGGATTTTTTTTTCTGCTTCGGAAAAGGGATCCCTCCTAGCAAAGTTCTATGTGACAAACATTTGGGATCCATCAACAAATAGTAGCCATACGTCACATTCCCTGATTCTACCCCCCAGTCTGACTTAGGGCTGCGCAGACCTCAGACGTGCGTCCTCACAGAGCACGGCACGCTCACTGCTGTCCGCAAGCGCGGTGACCGGTCACCATGAGCGTGGCCTCGACTCTCCTGTGTCCTCAACTGCTGCTGTGGTTGTTCCAGTCCACCCACGCGTCCTCTCCCTCTTGGTGTTTCTTTTCATTGATTGCCCTATCTTGTGTGATGCCGTTTTGATTGTGTTTTGTTCCTCTCCAACACTGTATCATCTCTAAGTTATTTTTCCACTAAAAAAGAAGTGATAAGCGCATCGGCCCTACTTAAGTGGGTCACAGTCCTGAATGCTTGAGAAAGAGTCCTGCGCCCCACCTCATGACCCCAAGTCACCCTGAACTACCATGCTCTCTTGTTTTGCGACAGGACGTACACATTCCTAAAAACCACCCCACTAGGCAAAATGGGGGAAATGGGGCAAGTGGCATAACACTCAAAAATGTCATCAGTGACATATAAGAAAAAGAGAAAGAAAAAAATTAGCATGGTTTTATACCGGTTAAATGGTTAAGAAAGAGAGAAGTCCTACAGTGAATCTGGCCCCTCACCTTGAAGAGACCTGGTGTTTGCCCGTAGCAGAGGACAGGGCAGCGCTGCAGCTGGGGCAGTCCTGTGACGGGCGGCAGGGGGCTTTGTCAATGGAGGGGGCACTGTCACTGCAGGGGCACGTGGATGCGGCTCGCAGCGCACAGTGGACTGCGTGGCGGCTAGATGTTTGAGGTGTGTACCCGTGCGTGCTTTGTGCCTTCCCTCCTGGTTTGGCTCAGCTGGTGGCTGTTTTCTCCCTTCACCTAGAGTTTCTCAGGAAGGAAATCTTGCGTAAGCAAGTGTGAAAGTCGCCTTATCCTCCAGCCGTTCCCCAATATATCAGTTATGTTAGAACAGATCCACATTTTCAGAACAAGTGTTGTGGCCGAACCGGCCATCCCTGATTGACTTTCATCTTTTCCTTGTTGATTCAGACTGGACCAAGAGGATTGAGTATCAGCCCGGCTCAGGGAGTGTGCCGCTTTTCCCCAGCATCCACCTGGAGACGTGCGACGGGGCCGTGTCCTCCATCCAGATCACCACGGAGCTGCAGACCAATTACATCGGAAAGGGCTGCGACCGGGAGACCTACTCTGAGAGATCCCTTCAGAAATTATGTGGTAGGTTTTTCCCTGTTCGGGTTGTTTTTTAATGTATTGCTTTTAAATGATTTATTCAAAGCATATCTTATATTAGGAAAGAATGAGTCCCTCCCAACCACACTGGCACATGTAACTCCTGGACGAATATTAAGTTTACTTACTATCGTTAAAGGGCCAGAAGGCTCAGCGCTCGGCATCAGACACACCTGACCAGATCCCACCATTTACCAGTTGTGTGGCTGTGAGCAAGGTGTGTGACACAGCCTCTACTCTTCATCAGCAAAACAGCCATTAATGACCCAGCGTATTTAAGAGAATCTACCACGGAGCCTGAGGAAACACGGGCTCCCTTCCACTGTGTCGGTTTGGAAAGAGGCACCTGACCAGGGGCCAATGTGAAGGGTGGGGACTATCACCTGGGGAGAGGTCAGTTTCCTCCCCAAAGGACCAGCTGCATAATTTGCCAAGCCCATTGCAAATGAAAATGGGGGACCCTTATTTAAAAACTATTACAAATTTCAAGGCTGCAACAGCAAAGCTTGAAACCAAGCTGGGGGCCTCCACCGAGCCTGGGCCCCGTGTGACAGCTAAGGAGGCATGCCGATAAAGCCAGCCTGGCTGCCCGCATCAGAGAAGAAGAGCCGGGGTGGAGGTGGAGGGCCCAGGGAAGGTGTCCCAGTGCAGGGAGAAGACCTGCCGTCTCCGTGAGGCGATGGCCTGGGAAAGGAGCCACTGGGAGCTAGGAAACGAGGCCCATAGAGGTGCTACACAAGGAAACAGCTTCACGAAGCACCTACTGGGTGCACCTGCCACGCTCTTTACACACATCACTTCGTTTAACCCTCTCACCTTCGGTGTGAGGCGGCTGTTATTCATCCTATTGTGAAGATGGACAGTTTAAGGCCCAGAGAAGGAAAAATGGCTGGTTCGAGACCCTGGTTAGAAGGCGACAGAGCCGGAACTTGAAGGCACTTCTACCTGAATGCAGGCTGTTAAGTCAGCAGCTGTGAAGCAGGCCAGGCCGTAGCAGCTGGAACTCTCCATTCGGCCTAGGGAGTACTCCACAGAGTGGGAACGGTCCCCTGCGCGTGGCAAGCCGGGCCGTTGATGTGTGGATGGGCCTTGGGTGAGGTGGACCACATACATTTCGTTGCTTTCTTGTTCTCTCCAAGAGTATTCAGGAACTCACATCTGGGTCCCCAGCTGTGCTGTGGGGAGCTTCGAAAAGAGCTGACTCTTAGACTAGACCTGTGTTTGGACTAACCCCTAACTCAGGAAAAGGAGCCTCCTGAACCCTGTGCAGTTCCTGAGCACCGTCCACTCCCAGTGGGCCCTCCACGACGATGGCTGGCACAGTTTTCCTCCCTCGCCATTGCTGTGCGCGCACACACCTTCACCCACACTGCTGCTGCCCAAGGAGCCGGGTGAAAATCTTAGAAGTGAACGTGGAGTGGACCCTCCTTGGGCCGTGTCCCATTTGTCATGTCACCAGGCTGTCAGGAAGGCCTGTGGGGACACAGTAGGTTGGGGAGAACACCGCAACTTCAGTACTCCAGACAGCCCCCGCAAACACAGATGTCATGGGCCTACAGAATTCAGAAGACCGCCTCCAGCGCTCTCCTTCCCTCCTGTGCAGAGAAGCCATCTCCGACGACATCTTACTGTGAATGAACATGCCATCTCGCTCCCCATGCACCTGGATTATAAGTCAACTCTACCCCGCGCCACCATGGGTTACAGTCATTTCCTAAACTCCTCCGGGTCAGAAGAAGATGATGGAATCACGTTGTTAAAGATCAGTAGGGCCCAAGGGCACGCACTTGTGATTTGATTTTGAATGTTGCTGGGGAGAGATGAGGAGATATGGAGAGCGAGAAGGATTTTTTCTGAGGGAAGAAACTTTAGAGCAAAATTGCATCTGGTTGTTAACACCACTCATTCCTTCTGGGCTGCCAGCGTCGCCTTGAAGGAAGGCGGGTAATTCAGTGAGGAAAGCAGCTTTTCCCCCAAGATGTGAGCTCACCTGGTTCCAGGTGCACCTTTATGGGGGGAGGTCTGTGTGTCTTGCTGGTGACCTTCCTGGTAGGAGCGCCCACCGCACTGTGGGGACTCTGTCCGAGGAGGCTGACGGGCAGGGCCACTCTGGCCTCCATGTCAGGAGTCTGAATCTTGAATCCCACGGAGCGAGAGCTCAGGAAAAAAGAGCAGAAGCAAATGAGTGGAACCCAGGTGCGTATCCGGCTGTGGAGTGGGCTTCGGAAGGAGACGGCCATCAGGCCACATGCTCTTTCCAAACTGCGAGGGAGACGCAGGCTGGATCGCTTCCAAAACAGAGTCTGGGTTATAATCCCTGCTCCTGTGGGGTGGCTTAGTTTCGGGACAAGCTTCCATGTGTTTTCAGTGGATGGTAGACAAGTTGCTTGCAGGCTTTCCCAACTAGGGATTGGCCATGACACTTTCAGCCTCGGCAGCCATGCATTTTTCTTCTTCCAAGTCTTTATTGACTTTGGATGGAAACAGGGAGACCAATTAGGCTGTTATTGCCATGGTCTAAGCAAGAGATAATGAGTTCTGAACCAGGGGAGTGGCAGTAGGGATGCATTTAAGACAGCTTTAGGAGGCAAAATCAGCAGGCTAATCAATGATGGATTAGCTGTCAGGAGTGAGAAGGGATCTAAGACGACTCTAGCATAAGCTTCTAACTGGACAAGGATGCCACCGACCAGAACTAGGAATCCAGGCATGCGCAGATTTAGGGACTACGAGGACAGGTGCCTGTGGGACATCCAGGTGTGGGTGTCCAACACCTGCCTGACTCTGGACGCTTCTGAGGACCTGTCTCCCCCACTGCCGATCCATTGTCATAGCCGGTTTCTTCCTGACGTTCCGCCTCTTCTTGGCTAGGACACCTCCTCTGTCCCTGTGCCTGGCTGGTTCTCATCCCTAAATCTTTGCTCATGGTTTCTTCCCACCAGAATCTCTCCCCCCTTTGCTGTTCCAAACCTTTCCCTTCAGCAGTATTCTCCTGGCCTTTGTACACCAGGGAGGCTCTCCTGGGGGTGCTTTGTGGACGCCTCTGAGTTCCCGTATCTCTTCTGTGACACCGTAGCTGTGCAGTGACCCGGGCGGGGGTGTCTCTGTGGAGGAGCATTTCACAAGCCTGGTCACTGCCCACCTGCTTCCTCCTCTTGCAACGCCGGCTCCATTAGGAGCAGACAACAGCTAGTTCATAGCCTATTGTCACAAGGACCTGACAGATCCAGCAGCTTTTGAAACAGCCTCTCTGGGCCCACACTGAGACCCCTGCATTCTGCCTTGAAATAAAAACAATGCAGGACCCTGAGCCTGTGTCCCCTTCAGCGTGCAGAACATAGCCTCAGGTGGTCCACCACTGGCACGCTTTACCTAAAGCTGGGTTGCTTGGAGAAGTTGGGCAAATTGCTTATCATTTCCTCTGAATTCAGAGATTCAAGATGAAGGGCTCTGTCATCTCAGTCCCAGACTTTCCAGAAGCGAGATGTCACAGAGCTGCCTTGAGTATGAAATGCCCCATGAAGCCCTTAGGAAGACCTCTTGGCCAAATTAAATTTGACATTACTGACAGCCCCAGGAAGGGCCCACTTCGATGCCCTCAGTCACTGAATATTACAGCAAATAGAAAAGCAGCCCGTGACGCACATGCCTTTCCTCACGTGGAGGCCAGGGGCTGCTCCTCCTCGGGCTCACGGGGCTCCTGGCCGCTGGCTCCCACCTCCACACACGCCGCCCAGGGCAGCTGTTCTGTATGTGGAGTCAGGAACCACGGGCAGGCCCTGTTGAAGGAAAGGCCACAGAATGAGAGCATGCTATTAAATCAAGTGGTTGACCTGTCAGAGCACTTCAGATCACCAGACATTAAGTTGTGCTCAGGATGTACGCACTCATGAGCCCAGGAGATTTTCATAGATGATTCATTCATTCATTCATTCATTCATTCATTTACTATTTCAACAAATATTTGTTGAGTGTCCAAATGCTGTCATTCTTGAGGTTATGTAGAAGTTAATAAGATCACTTGATAGTTCAGTCTTCTGGGGAAGACATGTTTAAAAAAAAAGTTAAGATCATGATTTTCTACTACACCATGAAGCTTGGCAGAGCTCGTCCTCGTTCAGAATCACGGTCAGAGGCATTTGTACCCCCAGAATCACCCAAGTCCAGGAAGCTATCAGCAGTCTCTCCAAGATGCCTCTGCAAGGCTGGCACTTCCAGGCTTGAGTGTCAGTCCCCTAGACTCTCAGAGAGTAGAAGGGGGCCTATCTCTTTCAGAAAAATTGGCACACACCTATAGGGAATCAGATTAAATCCTTAATCATACATCAGCATAGGGCCGCGCACCCTGACTCATGGAGGACGGTAGGGAGGGAGGTTCTCCGTGGATAAGCTTATTTCTTTGGTGTCCTCCAAAGCTCCCTTACAGCATGCCCTCCTATGTTGGGTAGAAGGTTTTTACCTGCAGTGGCCTAGCCCCAGCTGGTCAGCAACTGGGTATCCATGGCCCTGCTCCAGCCGCCTGGCTGACCGCCCCTCTGCCAGAGCCCAGCTGCTCCATCTGGAGACCCAAGTTCCCCATTGCAAGGCCTCGCAGGAACCCTTCTTGTCTAGGATTCCAAAGGTGGAATGATGCTCTGGTTGTAGGTTAACAGCATGTGAGCTCCTGGAAGGACATTAGAACGTTCTCTCTGTCCATGCTGAAGGCATGCCAAAGAAGAAATGGGAATCATAACCTCTGGTGTCTGTCACTTAGGTGGGTTATCAGGAAAGCAGGTGACCCTGCAGTCACAAATGACCCTAACATCTCACTGGCTCAAAATAACGAAGGTTTATTGATCATTCCTACTGCATGTCCTTCTTGGATCGGTTTGGCTGTCTTCCAGGTGCCCCCCACCGGGATCTAGGCTAACAAACAGCCTTTACATACATAGAGTGCCGCGGATCTCATGGTACATGGAAAAGACATGCGGAGAACCACAAACTGGCTCTTAAAGCTTCTGCTCTGATATGACACGTCCCTTAAACTCACATTGTATTGGTCAGAGCAAGTCACATGGCTACGTGACATCAGTGGGTCAGAGAAGCATGTGGAGATCAGAATGCATTTTACCAACATGCAGTCCTAGTACAGCATTTGTCAAGAGGGCCTCCCTGTCCTCCCCTGACACTCTCTGCCATTGACCCGCTCCGCCCACCAAAGGTTAAAGATTTTCTACCGGGTCCCTAAAGGTAGGGCCAACTTCTGTTTGGTTTATTGCTGCCTACTCCCCACAGTGCCTGGCATAACCGAGATATGACGCAAATGTTTATAGAAATAACAGGGAGTTGATATTGCAATTGTGAGAATACTTCACAGAATGAGGCCTGTGTCTTTGGTCACAGTGGTTCCTCTCCCCTGAGACCCTCCCTCTCATTCTGGCCCTGTGGTAGACCATGAGGAGGCGTGGCCTGAGGCGCCATGTCAGTCACTATTGCAACAGGTTCCCCTCGAAGTGCTAAGCACCCTCTGCCCTGACCAGAGCCATCCAGAATAGAATGCAGACCCTGCAATTAAGAAGTTCAGTGCCCTTGGGCGCCACTGATGCGTTCACACCACAATGTGTCCTGAAACCTGCCTCATTTACCCCATCTTTATCTACTTGCAGGCTTAGAGAGGCTTCCTCACGCTAGGGTTCAGAGGCCCTGAATCACACCTCAGCTGTGGTTCCAAGCTCCCCCCGCTCAAGCTACAGCTGCTGTGGACTCGAAGCAGCCCGATGGGTCCCAGGGACCTTCGCAGAGGATTCCCAAGGAGCTTCTTAAATCCACCCTGTGTGCAGACAGTGCTGCGCCCTCTTTGCAAGGGATGCGTCCTGTTTACCCGCAGCTTTCCATGAGATCCCTTGAGGAGAGGGGAGAGAGAGAGAGAGAAACTTCGGGAGAGAGTAAATCTCCCTCAGTTTGTTTAAGTGCACCGAGAAATGAAATACAAGCTGCTAAGTTGGGGAAGTCTGTACCATCTGGTTCCTTACAGCCTGATACTTTCTGGTAGGCAACATCTGTGGGTTAGGCGGGGTGGCCTGCCGCTCCCATCACCACGGAATCAAGGGAGTCTGCATCAGTGGCCTTACCAGGGCACCTGCTGTCTTCAACGTGCCTCTCCGCAGACAGCCACCTGTATGGGAAGGTGAGATCCCAGGGGACTGTGCCATGTACTTGGCAAGACACCATACCGTGCTGAAGAATGAACATTAGCTGGGGATCTGAGAGCTGGGCCTGTTTCTAGCAAGCTGGGTGGCTGTGTGACCTCGGTCAAGTCATTTCCCTTCTCTGGGCTTTGCTTTCCATTTGTAAAATGTGGAGGCGGTTACAAGATCTCCCTCCAGCTTCATTGAGGTGGTGCAGTGGTGGGCACAGGCTTTGGAGCTGCAAAGCCCTGCCGATGGGCCCGCTCACTAGCTGGTTATGATCCTGGGCTCACCGAGCCTGAGCTTTTTACCTGTAGACTGGAATCACAATAGTATTTACCACGTAGATGAGTAACTGAGAAAAAGCATTGCAGTACTTAATTCAGATCTGGTGCTCAGTGCCCCAAAACTGGTTCCTAAGAAAATAATAATAATGGTATTGGTGGCAAAGCTGGCACCTGCCTTTGCTGCGGCTCTGCTAGGCTGCACTGGCTTCTCTGGCCCGAGCTGGAAGTCGGGAGCCCTGAGCACTGAGTCTGCACCTGTCTGGCCACCTGAAATTTCAGGAGCTGACACTCTCTCTGAGTGGGCCAGTTACTGGGCTGTCTACACGCTGGACAAATCCTGGTGTCAGAGCCAACTTACCTGTGGGTCAAAGAAGCCATTGCCATGTTGCATAATTCTAGAGGTTCTAGGAAAATGAATTTGCTACAAATGACCACATATCTTCCACTCCCAAACCACCCCCAAATCTCTACCTGCTACCGCCTAGATACATTTATTTCTTTCAGACAACTTTGGAGGGTGATAACCCTTAAGGCTTTATTAGTCATTAAAATATTAGTGTGAATCAACTTATCAGATGAATAAAATGGATACCAGACAAGGCTGCAGGGGCATGGGCTGAGAACCAGTAAATACTAAGGAGAGGTGTGGGGCCTGGACATGCGGCCGCCGGGGCAGGCACACGTGAGCGTTGGGTAGATGGCTAGAAGTATCTCATGGAGGCACCGGGTGGGACGAAGGGCAGTGATAACGTTAATGGATTGCCTGCTGTGTGTCAGGCCTGGCACCAACCCCCAAACCCTAGGAAATACGCAGGTAAATGATGCAGTCCACACCGTCCCCACGTCCCCCCATGATAAGCACCAGCTGCAGAGTGATCACGCATTGGCAGACCGGACTCTCCCACCCTCTCAGACGCCACAGTTCCTGGAGGCCTCTCCCAGGGCGAGCCTCTCCCAGTGTGAAACACAGCAACGGGCTCTAAGGATACCTACTTCTCACATAACATAAATTTCAATTGCAAACCAAGGGGTGCTGAGCCCTAGACTTGATCATCTGCTCCAAGGCTAAAGGGAAGACTGGCTGGTGAAGCGTTTTCAGAGAAGTATATTGGTTTCCAATATGGCACCTTCCCGAAGGATTCTCGAGGGTCATTTGAACTGTAGCTGACTTTGGAACCCAAACCCTAGGTGAGAGGAGACCCTAATATACAGAATTGAGGAGTCCAGTGATCTCTGACAAAGATCAGTTGTCTACATTTAGACAACTACTGCCCATTAAACCCACCAGCCTCTGCGACTGACTGGTCGTGCCATCTCAGGAAAGCACAGGCTCCCCACATCAGGTACCCCTTAGACTCTCTGACTCATGTGCCCTGACAGTATCAGGAAACCCTGGCCATTATCCTTCCCTAAAGAACCAAGTCCTGCTCCCGTGTGGCACAAAGAGATGTGCTGACAGCGGAGATCTTCAGTGGGAAGTCAGTTGATGCCCACAGGTCCCCCCAGCTGAGGCTTCCAGACTTCTCTGCAAGGATGGCCACTCCTGCCCACCTTAGCTCCGCCCTCCACAAAGCTGCTGGTGTGACGTTCCTAAGACATAGGTCTACCTGTGACCCTCCCACTGCTTCAGGCTTAGTGCTTGTGCCTTAGCCTAGAATCATAGTGGTAGCAAAAATAATGATCGTTGTAAGGATAAAGTCACAGGCGGCACGAAGTGAGTATTCCCCACGTGGCCGGCATGCTGCTCAGGCTCTTAGGCAGGCTTCTATTCAGTCCTCACAATCCCCTGGGAAGGGAGATACCATGGCAGGAGCTGGAGAGGCAGAAAGGCTAAGGGACGTGCTCACAGTCACAAGGCTAGCAGGTCATGTTGCAAGGAATCAAATTCAGGTTTGAGGACTTCTGAACCCATGTTCTCTCGACCTCTGTACCATTTGGCCAAACATAATGCTTGTTAAAAAAAAAAAAGTATGGTGAGTACAAAGTGGCTCACACTTCTTCCCATGGCATTAGGACCTAGAACTTTCCCCAGTCACAGCCCTAATCATGCTGTGTCACAGCTGTCTGTCCACTTGTTGGCTCTGAGCCACCCCAGGTCAGGGACTGTACTGATTCACCTTTATATCACCCGCGCCTACCCAGCAGGGGTCTTGGCACATGGTCAGTGCTCAAAAAATGGCTCACAGGTTAATGGGTGAATGAATGCATGAACGAATTCATTCATCCCCATCAAACTCTGGCCTTCTCCAGGAACCTTCCCTGCTTATAAAAGCCCCCCCACACTCTTGTTTCCCGAAATTCCTCCAGCACTTTTTCCTTGTACAGTTGTTCATTGCACCTTATCTTGTCACATGCAACATTTTTGTCTGTAAGTTACAGATGCCTTCACCTCTGCAGACCGTAAGGATCTCACGGGGAGGGATGGTGTTTGGCCCTTCTTTTCCGGAGTTGCCTAGCTGAAGGTTGGCTCAGATCTCTAAGTAAATACACTGAGTAGTTCATCCTGACCCAGGAGCAGAAAACAGAAGGTGAGGACATGCAGCCCGTGAGGAATAAGCCTTTGTTCTTTCTGGCCCCCATGCCCCACAGGAGCCTCCTCTGGCATCATCGACCTCTTGCCGTCCCCCAGCGCTGCCACCAACTGGACAGCAGGACTCCTGGTGGACAGCAGCGACATGATCTTCAAGTTTGATGGCAGGCAAGGGGCCAAGATCCCTGATGGGATCGTGCCCAAGAACCTGACAGACCAGTTCACCATCACCATGTGGATGAAACACGGCCCCAGCCCTGGTGTGAGAGCCGAGAAGGAAACCATCCTCTGCAACTCAGATAAGACTGGTGAGTCTGCCCGTTATATCTCAGCTGGTTAGGCGTGGACACAGCCCCCGACCACGTGGGAGAAAAGCCAGAGCATGATGGCGTCCTGGGAAACCAATCTTGTCTCTGGTTTCCTGGCTGCTGATTTCCTGGGCTGGGGGTAGAGCGAGACCAGGAAACGGGGGAAAGTAGAAGCACAGACACAAAGAATGCAAAAGCTGGGACTAGTACTTTTCAAACCCAACCTCCCCAGAAGTGAGGTGGGAGTTGGGGGGCAAGGGGGCTTCATTCTTACTTCAAAGCAGCAATACCTTTGCTCTGTTATGTATAAGTAAGATTTCCAAAAGTTTATTTTCAATGAAAGGGTCATGGTAATTTTCCAAATCACTGCTAAACGTAATAACGGTAGCTAATTTTTGTTTTGTTACGCATTTCCCCCATGCTAAGCCTGCACGGGGCAGTTCACTGATTGGTGGCTAAAAGCACTCCACCACTTACTGGCGATGCGACCTTGGGCAAGTTGTTTCACCTCTCTGTGCGTCACTTTCCCCCTCTATAAAATGGGCATTCTAGTATTATCTACCTCATAGGGTTTTTAACAGGATTAAATGACTTGAAGTATGTCTAGTGCTTTAGAACAGGGCCTGACACATGGGAAGTACAATCTGTGTTAGATATTACTGTTCTAGACAGTTTCTCCGATCTCTACATTTTCAGCAAAGCGTTGCTGTGTTTCCCATTTGAAGGATAAGGAAACATCGCTGAGAGGTTTATAACTTGTCCCAAGTTACATCGCCAGTAAGGATCAGAACCGAAATGTAAGCTTAGATCCAGTTAACTCCAGTCCTGTGCACGGGTCACCACATCCCACACAAGCACACATACACACACATACACACAAATATTTGGATATCTTATGCAAATTTTATAGCTCCATCTTAAATGATAATTCCACAGTTTCCTATTTTAAGCGCTGCTTAAAATACCTAACGTAAACCAGCAGATACTGCAGAGAGAAGGCAGGATAGAGTGGCTCACAACTCAGCCTCTGCTGCCGGACAGCCCAGGTTCGTTTCTCAGCCTTTCCACTCTCAGGTGTGACGTTTGAGGGGTTGTGAATCTCTCTTAGTTTCAGTTCCCCCGTATGTGAAATGGGGGAAATAAACATGAAATAATGTATGAAATCACTCAGCATCAGATATAAAATCAGTGCTCAGTTTATTTACTTGATGGTGTTACTATCATATTACTTCTGGTTTTATTCCACATTATGCTGCTCCCAGGACCCCACCTTTACTGTTTCAATCACTTCTTACAATATATGTTAACACATTTTCCAGATTATAGAAGCTGAGACAGAGAGAGTAGCCTGGCTTTCGTTAGTCATGAAGTAAGCCTGTGTCAGATCGGTTATGCCAAGGATGAGTTCTTCTGGGACTTTCATGCAGGAAGGACCCTGTAGACGTGCATGAGATCACACTGAGGTTTGGCACTGGGTTCAGAGCTCAGCACATGATCCCAGCAATCACCCTGCAGCTTGGTCCTTGCAGTGCCTGGCAGGGCGCTCCCCTCACGATCCAGAAGCCTGCATCAATGAGACGACAGCTTAGGACCGTCCACACCAATGGAAAGCGGCGCAGGCTGGGGTTCACAGCCACACACGTAGAGTCCTTTCTGAAATGTATCCAATACCCCTGGGAGGCAGGTCACACAGATACTTGCTTACAGAGGAGGAAGCTGAACTGTGAAAGGTTGAAAGACTAGCCTAAGGGAATGCAGCCGATTACCCAGAGCAACAGGATCGGACCTGGTCCTCTGGGCCTGAGTTCCAAGCCTGTGCTCTGGGACCCATGGTGCTCAACCTGGCTACGCAGCAGAAAAACCTGGCATGCTTGTAAAAATGCTAAGATGCCAGGGCCCCACCCCGGTGCAGGAAGTCCGAGTTTCTAGGGGATTCTTTTGTGCAGCCGAGGCTGAACACGCTGCCTTAAATGATGATGCCTCCTTGTCATCAGAGCAGTCTACCCCACGGGCATGTCATCACCTCGAGGCAGCACGACCTGGTGCTCCTCTGCCTTGGCCTTGGCACAGAGCAACACTTTACAAGCAGCTCAGCACTGGCACGAAGAAGATAGGGAAGCTTTCTCTAACTTCTTTGACTTAAAAAATATATATCTATAAATACCTGCTTGCCCTAAATTTAAAAACTATCAGGAATAAACTAAAGCTTTATTAGGCTTTTATATATCAGAAACATTTTTTCAAGACATGTTTATATCAGAAAACCTGAAAAACACAGAAAAGTATAAAGGAGAAAACACAAATCCCCTAAAACCCTAATACCTAAAGATATTTCCTGATTACATTTGGTATATTTCATTACCAAATAAAATCTTATTTTTATTTCTATGTATATGTGGAATGTCCTTACAATTTTTACTATTTTATAATACATGTGATACCATTATGTTCCCTGTTTCTTTTATGTAACATTATATCCAGATCATTTCTCTTCATGATAAAATATTCTTTAAAGACATGAATTACATAACAATCCAAGATTCTGTCATGGGGCTTTATTATTTCATTTAACTGGCTTGTTTTGTTAAACATTTAGCTACCACAAAGAACACCAAGGGTCATGAAAAGAAATGAAGCGGATTTCTGAGTGTACCATGTCCCTAGCCCACTAAATAAACCAGTGACCCCAGTGTGGACAGTGACTCCAGGAATCCAAACTAACGGAGAGGGAGGGAGAAATTTCCTAGGCCGGAAATGCTCCAGACCTCCATTCTTCTCGTTCCACTTCCTCACCCACAACCGCTCCTGTCTCCAAATAAAAATAAAGGGGGAAAAGGTCCTTCTTTCTATATTTTTCTGACGGTAGACAATAGCTAATGGAAATCAGCTGGGCAATTGTGAGAGGAACAAGAAATATTGAGTAAAATCGCCATAATCAGGCCGGGGCATTTTATCAGTCCAAAGGCCGAGTGGCCACCCAGACATCAGCCTAGGCCAACCCTGCCACACTGGCAACAGCTTTGCACATACTTCCTTGTTCTACCAGTTAAGATGCTTTCAGTTACAAGAAATAGGAAATACAGATCAAACTGATATCAGATGATCAAAGAAATCAAAATAGTAAAGGAAATGTAGAGTTCTTGTAACTGAAAATGGCCAGAGCTATGACAGCTTCAGGCAAAGTGTGATCAAGGGCTTGGCCCTTTTCTCTGCAGTTTCTCAGATCTGCATATATGTATCGATTTCATGTTAGCAAACAGGGCTGCAGCCGCTCCATGCCTCCCAGTTATATACTACAACTTCTAGAGAGAGAGCGTCTCTCCTATTTGCTTTCTGATAAAAGAGAGTTCTTTCTCAGAACCACTCAGAAAAGCTTCCGAATCACTGGCTTGAACTGAGTGTCTTTCCTGACAGAAGCGCTGTGGCTGGGAGAAGGGCCTGCATTGCCTGACTTGGGCCTGGGTCCTGAATCAATCACTGTGGCAGGCAAACCAACCAGAGCCCAGGCCTAGAAGCGGGATGGGTATTGATTCCTCACGCTCAAACCTCGAGGTTTATACAGGATGTACAAGAATCGATCTCACTATCCTATTCCCGTGATTCATTAGGACAATCAGCATCCCTGTCATGACACAGGTGAGAAAACTGAGGCTCTAAGAGCTAAAGAATTCTCGCAGAATCATCTGGAGATACAACTCCACCCGAAGTCTGTCTGACTCTAGGGCCCATGTTCTTTCTACAACAACAGGTCACCTCCTCATCCGTCTGTCATTCATGGAGCACGTGCCTCTTAGTAGGTTTCCGTGTATGCTGCTATGTAGTGCATGATGTGAGTTCTCTGAGGTCAAAGAGCAGCTCCTCTCCTCCCAATGGCTGTTACCTTGTGGCTGCAGGACATCACGACTGGGACCCTTGATGCGAGATTTCCTAAGCACAAAAGGAAGTCTTTCTATCAGAGGAGGAAAACAGCCCATCCATTGTGTACGGGGAGAGCAGTATTTATTCGTTGCTTCGGAAAGACATGGAACCATGACTAATGCTGAAAAATCCATCTGTCCTCTCCTCCTAGCAACTGAAAATGAAGCCGCTTCCCCTAACTGCACACGGTAAGGTAGAGAAGGAGACATGCTCTGTGGTCACCATTGTCAAGCCTGATGAAATGAGACAAAAGCCCAGTACTCTAGGAGAAACCAGCCGTGTTAAAGGAGCTCAGCGTAGCTGACATGATTGTTGGAGAGCCCCCTTAGCCTGGGGGCGACGGAGGCAGGGATTCTATGAGCACTCAACTCCTCTTCCTGCTTTGCAGAAATGAACCGGCATCACTACGCCCTGTATGTGCACAACTGCCGCCTCGTCTTCCTCTTGCGCAAGGACTTCGACCAGGCCGACACCTTCCGCCCCGCGGAGTTCCACTGGAAGCTGGACCAGGTATGGCACTCAGCTCACCCCTCGGCCCAGCTCCCCGCTTTGCTGGGGCGGTAAGTGTGCTCCGGCGACAATAGCAGCGAGGCGGCACCTCAAAGTTCTGCTCGCTTGCTGAGTTTTGGAAAAATCAGCTCAGGGAGACACACGGCATCTTAAAGTCAAGAGAAAAACCGTGGCCGTAAGCCCAGCTGCGGGGGGAGGGCCTCACATCCCCGCTGGGACCCTCCCCAGCAGGTGGTGGACCTGCCCACATGTATCTGGTCCATTTGCTCCCGTTGAGCTCCTGGGACGCTGGTGCTCTTGGTCCCAGGCCCAGTTTGTGGTCTCTGTTAGCACATCTTTATGGCATAAGTGCCTGCGCCTCCTCTGTGATGCTCTCTTATCTCCTTGGGGCGACGGTGCAGCCTTGCTCTTGGTGACACAGGTGGAGAACAAGGGACACGAGGACCTTGAAGTAAACAGTGACATGGTGCACTGTGGGTAGCGCACGTTCTTTTCTGAAGTGCAAAAATCCGTGACTCACTCTGGAGCCCCCTGACTGGTGATCACAAGGGCCACCGTGTCAGCCTCGTCCATGACAAATGAAGTGTCTGCTTGGATTGACAAGCTTTGAAGTGTCTGTCTCCAAGGGCTGTCCAGGGCTGAGATTGTGGAGGTGGAAGTCACTCCTCTGGGGGCTGTGCCCCTGAGAAAGGTTCTGCGCAGCAAGCCTAGCCCGGCCTTCAGTTACACTTGAAATTGGGGGCGGGGGAGGGGGCACACGTGAATTTTTAAAAATGGTTTTAAACTATCAAGGGGGAGGATGCTGGCAGACGGGGAGGGGACTGTGGAATGGGTCGGCTTCATGAGCGGATGAGTGATGCTCATTCCGTGGTCTTACTGTCCGGCACCCTACCCGTATCCCGAGTGCTTCTAGGGACCTCAAGCTTCCTTCCTTCCCCTAAAACCCACTGTGTGTGCTACCTGCATCACCTTGTCTAGGGCTGAACGTTCCAGAATCCTTCCCCTTCTCTCTCTTTCTTACGGGCATCTACCCAGGCCCCCAGTAGGGCTAGTTTCAGAGAGCGCTACTGGGAAGCGTTCCAGAAGGAACTCATTTACATTGAGATGAGAATGATAGCTGCCCCCTTTCATCCACACAGAAGCACAGACGTGCTCTTTAAAAGATAGATTCATTAACCTCAGGGAACTCTCAATGCTGGACCTTCAGGCAATGTGACAAGGTCAAGGATGCCAAGCTGATGGAAAGGTGTTTGAGGAAGCCCAGTGGCAACTGCCTGATCTATTCCCAATAAAGCCCATCCTGCTGGAGCCTGGGGTTTTGCAAATATGGCATCTGGGTTAGTACACGTTCCTCTGAATTAGGAATTCTGGGTATTGCAGAAATTGTGAAATCTTGACTTTGCTTTTTTGATTTCCCAGCAACCTCTCAGCTACCTTCTGAAGTGCCATATGGCTTATATGGGATATATTTAAATACATAAGACGAATTGAGATGAATTAAACTAAATTCCATATTGTGAGGGGTTTTAATAAGAACATTGCCATACTAGCCAGGATAATTACAGATGCGCTGCAGCGTTCTCTAAGATGGGATTGAGAAGGACTGATCCAGGCAAATGAAGCCACAGGGTTTGGAATTAAAAATAGGGGAGGAAGGAATTCTGGTTCCAGATAAAGAAAGAATGACTCTAGGAATTCTGAATTCTGCCCAAAGTGGTGAATTTAAGGAGGGGCTGATTACTTGGATCTCAGTCATCGGTGTCTGCTCTGTACCAGGCCCACTGATACACCCTGAGCTCACTTTCACCTCTGCCCTGCACCCACCCCCCCACCCCCCCCCCACCCCCAGGCCCCGAGGATGAAATAAGGCCGGGACCATGGTCTCGTGACCTGCCCAAGGTCACACAGCGAACCATGGCCTGGACCTGCCCTTTTCTATTAAGCTCTGCTGCTGCTTTGGTGAACTTGCTAATTTAAAATGTTTTCACTTCTTAAATTTTAAATATTTTTAATTTAGAGATCAGAATTATCATTGAGATGCAAAATGTTTATAGTCTTGATGAAACTCCATGAAACTGTCAAATCTTCACTTTGTCTTCTTCCTTGTCTCTGTAGCCTGGGGCTGCCGTAACCAAGTACCACAGCCTGGGGGGCTTACACAATAGACATGGACTTCCCACAGTTCTTGGCTGGGAAGTCCAAGATCAATCTGATTCAGTTGCCCAGTGAGGGCCCTCTTTCCGGCCTGTAGACAGCCGTCTTCTCACTGTGTTCTCACGTGGCAGACAGAGAGAGAGAGCTCGCACACTGGGATACCTGTTCCTCTTCTTATAAGGCTCTATGGGATTAGGGCCCCACCCTTAATGATCTCCTTTAACCTTGACCACCTCCTAAAAGCCCTGTCTCTAAATACAGTCACACTGGGGGTAGTGCTTCAATGTATGAATTTGGGAGGAGAGGGGGACACAATCCAGTCCATAGCATTCTTTACTAAAAACAATTAATATTAAAAAAAACAACTTAATGGCTACTTATTGGTGATCAGAAGCCCCAGCCCCTTTGAAAGGAGGCACAGTGGGTGCAGTATAGGAAACCTCAACCACACTCATACTAGCAATCCAGTGGTACATATAGACCCAGCCACAGACCTCTCTCTCCCTTATTCAGCTGTGTAGACAGAACCTTTCAGAAGTTTCTTGGATGTAAATCACTTGGTGTTCAAAATGTACATACTTGATAACGTCTCCTCCCCCAGGAAGCCGCCTTGACTCACCCCCCTGAGTGGCTTAGCTCTCCCCAGTGCTCCCCAGACTCCATACAGAACTCCATCCCGATGCTTACTGTACCCTAGGAACCCATTTATCCTGCCTTTCTGCTCACGTTGCGCTGAGGTCCTGGGAGGCAGTACTGTGTCTTACTTTCTCCAGCTCATCAGTGCATATTACAGCCTTGAGCACACAGTTGGTGTCCAGTAAATGTTTGCATAACAGCGAATGGATGTCAAGATCAAAAGAAGAGAGAGAGGACATGAGGGAGGGAGAGAAGGAAAGAGAGGAGAAAAATCCAGAGACCCTTCAAGCCTCCTGGTGATTAATTGATCTTTTGATTGATTTTATGCAGCATTTTAAGATTCTAAAATTTTGTCATTTTTTACTCTGTGGATCTCAAATGTCGTTTGGCTTTTATCTTGAGATCTAATTCCAAAGACTTTAGGGTAGCTTACCGGTAGTGACTCTGTAATTATTGCAGAACTTTCTGGCCTGGGCCAGAAACGACTCAAGCCCGTCTACTGACCCACCTGGGAGCTTCCAGAAGCCTAAGAAATGTTCTAATGGCTAAGGGGGCTTCATCTAGTTCTTTCCTCCACAAATGATGCTGAACACAAACTGTGCCAGCCCCTGTGCTCGGAACCCAGCTCAGCTGCTGAAACAGCAGCCCCTGCTCTCCATAAGTGTCCACGACCCTGGGGCAAACACAGTTTACATCGATATGTGCTGGGGCAGAAGGCAAGGGGCAGGTGGAGTGGGGGGGTCTGTTGGAGCCCATTCTAGAGACACCTGACATGGACCTGGGAAGAAGGGCCCAGAAAAGCCCCCGAGAGGGGACGTTGTCCGAACAGAGTGCGGAGGGCTCAGTGACGCGGAGCCAGGCAGCCGAGATGGCAGAGAGGCGAGCAGGATGCCCAGCTTCAGGAGAGTATAGGCTTCCGGTGCGGCAGACCCCAGGCATGGGGCGGGGAGAGCGCTTTGGCAGGTATTAGGACCCACGTTTAGAGGAGCAGGTGTCAATTAAATCCCAAGAGGCGTTTCACATCACGTTATTGAGTTGGTACTTTATCCCCAAAAGAATGGGCTATTGTTGAAGAATTTTGTTATTCAAGGGGAATTTAGGGATGGGTAAATGTGAATAATGCGAGTATGACATTCATAAAATTTATCAAATTTAAGTAAATGTTAGCTCAGGCCAGTGGCAGGGGCTGCCTGAGAACCAGGGTCTCCCCTTTCCTTTCTCCACGGCCAGGCCAGGAGCTCAAGCACTTGACAGAGGCTGCTCTTGGGCATTGAAAGCAGGGCATGATATGCACAGAGCTCTTCAGGAAGGTTCCCAGGGAGGGAGGCTGTTGCCACGGAGGAGCTGTGTGCTTCCTCCAGCCCCTTTGCCCCACACCTCAGAAAGCCGTCGCCAGGGTGGACAGACTGCCAGGTAAGTCCATTATCGGGCCGCTCCGGGAAATGTCCCTGACAATCCAGTGCGCCTCACTAAAGGGATCCTAATGATGAAGAGAATGTCATTTTAATGGGATTTTTACTTATGATCTGCTAATGCAAATCCCTGGAGCCTGCAGCTAGTTATGTGCAAACCCGGACGGAAGCGGAGAAGAGCGCCCAGCTGCCAGCTCACACAGGAAAGGTGTATTAATTTGCAGCCCCTCCCGGCTCTACCATTATTTGGATGTGGTTGACTCAGTGTCACAAATTCTAATGATCTTCCCCTTGGACTTCTTGGTGCTTGGAGGGGGACGTGCTGATGTTTCACAGCATGTTCCACTTACTGGAAGACACAGCTTGAGTGACAGTCTCAATCGACCAGCAAGAGGACAGGTGCCCCCAGCTCATATAAGGAAAGAAAAAATGCCTCTCTGAAAAATTGCAATGATCACAAGATGCAGGAATGAGATTCATTCTGCTGGCTGTTGCTGTCTCTGTGCCGGAACTCATAGCGGTCCCCAGAGAGAGAGGACATGGTCCTGCCCGGTGTGTGGACCCTCGAGAGCATTCTCCTGCAGGAGCCCGAACTCTAGTCATTAGGAGTGGGGAGAAAGAGGGAAGATGCCTGGCTGGGTGAAGGTGGGTCCTACCTGAAGACTCAGCCACCACACGGCTCTCGGCCATCAAAGAATCCAGGCCTGGGGCTGCCTTTCCAACTGTCCAGAAGTTAGAATCAGAGTTTGATATAAAACCTCCCCATGTTTAGTATTTCCTCACTTAAAACCACACATCATCAGACTCAACGAATGTTCTGCAGTCGACCTTATTCTGTGGTCACCAATTTGAGACTACTGATAAAACAACAACAAAACGCTAGGATTTTCACACAGGAAAACCACACAATAACATGTCTATTTGAGACATTTGGATCTTCTTAAATGAGGCCCACGTGTTCTTTGTAAGCCCCCTCCTGTTCTTCTAGCACCAGCCCCCCGCCCCTCCAAGGAGAAGAGTCCTGGGCTTCCAGTGGCAGGGGCAGGGGAGCATGACCCCCACACCTGGGGGAAGGGAGGGGCGAGTGGGGCAGGAGCCCCAGACCCAGTCCCCTGGGGTTGGTCGTCTCCCCTCCTCCTACACAAAGGAGGCAGTAAGGCACAGGCCCAGATCTCCCCAGAAACAATGCCAGGGCTGGGATTTGAGCCAAAGGCTCCCATTTGTCTTGGGCGAGAGCCTCTGCTGGTCAGATCCTTTCTATTGCGTGGAGTTCTGTCGCTCCTGCCAGAAGCTGCAAGTGAATAAATCCCTCATTCCCGGTGCGGAGGAATGTCAGGACGAGGCGGCCAGTTTGCCGGCATCTGCTCTTCCAGCCACACTGGGAGTCAAATGGCTTAGTTCAATCATTATTATAGCCGAGTGCCAAGGAGTTAATTGGAGAATGGTTAGTCCAGTCCAGACCAGTCCTCTTAATGAGCAGAGTAATCGGGCTTTGTCAGCACTCTAATTCCACCACTACAGACTATTTCTTGGTTGCATGAGCCATGTTTTCCCTGATGCAGTGGCCACCCACTCACCGTCCTGCCCACACACGGGCCTTCAGTGACACCTGTGTTCCTTCTGGAACATGTGTCCTAAACGGAGGAGAAGAATGTTCAGAACCTCTTTTTTTTCCCTCTCTTTTAGGCAGAATCCCAAATGACGTTTTCTAAGATGCCAACTTGCAAGGTTGTTCTGAATGAAAAATGGTTGTGGGGAGGGTTATTTACTCTCCCTTGTCTTTCTCTCTCTAATATATAAGGGCCCCACACAAGCCCCTTCTCTTAGAGTCCCTGTGCCTGCCTCTTCCCATCTTCTAGACCCTTGCGGAGAGCTGGCTTCCATGCCACCATAGTGATCCCAGAGAAGGGGCCTCCCACCTGCCCTGGACACTCCTGGTCCCCTCAGGTCAGGGCTGTGCAGTGACTGGATTGTCTGCTCCCTGGAGAGGTGACTTCTGACACAGTTAGTGCATTTCTCCTGTTTTCTTTAGAGAGGGTGCAGCATGCTGGCAGCCGCCACTCCAGCCCATTGCCTGAGCCATGTTCCCTCCCTGGAAGCCCCGTTCGTGGCGGCCTTGCAGCCTGGCCTGGGTCCCTGCATCACTGCTGGCCCTGAGCACCGCGTGCCCTGACACCTCAGCTAGGCGCCTCAGCTCCCCTGTTGGCCGCTTGTGATGGACAGAATAATGGCTCCCAAAGATGTGCACCCCCTAATCCTTGAAACCTGTGAATATGCTATCCCCCATGACAAGACAGTGATTAAACTAAAGATCCTAAAATAGGGACATTGTCTGGATGGGTCTGATGCAGCCACAAGGGTCCTTACAGGAGGGAGACAGGAGGGTTAGAGTCAGAGAAGATGTGACGAAGGAAGGAGGGATCAGAGGGGTGTGGGGCCTTGAGCCAAGGAATGTGGCAGCCTCTCTGAGCTAAAAAAAAAAGAGAGAGAGAGAGAAAGAGAGAGAGAAACAGATTCTGCTCTAGAGCCTCCAGAAGGAATGCAGCACTGCCAATACCTTGACTTTAGCCCACTGAAACTCGTTTCAGACTTCCGACCTCCCAAACTGTAAGATAATAAATGTGTGCTGTTTCCAGTTACCAAGTCTGTGGTGCTCCAGCAGCAAAGGGACACTAGCCCATCACTCGTGAGCCTTGGGGAGGCCTGGGGCTGCCCCAGGCTCCTGGGTGCGGCCACCCCCCCTCCCCACAGCTTACTGAGGTGATCCTGGGCCGGCTTCCCAGGCAGACCCAGAGACTCTGCTGAGCCCCGTGCATGCTGCCTCTGTCTCCTCGGAGAGCGTGGCCCTGAGAGGGAGGAAAGAAGGGGCGATGTTCCTAGTGCTCCTCATTGACAGCCCGCTCCTCGCTTCCCACAAGCCTCTTGTGGGGGATCCCCAAGGGGCAGATTTAGCCTTTCCTTCTGCTCAACACCACACTGTTCTTCTAGCTAAGGTGCTGGCCCCTCACCGGCCATAAGTGAAAAAGCTACCTTCTCTGCTTTCAGGGAGGAAGCACTGAGTCCTCTATGCTTGCTTCTGGAAATGCTACAGCAAACCTAGAAAGTCCTCTCTCTTGACAGAGGCTCACGCTGGAAGCTGAAAGGTGACAAAGCTGATACACCAATGAGATTCTCTAGATCGTATGAGTCCTGCCCCTGAGGCACAGTCACCGACTCCTGCCCCCACGGTGCCTTTCAGTGTTCTGCCCGAGGCCGTGCTCCGAGGCAAGAGGAGCCTCTTGGCTCCACGGAGCCCCCGTTGCCCCAGGGCACTGGCACCACAGGCCTGAAGGTGGAGAGCACTCGCAGCCAGCCACCTGCGCTCTCGTCAGGAGTCCCAGGGGAAGCAGGCCCCCACTGCCACAGCCACCACCTCCACAACGCCCCCCCCCCTTCCTGGCTTGCCCCCTTCCCCGACTCACCCTTCCCACTTCTTCTTTCTTCCTCCCTGGAACCGCCTTCCAGATGAACTCTCTGCTCTACTCTACTCACCCCTGCAGCGCAGGTAAAGTCTCTGATCTATAGACGGAAGTTAGCACACAGCTCCTGCTGAGAGCTCGGGAACAAAGGGATGTCTGCAGCATTCTAGAAGCAGAAGCATGACCAACAGAGGAAGTTACCTGAATGAAGCGCACAAAGGGAGGGAGGGCAGCTTAGCAAAGTGCAGCTTAGTGTTGCCAGACGTTAGTGAGTGGGTTGTCTACCTAACCGACTGTAAGATCTGATGACAAGCACATGGTGTCCACACTCGCTGAGGGTTTTCACAGGCATTTATCGGTATGTCCGGAGCCATCTGCTTGAAGGGCTGATTTCTCAGGGCTTTCTTGGATTTCCATTATTACCCGAAGGATTTTCTTTACTTTTTCTTCTGAAGATCCTGTGCTAAGGGAGAAGCCTAACTCTTGTCAAATCCAGAGCTATTTGGATTATTCTCTTCTCGCTCAGTCTCACTGGTGTCAGCCACTCCCTCATCCGGGCTGGAGGTAGAAGGCTATATAACTGTTAAATTTAAACTAATCAGGATGACTGGGTGGCTCAGTTGTTAAGCATCTGCCTTCGGCTCTGGTCATGATCCCAGGGTCCCGGGATCGAGTCCCACAATGGGCTCCCTGCTCAGTGGGGAGTCTGCTTCTCCCTCTGCCTGCTGTTCCCCCTGCTTGTTCTCTCTCTCTCTCTGACAAATAGATAAATAATATCTTTAAAAAAAATAAGTAAACTAATCAGATATACTAAGTATTCTGTACATTCCTCCTTTGCTGGCAGACCTGGCTCTTCTCTGGTCTCTCTTCCCCCATGAGCAGCTGCTCAGCGATTCCTTTTGCTCCCATGAAATGATTCTTTGTGTTCTGACCTGTACATCTGCCCAGAGGCAACGGATGCATTTTTTTCAGTAGACATCCCATAATGCGTATTTAAAGTCAGTGTCTCTCATTCTACTGTTAAAAGAAGAAAATAATGTCAACACAATTAAAAATGCCTAGTAAATCAAATCAGCTTTTCAGTAATAAACTAAGGTGCTTGAGCCTTGGGGTGGACCCATTTGGAAGTAGCATTAACTCGGTCACTAGCCTGGCCATGCTGTGCTCCTGTCTTTCCAGACCACTTCAGGGACTGGTGCCAGTGGGAGGTGAGGGAGACTCCTCCTTGGCCTCAAATCCAAATGTCTGCACTCATTATAAGAGAGCTATTTTTCTCTGTCACTTCCACACTATGGAAAGACAAGAAATTGACAAAGCTGAAGGCTAATATAAAATGGCCAATTCTAATGCTAACGGCTCATTTAAGAGAAATAAGGTAAAAGCACTGGTCACTGTGAGGTCCCCATGTAGTGAGGAGGAGAATTGGAACCAGCATTACTTCACTGCTTACTTGTGCCAGGCACTTTCTTTTAATTCTAACCAAAATCTTGCAGTTCAGGCATAACACCCGGGATACGGATGAAGAATGGGAGAGATAGCAGGTGCTTTCCACATCTCTTACCTAATACATGGAAAAACCTTAAATCTGACCTTAACATACACATACTCCAAGAGGGTAAAAGGCACCATTATTGACTTGGAAGAGTTTGCAACTTTAGTGAATACCCAAGATGACAAGAACAAACCAATATCCGTGCTGATACGTAAGTGCTGAGAACAGGATAAGGGTGTCCATCCAGGAGCATATTCCAAGCTTAGCTTAGGAGGAATCACGATTTAGCGTTTTTTAAAGTAAGGATCAGCTTGCTCCTGACGCACAGTGAGGAGAGCGCTGTTCATCCCATAAAATAAGAGAAGCCGGCGGAGTTGTCTTCTCAAGGGAAGACCCTTCTCCGAGGAAGTCTTGCACAGCACCAACCCTCGAGGCCCAGCAGTGAGATTAATCTGCCCTACCTTCCCTGCTCTCTCCCAGTCCCTACGAGTCATCTGTTTCCATCTTTAATGTCTAAACATGCAAATATTGCTGCACTTACTGCTCGTTAGTTAGCTAAAGGAAGTGCCCTTTAATTATGCCTTTAAATAATGAACCTTCTCCATCACCCTGACAATCAGCGCATGTTTAGAAGGAAGCAAGGCCTCATTATGAGACAGCCACTACATCCCTGGCTTACTTAGGAGATGGTAGCGCTCTTGAGGCAATAGAAGTGGAAGTCTAAAGACAAAGAAGCCTTGCGTTTGCATGAACTCCTTGTAGCTTTAGGTGCATGTTGCCTGCTACGGAAAGAGAGGAAACCAGCATATTTTGAGAGGCCAATCCCTAAACTCCTTGATATCCATGCATTAAATCTAAACTACATGGTTAGTTTTGAAATTATTTCTTATCTCAGTTTTATAGATACTGAAATTGACATCCTGAAAGATGAAATAATTTGTATAAGGTATTGGACCAAGTCTACCATTCTCCAAAGCTCCACGTTCTTTTCCATTATGTGTGTATCTTGTTGAGACGTATTTACATAGCGTGGCAGAACTGGGTATCTTCCAGGTCTCCACTAGATTTCTTCATCTTTCCACCTTAGCAGAAACTCCATACCGTTCTCAGGCACAGGCAGATGGGACCACACAATGCATGTACTTATCTGCATGGCTGTGAAGAATAAAACAGTGTATGTCACGAACAGGCAGGTCCTTTCCACTGTGGACAATTACCTATGTATCTTTCCAGACCAAGGCTCACATCTCTGATAAAGACTTTCCTGTAGCTCCCTCACCCATAGAGAACTGACCTTACTTCCATGGAGGACAGAATTTTCCCATAGCATTTTTCATACTTTATTACACTTCTTTGTTTCTTGGTTCTTTTCCTCCACCATGCTAGGATATCATTCTTATTTACCTATTTAATCTTTAACACAGTATCTGACACAAATATGTGTTCAATACATGCTTATTAAATTTTTAAAAAATGAGTCCTTATCTGTGGTTCCCAAACACTAGTCCATTAACCTGTAAGCATCAGTTTGGCAATGTATCATCTGAGGAACATTGAAGTAAAACTTCCAGGAAAAAAAAAAAAAAAGTATGTCCTTTAACAGGTGAATGAATAAATAACCTTTTGTATATCCATACATGGAATTGTATTTGGCAATAAAAAGAAACAAAAAATATTTTTGTTATCTCAAAAATATGCTACATCAAAGAAACTAGGCAACAGAGACTAAAAATTGCATGACTTCATTTACACAAAATATCAATAAAAATGCAATTTTGTAGACAGCCCATCAGTAGTTTTCTAGGGCTTGGGGTGAGAGCCAGAATCAACTACAAATGGGCACAGATATCTTTGAGTGATGGCAATGTTCTAAAACTAGATTTTGATGATCATTGCACAACTCTATAAATTTATTAAAAATCATTGAATAGTACACTTAAATGAATGAATTTTATATGTAAATCATACCTCAATAAAGATATTAAAAATAAGAATTGAGAAATGGCCCATTCTGAGGACACAACATGATATTGGCACTGTCTTGATTCTAAAGAGCTTTAATACAGGCTTCATACCAGAAAGGAGGGAAATGCAGGAAGAGAGCCCAAAATTGGAATATAAACCTCCTTCAAATCTGTTAAATCCTTGGATGGCCCCTGAATTGTGTACACACAGGGGAGACTTCAGGAACCCAGTGAAAAGCAGCAAAAGGAAAGACAGTCTGAAAAACTGAGTAGAGATTTTAGCTACTGCCTACTCCAAAGGAGACATATTTTAAAATTCCTCCAAGTTTGAAGGGCCAGGTAAACACCTAGAGTTTTCCAATGAAATACCAGAAGAGACATGAATAAAAATTATATGCCAAGATTAAGGGACTGGCCCAGAATTAAGGGTAAATCTAAACTAATATACTCATATATAGTATAAGATCAAACTTTACAGGTACAAGGTGCTCATTCAGTAATTTAACAAAAATCAATAATCTCAGAGAAATATAAGAGAATCCAGAGTTTCTACAATGTACAATGCACAGCTCTCAGTATGAAATGTAAATTATTAGACATGTGAGGAAACATAAAAATGTGACCAAAGGGGGCGCCTGGGTGGCTTAGTTGTTAAGCGTCTGCCTTCGGCCCAGGGTGTGATCCCAGGGTGCTGGGATCGAGCCCCACATCAGGTTCCTCCGCTGGGAGCCTGCTTCTTCCTCTCCCACTCCCCCTGCTTGTGTTCCCTCTCTCACTGGCTGCCTCTCTCTGTCACATAAATAAATAAAATCTTTAAAAAAAAAACTGTGACCAAAGGTCAGGGGTAAAGTCATTCAAGAGAAACAGGCCCTGAGATGATGCAGATATGGGAATAAGCAGAAAATGATCTTAAAGCAACCATTTTAAATGTATTTAAAAACTTTAAAGACTGTCATAATGAGTGAACAGATAGGGAATCTCAGCAAAGAACTAGAAACTACACAGAAATGTAAAATCTAGAGTGGAAAATATAAAATCTAAAGCAAAAGGATGGACTTTGCAGATTGGAGAAAGAAGAAGAAAGAGTCAATGAACTGGAAGGGAAAGCAAAAGAAATTATCCAATATGAAGAAAAAAGAGGAGAGAAAGATTTCTTTTAATCTAGAGCCAGAGAGAGAGGTGAGAGAGGGAAGAGAATAGAGGAAAGGAAAGTCTAAAAAGAACCAAAGGATAAGAGTGAATGACTAGGGCACAAAAGAATTAATTGAAGAAATGATGGCTAAAAACTTTTCCAAATTTCATATAAAACATCATCTTAAAGGTTGACCAAGATAAGCTCCAAACTGAAGAAATACAAAGAAAATCACACCTAGTCACAGCATTCATAACGTGTTAAAAAACAAAAAGAGAAAATCTTGAAAGCATCCACAGAAAAAGAGAGAAAAAAAAGAAACACATTACATATGGGAGAAAAACAATATGAATGCAGTTGACATTTTACTGGAAATGATGGGAGACCAATAAACAGTGGGAAGACAAAGGTAGTCTGTAAGAGAGAAAAGAAATGGTACCAGATGGGGAAACAGACCTCTAAGGAGGAAAGAAGAGCATTAGAAATGGTAAATATATGGGTAAATATAAAAGACTATCTTTCCTTCCTTCTTAATTTCTTTAAATGGCCATTACTTTTAATTCAACAATTATAGCAGCGTATTGAGGGCATATAACGTATGTAGATGTCAAATACATAACCGCAATAGAACAAAGGGCAAGGGTGGAGTTACGCCGCCCTGTGGTTCTCACGGCTTCTTTTTTTTTTTTTTTTAAGATTTTATTTATTTATTCGACAGAGATAGAGACAGCCAGCGAGAGAGGGAACACAAGCAGGGGGAGTGGGAGAGGAAGAAGCAGGCTCATAGTGGAGGAGCCTGATGTGGGGCTCAATCCCAGAACGCCAGGATCATGCCCTGAGCCGAAGGCAGATGCTTAACGACTGCGCCACCCAGGCGCCCCTCTCACAGTTTCTGTAAGTGGTAACACTGTTAACTTTAAAGTTGAAGATGTGGATGAAGGAAGCCTAGTTTAGGTTGAGGATAATGAAGTTAGAGGAATATACAGGGGGAAAAATGCAAGCTTAGGATGTTGTAGGTCTCTTGAAGTAGATTTTAAAATGGGCTGGGGTACCTGCGTGGCTTGGTGGGTTAAGCATCTGCCTTCGGCTCAGGTCACGGTCTCAGGGTCCTGGGATCAAGCCCTGCGGCTCCCTGCTCAGCGGGAAGCCTGCTTCTCCCTCTCCTCCCTGCTCCTGCTCTCTCCCGCTATCTCTGTCTCTCTCTCTCAAATAAATAAATAAAATCTTTTTTTTTTAATGGGCAAAGGTATGACAATGGCAGAGAACATTTATTGGTAGATGAGGAATAGAGAACTTGAATCTGGAATTTCTAGAGCGTGCTCAGGGTGAGTGCTCGAGAGTCAGCATGAATGATGAAGGAGGACCCAATCTGAGCTCCCAGCCCTGAATTAGAATTGGACACAATATTTAAGAATGTAGGGTTGCTTGTTGTCGTGAAACAGGGTTCTAGAGGACCTAGAGAGAAAATTCTGGGGTTTAGATTTCAGAAAGTAAGCAAGAGAACTAAGAGGTATTACGTTTGAGAGGTGTAGAGAATGACCAAGGGGTGCAGGAACAGAAAGCGAGGTGGAATTTGCTGCTCTTGGGGCTGCAAGCAATGGTGTCAACTTTGTCTCTCTGTGCGTCGGATTTTTTTTTTTTTTTCTGTATTTTGATGCTTTGACATCTTGGGGCCTTGTGGACCCGGGAAGGGACTTTCCCTTGCAGTGTTAGCTCATTTCTAGAGATAGTAAATTACTTGTCAGCCAGCATGTCTTTGATATGCAAACCAACCAATCCTGAGTCCATATTTCCATCTGCCTCCTCTTACTGGACTCCTTCAGACCAGGACCCTGTCTCCCTGCCCTAAATCGTCCCAGGGCCAGGTACTGGACATCTAGCCCACTGAAAGTATCCAAACTATCCAATCCTAAACCTGTTCAGCTTGCTTACAGCTTTGCTCATTCTTTTCCACAAAACCACAATAAAGCATCCTGCCCACAGTTCTTACTCCCTCTGCCTCCTCACCAAGCCCGGTGACTCCCCATGTGGCCCTGCATGGCACGGTGCCTCTAGTTTCTAGGGATCCGTGAGTATAAAGACTTCTTCTTTCATGACAGTCACTTCTGTGTCTGTGTGTCTTGCCATACCTGATTAATACAAATCTTACAGACATTTTAAAACAGTGTGTACCCAAGGTCCTAGGGGGTCACAGGCCTGTGTGTATCATCTGTATAATCAGCCTCCCTAGGATGGAGTACATCTCTTTCTTTCCCTTTTAAACAGAATTATCACTCTTTGTGGAAATTGTTTATGCTTGTCATGGAAGTGAATAGAGTGAAGAGGTCTGCTAAAGTAGTGCGTTTAGCCATAAATTAGAGGTTAAGAGGGAAATTATAAATAGTATGCATGAATTGGGATATCCACAAAGATCTCAGAAATGATCCGTCATTTGTACCATGAGTGTCCCACATTTATTTGGCATTTCCTTGACTCCTCATCTCTCACCTCTAGGCCTTTTGGCCATTTTACCTTCAAGAGCTGAGCCAGCTTATAAGAGGAGCCCAGTGGAGGCTTTCCGGTCAACTTCCTTATAATCTTCTAGACTAATTAGACACACAGAACATCGTTTGGCCTTCTGCCCTCCTTATCACTGGGGATGAGTTGTCATTTTTTCCAACACTGTCTTGACTCCAGTGTCTGAGACGAAGACAGAGGACAGTGTAGGGCCACCCCTGCATTGATCCCGTGGACCCTTCTACTCTTCTACACACCTTCTACTCTTTGCCAAATAGGTGGTAACTTCTCGAGTGCTCATGGGAAAGAGAGCTCTGCGCTCTCCTAGTAGCAAAATCTAGCACCTGCTTCTTGACATTACATGAAGCGTTAGATGGCACGGAGTCCTTGTCCCATTTCAGGTGCCCTGGAAACTGAGAGCTTGGGGTCAGTCTTATAGTGGGGTCTGCTCCTGCTCAAAGGGCCGCATGTCTTTCCATTGGACACAACTCTGTTGGAGGGTTCGTTACAGTCACAAACGCAAGGGGACAAAAAGCTGCAGCTGTGTGGGCTCAAAGCAGAAAGATAGTCTTATACCTATTCTCGAGACTCAAGTACAAAGTGAGCCCCTCATCGGGGTACGAATGTGAACTGGGACTTGAGTTACTTTGAGAATTATGACACCATGCACTTATTTTTGCATCTGTAAACATATGAATAAAATGAACCTCCTAAGCCAAGAGCAAAAATATACCTTCAGGTTTGTTCCAGAATACTAAAAATATCCCTCTGCCATATCTAGCAAAAATATGTCGCATTGGGAACCAAAAAAATTGAAGAAAAAAAAAGGGTAGGAAAAAAGCAGTGTATTGTGAAGCGGAGTGCAGAGCGGGGCCGTGTCTACATTCTGCCTGGTGAAGTCAGGTGTTCAGTCACTCAGTCATTCATCAACAAATGTCGATCAAGATTAAATTTTAAAGTGAACAAACTTATATTTCAAGAGCAAATATTCATCAAGACACGCAGGCTTTGGAGGCTCTCAGACATGAGTTTGCAGCTCAGTTCCGCCCCTTACTATCTGTGTGGCCTCGAATGCCTCACTTTACCTCTCTGAGCCTCCGGTTCCTTATCTGTGAAATGGGGATAATTGGAAACAGCTTAGGGCCTGTTGTAAAGATTACCCAGTATTGTAAATGTCAAGCAAGGTTAGTGAGGGAGTGGCAGCAGAACATTTGACCCAGGGAAATGTGGTTTGGGGGGGGCAGCACTATCATAATCACACATACGCATGGGTACGAAGGTAGGTGGATGGATGGATGGATAGATAGATAGATAGATAGATAGATAGATAGATAGACAGATAGATATAAGTAGATAGACAGACTGCAGGTAATATAAGCATTTTTTTTAAATTAACAAGATCTTTTTATTGCCTTGGGTCAGTAACGAAGTGGAGAGATTTGTTTATATGTTTCTCTCATTACATTCTTTTTTTTTAATGTTTTTTTATTATATTATGTTAGTCACCATACAGTACATCCCCGGTTTCCGATGTAAGGCTCGATGATTCATTAGTTGTGTATAACACCCAGTGCACCATGCAATATGTGCCCTCCTTACTACCCATCACCAGCCTATCCCATTCCCCCACCCCCCTCCCCTCTGAAGCCCTCACTTTGTTTCTCAGAGTCCATAGTCTTTCATGCTTCATTCCCCCTTCTGATTACCCCCCCTTTCTTTATCCCTTTCTTCTCCTACCGATCTTCCTAGTTCTTATGTTCCATAGATGAGGGAAATCATATGATAGTTGTCTTTCTATGCTTATTTCACTTAGCATTATCTCCTCCAGTGCCGTCCATGTTGCAGCAAATGTTGAGAACTCGTTCTTTCTGATGGCTGAGTAATATTCCATTGTATATATGGACCACATCTTCTTAATCCAGTCATCTGTTGAAGGGCATGTCGGCTCCTTCCACGATTTGGCTATTGTGGACAATGCTGCTATGAACGTTGGGGTGCATATGGCCCTTCTCTTCACTACGTCTGTCTCTTTGGGGTAAATACCCAGTAGTGCAATTTCTGGATCAGAGGGTAGCTCAATTTTTAACTTTTTAAGGGACCTCCACACTGTTTTCCAGAGTGGCTGTACCAACTTGCATTCCCACCAACAATGTAGGAGGGATCCCCTTTCTCCACATCCTCTCCAGCAATTGTTGTTTCTTGCCTTGTCAATTTTTGCCATTCTAACTGGCGTAAGGTGGTATCTTAGTGTGGTTTTGATTTGAATTTCCCTTATGGCTAATGATAAAATAAGCATTCTATAATCTTTCCTTCCTTCCTTCCTTCCTTCCTTTTTTTTTTTTTTTAAATTTTCTGCCCCTCCATACCAGACACTGATCTGGTGGGAGCTGGGCGTATAGTGAACAGAACCAGGCCTCTGCTCTGGTTTTCCACATGGTGGTCTTAAAATATCATTTGTACTAAAAGAAACCAGGGTTTCCTGAAGAAGTGTAGGGTGGGAAATGAATACTCCGAGCCTGACCCCAGTTGCCTCTTTGAGGGAAATACCAGGGCAGAGTTGAACATTGTAAACTCCATGTGAGTGTGCAATTAACAAAACCCAGAGAGGGAAACTCTGTAGGTCAAATGTCCTGGGCTTTTTGACAATTAGATTGTAAGGAAAAGAAAGCCGTTGAGGAGGAATCTGTAGATTAAAAAAAGACTTTTAAGTGGAACAAACTAATCTTTTAATGGAAAAAAACTAGAACGTGTAGGGGCAGAGATCTGAGTGATCCAGCTGTAGAGAGGGGAAGCCTGTAAAGGTCAGAAGTGCCAGCCCTGCCCGGAGCAGGACGGCAGCTGAGACGGGCGGGGCACAGGCTGGGCGTCTGGACGGCTGGAAAAGTTCTTTCTCTGCCGGGGTGTGGCTGTAAGGACGCTCACCCTCTAATAGTTGGTTACGTTCTGCACTTGTTTCGTGTGGCTCTCTGCAGCTGGATTTACGTTACAAGCAGCTTGTGTTGAGGGCCACTGTGTGCCGGAGACTTTGCCTGGCGCTGGAGTGGTGAGTGGCGCCCAGTCCTGACCCTGAAAGAGCTCAGTGCTTCATGGGAGCCAGAGGTCATCAGAGTATAGTGATCGGGGCGGGGATGGAGGGGAATACTGCAGACTGGCGGGGAAGGGTGGCCTCACCAGCGTGGGGGGCCGGCAGAAGGCTTGGCATGGACAAGGTGCTGGGGAAGGACACCTACCACCCCCAGCCCAGCCTAGGACTCAGGGCGGCACTGGCCCCATCGGGCTGGTTGCGACAGCGGGCGGGGATCCTGCTCACAGGCCTGGCCCCTTGCTGCACGCTTTCCACGGCGTCATGCCCCCTACCCCCAATCTCCGGTAACTCCTGCCGGCACCCCTGCCCCATTCCTCAGGTGGAAGGCAACTGTGGCTTCAAGCGGTGGTAGAAACAGCTCGCCCTCGGCCAGCTGGCCAGTAACAGAACAGCTGAGAATTCAACCAAATCCACATTCTTTTTCCAGGGAGGTAGTGTGTCCTTGACAGACATAGGTGGTTTGTCTGTGGGAGCCGGTAGCCCAGGCCGGGAGTTAGTTTAAGGGGTTGGCAACAGGAAAGCGGACATTATAAATTTATACATGACAAACATTTTTAATTCATTCTTAACAAAGCCAAACAGCCAAGTTGCTTTTGTTTGAATGAGAATGCCGAGCACAGCAGGGGCGTAAGGACGGCTGGGCTGCTGGAGGCAAGTATAAACTGGCACAGCTTGCCAGCGGCATCCTGAGGCCGCAGTCCCGTTCCCAGGTGACAAATGAGGCTTTCTGTTCACATGCCCGTGGGAGAAGAGGGGAAGCTGTACATGTGGTGTACCTGGAGAAAATACAAAGCTTCATGAGGGCAGGGGAGAGGTTGTAGAAGCAAGAGCATGGACTTTGAGCAGAAAACCTCAAGTTCATGTCTCACCATGACGACCCTCCAGCAGTGGGAACTTGGGGACGTGACTCAGTCCCTCCAAGCCTCCCCCCATCCTCATCCGTAAAGTGGGCTGCTGAGCGTTAGGTATGTGCCTAACGCACCTAACTCATGCTAGGTGATAATAAATTACATCGTTTAATCCTTGTCCTTATTTTCACCTTTTTTTGCCCACATTAGAGATCGGTCTTGGCTTAACCAGTTTGAATCTGTCCTGGAGGATTATAGAATTCAGGGCTTTCTGGAAATAGGAGGCCATCCCCTCTGGTGTACTTGGCTGTGAGTGGTAACCTGGCTTAGTGGTTAAACGCATGGATTTTGGAACCTGACTTCCCGGGTTGGAATCGCAGATCTGCCACTATTGGCTGTGTGGCCTTGGGAAAGTTAACTAAACTCGCAGTGCCTCAATGTCCCCATCTGTAACACGGGGGGAGAATAACATTTACCCCATGGGGCTGGAAGAATTAAATGTGGTAACACAGCACATTGTTCCCGGTGTAGCTCTGCCTTCAGGCTGTCTGCATTAAGGAGCTAGTGAGAAGCCTTCCCCAAGCATCCAGACGAGTGGCCCCAGGGTTCTGACCAAGTGGCCCCAGCGGTCTGACCGGAGCCTTCCCTGGCCATCACAAACTGCTCTGGGGCTCCTCCGTTCAAGAGCCTTTGAGATCCTTGCTCCCATTACAGAGGTTCTTTTTTGGCTTAAGCCCTGACTCAGCACAGTCTAAAGACACTGAAGGTTTAAGTCTTTCTTCAAGACTTTCTTCTGCTGCTCAGCCCAGTACACCAGCGGCAGCAGGGACTCACAGCAGCCTTGCTCTGCGGACCATCTGGGCTCCACACCAGTCACTCCGTCTCTGTACACACCCCACCTCCACGGAGACGGAGGGAGGATCCGTTCCCACTGGAGCCAGGGCTGAACACGAATGCCCCCTCGGGGCCTGTGTGTTAGACACTCATCCCTAGAAGCAGCAGCTAATGGACAACGCTAAGGAATCCCTTGCCACCCAGACTAGGGGTTTCCCCCTGATTTCTGTTCCAGAACTCTGAGGCTGAGCCACAGAGAAGGATCGCATCCCCACCGCCGCGTGCCCAGGACCAGTGCATAATGTGGCACGCCCGCTAGGACTGGGCTCAAGCAGGCTACTGGCTTTTTAGAGCAGGATCCTGTGACTGCCCACCTTTAGGTCATGGGCAGTCTGTTCACCAAGCAGTGTCGTGGGCTGAACATGGGCACCATCATCGGGTCAGTCCCCACAGGGCAGACCCCACACCTCACAGAGGTCCCGCAGCCCGGCCTGCCTGGCTGTGGTATCCAGTGCGGCCTCCCCGGTGGCCGACTAAAGAAGCCAGGGGGCTTTCCAGAAACAGAGTGTAGACTCTGTTTCTGCGTGTCATCTAACAGCGGCTTATCTAGGGAGAGAGGGGCAGGACATTTAAAGCCTGCTCATTGAATAAGATTTTAGCAGTCTTAACCCCCTGCAAGTCATTTGTCCCGAACACACTTAAGGCTTTTTATCTGCAGAGTAAAGCACAATTGGCCACTTAAACTCTTGCAAAACATGCTTTATGTCACAAGCAGAGTCAAGTGTTAATTTGTCTTTCCATGTCTCTGTGTGCCTCGCCGGTCTGGCCCCCCTCCCGCCTCTTGTCCACTCGGTCCCCTCGCCTCGGTGATCCTTCTAAAGACAGCACAAAGGCCACGGGACCACTGCCTAGTGCAGACACGTGGTCTGGATGCCCATCTCCCCCTCGCAGTAGGTTTGCCGGTCCAGCTCACATTGCACTGGTGTCCGGGAGAGGTGGCCACAGCCAGCGTATAATGAGCACTTAAATGCTTCCACCAGAATGAGGAAGAAAAGCATAAGAAAGCAAAGAAAAATAGAGTCCGCAGATGCAGCAGGAATGGGGAGCGGCTGGAAGCTTGCGCGCTGCTGCTAGAAGCCGCTGGGCCGTATCTCCCGCAGCGGACGCTGAGGCGGTCCTGCCTGTTGTCTACCCAGCAGGCACACATTATGTGTGCGAAAACATGCACAGTATTCGGGAACTGAGCGGGTCTCAGAGAATGCTGGTTGATTGTGGAGCACTCTGTGCAGAGGCACGTAAGACCCTGACCTTGAGTAGCCCCACAGCGGCTTCTTTGATTGAACACACTTTTCCCGAGTGTGTCCTGTGTTCTGGGCTTGTGCTCGGCGCCAGGAATATGGGGCTACAGCAGAGACGGCCCCTACCCCGTCAGGAAAACCCAGGCATTTACCTCAGCAACCAGGTGATCTTGCTCAAGGGAATTTGGTTGAATGAATATCAGTGCTGTGGACCCTGGCTTATCTTCTGTTGCTATCTGTGGCTGTGATTCCGTGATCTCCCTCCACGAGAGCAGGGCGCTGGTCTGCCTTCCTGCGGTGGCCCGCGCAGCAGCAGACAGCAGCACCTGGCTCCGCGTCAGGGCTCAGAGAGTAGATGCTGGATGCAAGGATGGATGGATGAGGTTGAACGGAGGTGGGAAGAGTTCAGGGGTCTCTAGGTAAACTCATTACCCCCATTTCACAGACAGGAGTCATGAGGCTCAGGACATGGAAGGGGCTTGTCCTAAGCCACACAGCTCCTGAATGGGTCTTTCCAAAACGCTGTGCCCTTTCCAGAGAGCTCACTGCCTCCTGGAGAGACCCAGGGGCTTGTGTCCACATCGGTGACCCCTTACTCACCGCTGTGAATCACACCGCCCATGATGCCCGTCAGAGGAGGGGCATGTCCCTATGTTCACTCTTCATCAGGGCTTTCCTGCCTGTTGGCAGCTCCCACTGGAAGCTTGGGCCTCCCACCATGTAAGGAATATTCCATGAAGACTTTGAGAAACCAAACTTGCCTCTGCCAAGGATACTTACCAGCAGTTGGAATTGTAACAATCAACCATGGATTTCTGTTTTAACTTAAGACAAAGATTAATATTTCAGGAGAACATGGTTCTAATTTACAGCCAAGACCTTTGGTTTAATCAGCAAAAGAAAAAAAAAAAAAAAGTCTGTGAACGTCGTTGGCTCGCTCATGTTTTCCCATCGCACTCCTAGCTGGGTTTACCTCTTTGGCCTTTAATTATTCCATTCTCTCACATGGCTTTATCTCTGACACTTCAGGATGAAAATGTGATTTGCCATTCAGAGGTTTCAGCAAAAATCACACTCCAGTCAGCAAATTGAGAGTCTGATAAAGGAACAGAGGGTTGGGCCGAGGCTTTGAAAGGATGTCTTTAAAGTGTTTTTAATTAAATCTGTGTTATTATTTAGAACAGTGGAGAGTCATTTACATGCATTACGGGGTTTGTTTGGAAGCTCGGCCGTGCTGTTCTTGCAACTGTAGCATTAGTCATGGAACCTGAGGACAATGTGACAAGTTGGCTTCTTCAGCCCGAGGTTCTGAGAGCAGTACCTACTGTGTATGGTACCTGCTTTGCACTAGGCACTAGGCTAGGGTCGGTAGGGGTCACACAGAAACCTTGGCAAAGCTCTTTCCCTATCCTGTCAGGGGCTGGGTGACATTACCACGCTGTAAGACAACAGAAAGGGAAGAAGAGGGTCAAAGGAATGAACATGACTGAGCCTCAGTGCTGGCCTCTGCTTCAGCGGCTTGCCTACATTCACTCTTCTAATCGTACAGTGGTCTGCAGAGAAGAATCACTACCCCATTTCACAGACAGGAAGTCCTGAGACTCAGAGCACTGAAGGGGTTTGTCCGAAGCCACACAGCTCCTGAGTGGGTCTCTCCAAAACCCTGTGCCCTCTCCATGACAGTGCATGGCCTCCTGGACAGGCCCAGGGGCTTGTGCCCACATCCGTGAAGCCTGGCCTCACCCCAGTGGTGAATCACAATACCCATCATGGCGGTCAGAGGAGGAGGCATGGCCACAGGCTCACTCTCCACCAGGGGTTCCCTGCCTGTTATCAGCAAACCTTCCCAGACCCCTCGACTACAGGACCCGTTATAAAAACTGTCACTTCGTGTGCCCTTCCTTCAGGATATCTGTCACAACCCAAAATATATGGTTGTTTGTGTGATTATGCATGTACTATTTCGCCACAAACTGGGAGCTTTGTTATGAGGGCAGAACCTCACTGCTGTTGCACCCAGACTTTCCAGCAACAGCACGGTCGCTGGCACAGGGTATTTGTAAAATGAAATGAGATAAGAAGTGAGGGAGGGGATAGGGAAGGAAGGAGGAAGAAGGGAGGGAAGGAAGGAAAGACGGGGGAAAGAAAAGAGAAATTGGAGCCTCTTTTTTAGGAACCCCTGTGATTACTATAGACCTTCCCAATATACTTTTCCCTGCACTTCGTTTCCATAGTCTGTACTAGCGTTCGTAGCCAGTAGAAGCAAACAAGCAAAAAAGCCTAGAGTTGAGTTATTCTGCACACTGACTGAAAGATCAAAAGATCAGCAGATCTCAGGCTTCAGGACCCCCAAACCATGGGAGCCTGTGTTACTTTGAGGGGTCTTTGAATACTTTGCCCTGCCAGGAACTTTGCACGCATAGCCTGTATGTGGTTCTTAGATTTCAAACACTATGATCATTAATAAAATCATATACTCATATAAATATAAATAGTAGCTTTAAGTCATTACATTATTCTTTCAGACCATGGATACTAAAACAACTATTGTAAAGCCTGAAATGTTTGAAATCAAAAAGAGACCCTCAGTGGTTGGAAAAAAAAATGGGAGCTACACCCCAAAATACTTGACACTTAGCTGTGAATTCAGGCAGACCACCTGAGAACCATGTCGTACATGGACTCCTTCCAGAGCCATCTCAGAACAGGGTGTTCAACAGTCGTTTCTACCGGACACTCACTGGGTGCTGAGTGCCATATTGAGCACTTTTCATGTACTACTTTACTTATCCTTATTAAGACCCATTTGACAGATGAAGGAACAGAGGCTTAGGGAGTTTAATTTGCTGAGGTCACACAGGTAGTCAGTGGCAGAACTGGGCATCACAGGGGAAGCCGGGCCACGTCAAGGCCCTGACGTTAACCTTGCACCATACAATCTCACTGGCTCCGGGCTCTCTGTGGAGCACACCTGGATGGTACCCTTTCAGGCCATGTTGAAGGGTGTTAGAAGAGCCCCCAAAGCTCACCATTAGAGAATATAGGTTGAGGTTGAGGACAGTGGTCTCTACATCACACATCACACAATGCCTCCTTCTGAGAACCCATAAGAGAGACTCCTGTCTGGACTCCGTATAAAAGCTCCGCTTCTCTGTAACAAAAAGGTTCTTTTCGTTTTGCGGGCATGGGAAGACAATATGACTCACCAGGTTTCTCCTTCACACTGGCTGCTGCACAGCTCGGAACCACCTGGCTGCCCGCTGCTGGCTCAGGCCCCTTCCGCGCACATTTAGGGGACAAGCCACACACCTGCCCTCCCACACTCCATCTGAACTTTCTGTCTCAGCCTGAGTCCCTAGAAAGCAAAGCCTGAGGCAAAGGCTTATGAGTCTTTCCTTTCTAATAAGGAGCAAAGCCCAGGGCGTGAGAGTGTGGGAAAGGGGACTGGGGTTTAGGGACTGAGGGACATCAGTAAAAAGGGTGTGGTTATCAAGCGGCGCACTGCTTATGATCAAATTCCGCTGGTTGTTCTTCCAAAGGAAGTATTAGCTATTAATAATGAACCACTGTGTCCTATGTGAGACGTGAAAGGGAGAAGAATTTGTCCACTGGCTCCTGTCTCCCGTTGACCCAAAATTTGCCTCAGGAGCGTTCATCCCCGGTGTGTGTAGGTGGCATTTGTCTCGCTGTGCCTTATGCGTCAGGGACAGCTGGGGAGCCCCACGGCAGGTTGAGGGGCTGTGGTTGTGCCTTCGGGAAGTCCGTCACTGAGCAGCGACTACGTGGACCGTGCAGTTATTTGCCACGATGGCAGCTGTAGCCAACATACAGCCAGGCCCCACTCCCCCCACAGAGAGATGGTGTCCAGATCCGAGGTGGCCTGGAGAGTGTCTGATACTCCTTCCTACCCACGTTTTCCCTTTCGTGGCTTCTTCTATTTCCTGACTTTTAAAAAATTGTCTACTGACTTTATCCTCATAAGCCACACTCAATATGTTTTGGATGGACCAGGGTATACACAAAATTCAACAACTGTTTGCTGTGTGCTAATCCAGTCTCTCAATAAGAGTCATATCCTCAAGGCACCTCCTGTCTTTTATTCCCTGAAGAGCTCCTAAGAGCGGCTAAAGTGGGTGCTTGAGGATGGATTGACGCAACCACTAGCTGTTCTCACCACCTCTCTTTCCGTGACAAGGTGGCCTTGAACTCACATCTCATACCACGTAGAAGGCTTCTGTCTGCTGAGGGGCTTCCTCTAAGCCTGGGTAACATCCGTCGTTGGAAACCCCAAGAATCTACCAGGACAGCATGTCCTTGTAATCCCCAACACTGAGCCTTGTGTCTGGTGTTATGGGAGAGGTTGATGAATGTCCCCTGAACCAAACAATGAACAATTATTATAGTATAATAATATTACATTAATAACTTTTATTGACCATTCAGTGAATGCCCAACCCTGTGCTAGCTGATTTACCTTGTTCGATCTTCACATAACTCAGCTCTTACCAGCCATGGCTCAGTCATATAACGTGATGAGGGAACCAGATTTTCTATGATGATGGCTTTTGCCAGGAAAAAAATTCAACTAGCTCTTTGACTCTGAAAATGTCAACCAATATTGAGCCTTAGAGAGTCTGCTACCTCCAGATGCTCCTGTTTCTTGCTCTCAAGCTTTACCTCTTCACTGCATGACTCACAACGGCCCGTCCACCAACTGTGACAAAAACAATCTGCATTTCTGGAAGCCGGCGGCAAGGTGGCCTTTAATTACCTAATGTCTCCGAGGTCCCTAAAGTGTAATTAGGTTGATTGGACCTTGTAATTAAATGGTCAGCCAACCACGTGGGAGGACACCTTCGGCTTGGACATTCTTTTCTTTCTTTTCCTGGGCTCAGGACCTAAGAGCTGCAACCCAAGAAACAAAGCTCCCCCTCCCCTGCCCTCGGGGGCTGAGCCACTCCTCCTGCCCGGGCTGGTGGGGCAGCATTTAGAGGTAAAGGCAGCTCTGCTCACTGGCAGAATTGCCCTCGGTGTAGTGGGTGGTCCAGTCCCTCCATGTCTGAATGTTTGTCACTGAGCGTCTCTGATGGCGTGCCCACGTGCCTGGTGCTCCACCCCTTGCCATGCCTGGGGTGCAGAGACCTAAGACCCCTGTAGAGACACAGAGGTTCTCATGGGGGGAGCGCAAGGTGTGGAAATCAGGGCATTCATGGGAAGTCAGGGAGGCTCAGGTGAAGGGGTTCAGGAATTCAGAGTCAGCTTGTGATACCCAGGGATTCTGGATATAAATATCCCCTCATTCACCCACTCATTTAACAGGCATTTCGCCTCATTGAATATCAGAGGCTGGTCCCCAAACCAGCCTTGCTGGTAATTGTTTAAAGACCCAGAAAATATCTGGGAATTGAGAAAATAAACCAAGCAACCTATATACATACGTGTGACCACGGAAGAAAACCGTATTTGAAAATGAGGACATTCAGAATGTGTGTGAGGGAGAGAGAAACTTTCTAACAGATGTGAGCAGTCCCATCGTGGAACCAAAGTCAACCATTCAAGCAGGATGCTGAGTCATAAATCTGAATCGTGGATTGTGTTGAGTACGAGACACCAGGGGAAATGTTCCTGAATCGGAGGTGGCATCTTACCTTCTTGCCCGCATTTGATTAGGGTTGTTGATGCGGGCTGGCCAAGGGTCCTCGGCTTTGCTCAGGAGAGAAGTCGAACATGAGCCAGCAGGAAGTGAGAACAGAGTTTACTGAAGGTATAGAAAGAGTACAGATGTAGACAGAGTGTCTGGAAGACTTGGAAAGGAAAAAAGAGTCTCATCTTAGCTCAGGGTCTGGGGTTCTCATTGAGGATTGTGGTCTGGTGTATGTGTCATCTCAGGCATCTAGGAACCGGTCAACACAAGAACCAGCATCCAGGTGTCCTCCATAAGTCACTCGTTCCTTGGAGCCAGGGGTCTTGGCATGGAGATGTCTAGCGTCAGTGGTCGGAAAGGTGCATATGATGGCTTGTTCTGGTCAGTGTTGCCTGGCCCTCCCTTAGATGTGATCTGTTGTGCTGGAAGACTCCAAAGGAATCATGAACTCCTTTTCCCTTACAAGGAGGACACACACTATTTGCATGATGAGGCATGTGTAAAGTGGGGTGTGAGTGCTAGCAAAAATAGAAGCAGGAAAAGGAGCAAAAAGCAGATTTTCATGGAGTCCTTCAGTTTCCTTATCTCATCGTGTCACTACTGCTGGTTTGGTTTTCACGTTTGTGTAGTTATCAGGAGGAAATGCTGAGGAAGCTATGCCACCTAGAATTCAGGAGACCTGGGCTCCTGCCCGGGTGCCCTGCTCCAGAAGCCGCCTCTCATGAAGTCATGCTACTTCTGCAGGCCTTACTTCCCTCGCTGTAGAATGCGGACGACACTCCCCCGTTTGTCCTCCCAGGGACCCTGCCGAGTACTCTGAACATCATAAAGTATTATTTCATTAGTGGGAAATGATCAGTGCTCTTGCCATTAATGATGGTTATTAAGTATCTATTATTAATACAAATTAATCCTAAATCTGATGAGGAATGAGGTGGGTATAAATAAATAAATAAGATCTAAATGGATGGATTTCAAGGCAGCGATAGTGATTGAGTACCGGTCTCACTCCTCTCACTTCTAGGTGGGTGCTGGGGGGACGGGGAGGACCCCCTGACCCTGCTTGACTGGAGGGAGCCTGCCCGTCATTTACCCCGTCTGGTGCACAAGGCGCCCCCTCCCCAAATCAGCCTGTCCCCTCCCTGACCTTGCTTTTGTTCTCTCTCTCATCCCCTTTCACACTAGCTAGCTAGCCCGGATTCCCACTCCTTCCTCCTCAGGCTGAAGTTGATGATATAGTCTGGACAGGGACGTCTGCGAGAGCAGTCCCGAAGGCTCCCCTGCCATTGCGCCGATTGGCGCCCATGGCCGTCACGCAAGGACAAACACTGTGTCAGTCCTCCAACAACCCAGTGGGAGCAGCCCTCCCTGTTGGGTCTGAGGGCTAGGTGCAGGGGGGGGGGACCCCTGGCAGCTAAATGTTAGGGATTGAATGCAATGCTTCCAGAGATCTCATCTTCCTCTCCCAAGGTCTTCCAGCCTGTTTTCCCTTGACCTGCAGGAATCCTTCCCAGATGCACTATGCAAGCTTTCATCCAATAAACGATTGTTTTTTCTTTCTCGAGTGATCACACCACATAACGATTTAGAGCTTCTCAAACTTTAATGCCCGTGCAGATCACCTAGAGATCTCATTAGACTGCAGATTCCAATTCAGAAGGTCAGAGTGGGGTCTGAGACTCTAGTGTCTAACCAGCTCCTGGGTGATGGATGTGCTCGTACCTGCTGCTGCTGACTGATGGCTCACACTGATCAGCGAGGCTTTTCAGAGAGGCTTTAGATACAAACTTGCTGTGAGACCTTGGACAAGTTACTTAACCTCTCTGAGCCTCTGTCTGTCTGTAACATGGAGAAAACAATAGTATTACCTCCAAGAGTCATTGGGAGAATACACAGACAATGCATGCGATGCTCCCAGCCCAGGGAGTGGCACAAAGCGGAGGGGAGAGCGCGGTGCACACGGTAGTGGTGATGCTAAAGTGGGAGCCTTCTCCTAAGTGGGAAGAGTTCGAAGAGCACATCTTTCAGGCTTAGGAAGCGCCCGGGGCCCGAGGCAACCGGCTGTGTCTAAATGGAAAGACTTGTAGCGAATGAGCACACCTTGGACGGGCTGGGCAGGGGCAGGTGCCGAGGCCTGTGCTCGCACGGGGGTGGACAGAAGCCAGCTGCTGAGCTCCCTGTGTGGCTGCGTGTGGTTCGGCACAGGGGATGTCTGCGGGCCTTATCAGGAAAGGAGCAGCGGTTGGTTCAGGGGGAACTCTGGCTTCGGGAAGATTCGTTAGGTATCCAGTTTGCCGTGCGACGCCAGCTCAGCCCTTCTCAGTATCTAAGTAGATGCGACTTTTGCTTATTTGTTCATCTAAAAGTGGTCGTGGAAGACAGACAGTGAGAAACACTCTTCAGGATACCGAGGGGACTGAGAGGTCAGCGCACTCTGTGCCTGATTCGGGGGGACAGCGGCATGGGAGCGCCCGACTAAGGCCTGAGACGTAGCAGAAGCATGGGAGAGGGCAGATGGAGGTGGGGTGCAGGAATGGCATTTAGGACAAAAAGACAATGGTGAGGAAATCCCGAGTTTGGAGAAGCGAGGAGTGTGGGCCAAGACGCATGCGTCTGCTTCTCGTTACTGCACCTGTCACTTTGCACTTAGTAGCTTCAAACAACAGTTATCATCTTCCAGTTTGTGGAAATCAGAAGTCTGAAATGAGCCTCGTGGAGCTAACATCAAGGCGTAGGAGGGCTGTGTTCCTTCGGAAGGCTCTGGGGAGAAGGGGTTCCCTTGCCCTTTCCCCCTGGAGAGGCCGCCCGCCGTCCTGGCCTCCATCCTGAAAGTCAGCACTCACACCGCCCAGCCCCTGCCTCCACCGCCTCCACCTTCTCTGACACCCACCGCCTCCCTCTTTCACTTGTAAACCCCCTTGTGATGACACAGGGCCCACCTGGGTAATCCAGGAAAACTCCCCAACCCAAAATCTTTCACTTCATCACTTCCGCAAAGTCCCTTTGCCCCGCAAGGTAACACACTCACAGGTTTCAGGAAGCTGGGATGTAGACATCTTCGGGGGCGATTCTTCTGCCAACATGTTGGGACTGACTTCAGGGTGGCTCTCTCCCAGGATTTTGTGGGAAATGCAACTTATTAAGGAAATTCCTGATAAAGAAAAGAAAAGTTTATCCAGGAGTTCGGGAGAGAGGAGAAAAGAATTGTTCGAGGCTCAGATCTACCAGCAGGTTTGTAGGGAGAGCTCCCCCTCACACAGGGGCTGAGGACCCATTGTATGCCTGGTATCCTGCTAGGTCTCCTTCATCAAGGCCCCCAGAGGAGCCATAGGAGAGGCAGGGTAGCCGTGAGGGCCTGGAGAGCATGCTGTCCTTGGCCTTCCCGCCCTCTCCACAGCACACCCGCCTTACCACGTAAATCCAGACACCCCCTTAGAACCTCAGTGTGTGCAGGGAAGACCCCGGTGTGCTCTCCTTTCCTCTCTCCCTATGCCATGCTCATGATTCTGCTACCAGAGTGGCGGGGTTTTTCCCACATAGAAAAATGCTCTGAGCCAGCAGCTTGGTGTCCGACACTCCAGTTCAACGCTGGCACTGAACTGGAGTTCATGCAGACCCCACAGCTTAGGACCCCAGGCCCATGAGGCCGCCCCTACGTCAGATGCCACTAAGCAAGAGGTAGGTCCCCAGGTTACCCACCACTTCTGTCCAACCTGGCTACAAATCGGAGCTTCCAAAGACCCCGCCCTCCTCGGATTTGATCATTGCTAACACAGCTTGTAGAACTCAGGCAAACACTAACTTGCATTTATCAGTTTGGCTATGAGAAAGGGTACAGATGATTAGCCAGATGAAGAAATGCAGAAGATGAGGTCCGGATGGACCCCAGGTATAGGAGCTCGTTCTGTCCCTGTGGAGTTGGGGTGCACCACCCTCCTATACTGGGGTGTGTTCACCAATCCAGAAGCTCCCTGAAGCCTCTACTATTGGGATTTTTATGCAGATTTCATCATATAGGCATGATGAGTTATTAACTCTATTTCCAATCCCTCTCCCTTGTCCAGAAGATGGGGGGGTGCGGCTGAAAGTTTCAAGCTTCCGATCATGGCTTGGCCTTTCTGATGACCGACCCCCATCTAGGAGCCCACCCAGAGTCACTTCATTAGTACAAAAGATGCTCCCATCACCCAGGAAATTCCAAAGGATTTAGGAGCTTGCAGTCAGATGCTCCCATCACTCAGGAAATTGCAAAGGTCTTAGGAATGCTGTGTCAGGAACTGGCACCAAGACTAACTGTTAGAACGAGAGATTGTCTTAACACCTCAATTTACAAGGGTGGTAGGTCAGGAATAGAGAGTAAAGACATATATAGATATAGATTTCTTATTATCTCACACTCAGGCATTAGAATAAATGCTCTGGAAATGGTCTCAAGTGTGAGGATCAGCCCTGCTTCTGCCAGATGACTAGAGAAGGAACCTTCGAGGCCCGGCCCGCAGAGCCAAGGCTCCAGGCTTCCTGGGTGGAACCTCTGCTCCCTCCACGTGGAGCAGGGTGCCTGGTGCATGGCAGGCCTGGTGTGTATTGATCAAATGGATGAATGAATGCATATGGTATACAGACCCTTTAATGGGAAGCTTTTATTATTATTATTATTATGTAACAAGGCATTCTCCTTTTAAAAGTAGCACTTCCCAAATACATATAACATCTCGCAGTTTACTATTATTATCATGTGGGATTCAAAGAATTTTCTTTCCTCATCCCAAAAAATGGTGGCGACTCTAGGCAGCCCCTTTGCAACTTCTGACGTGCTGAGTGGTGGGGTGGAATGCTGCATACATCCTTTGAACACTTCCACCCCACCTTCTCTCCAAAGCAAGGGAAGGTTGGTGCTGGCTGGGTTTTTGTGTTTCTTTGAATGGCTCTTTTGGGGGGGGGGGGTAGATACTGCTGAATTTTAAACCGTTCCCAAATCATTGTACAAGACCAAAACCCAGGTGTGAAAATCCCACTTGGCAAATATCCATATGGACTGGTCTTAAGATCCTGGATGCTGTAATGAATGTAAAGCTGTAACTGTTCCCTAAAGAGTTCTCGAAGCTCCCCCAGACTCCACGGGCTGACTTGTAGCTCCAAGACATGCCCGATGTCTTGGCTGTGGAATTCCAAGGAGAGGCACCCTGCCCGCAGGCCTTCCCTGGAGGCCCCTGTGAAATGCAAATAGGCCTCCCCACACGGGGAGCAGGTGTCTCTCCTGGAGCCATGCTGCTGTACCGTGGCCCCGCCGGAGAAAGGCCTTCCGTTACACTCAGGCCCTCCCAGTTCCACCCAAGCAGGATCAGCGCCAGAAGCCCGCGTGGTGGGGGTCAGGGCGGGAGGGTCAGCAGCTCCGTCTGAGACTGCACACCTCTCAGCCGCCCCGGGGACAGCTAGCAGGCACGCGGGGTGGGCGCGTGGCGGGGGCCCCAGGCGGGCACGGCTGCGGCTGCTTTCCGGAGCCCATACCTGAGGAGGGTCCGGGGAGGTCTGAGGTGCCGGACGTGCTCGCCGGCTACCGTGGGCTCTGTCTTCCGAGATGGAAACGCTTAACCGATGCCATTCAGGAGCGACGCGATTTTCCAAAGGGGCAGAATTTATTATTTGAATTATTCAGGGGAGGTTTATTCACCAGCACTGAGATATGAGATATGTCAACTAAATTATAATTATGTTTCTCCGAAGATACCCACTGAGGGAGTCCTCTTTTTTTTTATTTAACCCTGCAAGGAGGAGTCAGACTGTGCGTTTATGAACAGCCAGCCTCAGTATTCGGAGTGGCAGAATGAAAAATTAATTTTCTGCAAATACATTACCAACTAGTTAACTGCATCTCGGGAACCTCTTTGTTTAATATACTGGGGTCCTCCTTAAAGAGCTTATGATTTATTCTCCTCTTCGCCAAGAGGTAACTTTCAAAAGCCCAGGCCTGAGGACAAGAAACAGGAGTTCTGGCTCCAGCCCCGCCACTAGCACGCTGTGCACCTCAGGCAAGCCCCCGCTCCTCTCTGAGCCCGGCAGGCTGGTCCACGGCTCCAGGGGACCCCCCCCCACCTACCCTTCTGCAGCTGCCCACAAATGTCAGCCTCCCTGAGGGGGAAAGGGTGATGTTTGACTGCTCCCCGCTGCTTCTCTGTTTTATAAGGAAGGAGAAAAAAAAATTAAGCCCAGAAAGAAACATGTTTATGCCGAAGCGTTCCCTCCTTTCATTCCACCTGCCAATCCTTGCTTCTCCCGCCAACATCCTAGGAAATTGCAAGGGCCTTCCTGGGAGAAGACCCCCTCCTTCTGCCCATTCCTCCCTCTCCTACAAGTGGAAGACCGAGGGCTCGTAGGACGGGACCTGTCCTCCTTGACCCAACATGCATCTACACCGCCCCACGTCTCTTTCGTCACTCGCCCTCCTAATGGTACCTTCTGGGGCTTTGGGTCCTGTAAGTGCTCCTCTCACCTTCACTTTGGAAAGGTCATTTGGCACTTGGTACCCATCATGGCTGAAGGGCTATGAGCCTAGTAACAGAGGAAGAGCCCAAGGGAGAGCAGATGGGGGCTTTGTGGAGCATGACTGCCGCTCTTCCTTGCACCCATGCTTTTCTGTACACAATCTGCACTTATTGAGGCCTGGAGTACAGACGCGGCCCTGCCCTCTTGGATCTCAGAGTCAGGGGCTGACCTGACCAGCTGGATAGCCACTAGCCAGGTGTGCCTGTTGAGCAATGGGAATCTGGCCAGTTTGGACCAAGATGTGCTGTCATACACATACACAATGCATTGCAAAGACTTAACAAGAAAAACAGATAAAATATATAAAAATATACATAAAATGTCTTTATTTTTAAGATTGATTACATGTTGAATGATACATGGATATATTCAATTATATTATTAAAATTAATTTCACCTGTTTCTTTTTAGTTTTTTAAGTGGTTACTAACAAATGTGAAATTACAGATGTGCCTTGAGTGTTGTGTGGGACCTGGGACAACCCCTTGAGTTAGTTACTATTGTTATTTCAATCTTATAGGTGAAGGAACTGACGCATAGAGAGGGAATGTGACTCGCCTGAGGTCACACAGCCAGGAAGTGGTCAAATCAGACTATAAACTCCGGAGGCCTGGCCCCAGAGCCCCTGCATTGAAGTGTACTAGGACCCCTCTCTAGGGTCAGGCTGAGCAGTGAGCACTTTGTGGAAAGTGGGCACCACCCCCACAGGTTTGGAGCAGTGCAGAGCCCAGTCTGAGGAGACAGGAAAGTCAGTGTGGGGGCAGGGAGTTTGGGGTTGACACAAAGGGGTGCTGGCGGCAGCAGGGCTGAAGGCAGGGCAGAGACGGACCCTTCCGTGACACCTGCTCTGCCATGTCCTCTGCCCACCAGATCATAAGCTCTCCCTTCCCGCTGTACTCCAGCCTCAGGGCCATCGTCTGTGCTGTTCCCTCCTCCTTGAACGTTCTTACCCACATCGGCCCACTCTCCTGCCTCCTTTCCTTCACCCTCACTTCCTCATCTCCACAACCAGGTCAGATCTTCCAACTGCGAGCTCATAAGGCACCTTGTACCTCCCCTGCGTGGTATTTCTTTCAGATAGAACATTACATTATTCACGTGGGTATTCTCTTTCCTGTCTATTCCCTAAGGGAAGGAACTGCGTCTGGTTTTGCCCACTTTCTATACTCAACACCTAGACTAATGCCTGATCTATAATTGCTGCCAATAAATATCCATTGAATAAACAATTGAACCTTCCTGCAACACAGATGTTTTACCCATTTTACAGATGAAGAAATTGGCCATCACATTTAAGTTTAAGAAAGTTAAAATTGCCCCAGGTTCCAGCAGGTAAGAGGGTACGGCTGAAATTTCCCCGGAGCTGACTCACTTCAAAGCCACTGCCTCTTGGTGGGAATGCACGGAGATGCTGATACCCCCAGGATGGGCCTTGATGCCAGAGGCTGGTGAGGAGGCCTTCACAAGCCCTAGTCAGGGTCTTCTCTAGACCCACCTGTGTCTGATGACCTTCACCCTCCTTCCTTTGCCTCATCTTCTGTCCAGAACCCTCCATGTGTGCTGGACCTGTCAACCCTTTCTCTTACACTGCCATGCTGGGGAGCTTGTCAGAATTCTAAGGATTTGACCCAGATACGGCCTTACCCCAGAACCAGGCTCCAGCTTCCTGAGCTGGGCTCCCATGTCCCCCTTTTCTGTAGCATCCATGTCCAGTGTCGCTGGCTTTTGCTGGCTTTTAAAGTAATCTCCCATTCGTTCCATCAGTGGGTTGGTCTGTCAGAGCTGCCTGTTGAGTGCCCCCCATGCCCTTCACACTGTACCTGGAGAGGCGCAGTCTTCTGTAGGAGGGCACAGCACCCACCTCAGCCCCAGACTAAAGCATCTCGCTTTCAAGACCATTCCTTTTTCAGGGCAAGTGATCTGCTTGGTCTTTGTGCAGTTGATTGTGATCAGGGAAAGAACCCCTGAGGAGAAGCAGTCCCTTTCCTAATTGTCAAATTTAAGACGCCTGCTTCCTGCCCTGCCTCCGCAGCTCCAATCTGTGCCCCAGGGGCCCTGACAGATGTCAGCTGTTCAGTAAATTCGTGAGAAAAATATCCCCCAATGAATTCTAAGGCACATCCTCGAAACAAAAACTGAGGAGGAGGAAGAAAGCTTGGCAGGCCTAAGAGAGGCCTTTTGCGTTTGGGGCGAGGGAATCCTCCTGCTCCAGAGGAAAAGCCGCAGGGAACATGTGAACAGAAGCAGGGAAGCCTCCTCAGGGGGTGGGCGGGGTGGGGCGGGGGAGGGGAGAGACCGAAGCAAATGCTGGGAAGTGGGAAGGGACTGGCAGAAATCTGCCCGCTTTGTTCACTGTCACGTCCCCAGTGCCGGGAAGGTGTCTGGGACAAAGTGGGCGCGCGGCTAATATGTGCTCAACAGACGGAATGAATTTCACAGCACGTGTCTTCTGGGATTGTTTTTGTTCCAGGTGATGTTCTTAGGTACCTAACAGGAAGACAAAGGAGGCCAACAGATGTGGTAAACTGACTATTCTGTTGCCCACATTAGCATATTCTCTGAGGCAAAGGTTCTCGAACTTGACCTATCTGAGCACTTGGAGTGCCTGTGGGAAACAGGCCGCTGGGCCCCACCTGCAGGGTTTCTGTTGAAATTTTTGCAGGGATGGGGCCTGAGAATCTGCATTTATAAGACGTTCCTAGGTCTCTTAGCTCAGGCTGCTCTAACAGAATGCCGTAGATTGGGTGGTTTAGACAATAGGCGTTTATTTCTCACGGTTTTGGAGGCTGGGAAGTCGAAGATCCGGGTGCCAGCAGATTCGGTTCCTGGCTTGTAGATGGTCACCTTCTCCCTGCGTCTTCACGTGGTAGAGAAAAAGAGGGGCTCTGGTCTTCCTCTTCTTATAAGGACACTAATCCCGGGGCGCCTGGGTGGTTAAGCGTCAGTTAAGCGTCCGACTCTTGATTTCGGCTCAGGTCACCATCTCAGGGTCGTGAGATCCAGCCCCACATGAGACTCTGCTCAGTGTGGAGTCTGCTTGAGATTCTCTCTCCCTCTCCTTCTGCCCCTCCCCCCAATACATCTTTTTTAAAAAATGAAATAAGTAAAGCACTAATCCCACCAGGGGCGCCCTACCCTCATGGCCTCATCTAAACCTAATTGCTTCCCGAAGACCTCGCCTCCAAATACCACCACACTGGGCGTTAGGGCTTCAACGCAGGGATTTGGCGCCGCCACAAACATTCAGTCCGCAACCCTAGGCGGGGCTGATGCTGCTGGGCCAGGGACCACACTTCGAGAACCAACTGCTTTGTGGGTCTTGCTAAAAGAAAACTGTTTAACTGCGTAAAATGAAGTTTTTCCAATTATGACCCTGACACCATTGCTCAGGATATATCCTGCAGGACTGTTTTATAAAACACCCTGTTGGGAAAGAGGCCCGAAAGGGTCACACTCTCCTGAGTGATGGCTCATGCGGGCCTCATCTCCCCCGGCTGGTCCCATTCCTCTTCGTCACTCCTGTGAGAGACTGAGCACTTGGAATGCACAATCACCAACATCTGGCTCCCACATTAATCTGCCAACCCTACCACCTCCATGGGGCTTTGCAGAATTTGTTGATCAGACCCAGGCTGGGGAGAGAAGTTTTGGCTTGGATGAGAGACGAACTGAAGTGCAATTTTAATACATGAAAATGAGGCCTTCAGAAGAGCTGGAAGTTAAAGATCTTCCCAGGCTGTCCTCCAAGGGTGGGAAAGGGGGATCTGAATGGCATTGTTGAAAGGCTACGGTGGGGAAGCATGAACAGCTGGTCCAAGAAGCTGATTACATAGGCAAAAATCGAAGCGTGGTGCCAGGGCACCAGCCATGGCCTCAGTGCATAGGAGCTGTGTTGGCTCTCCCTGTGCACTGGTCTAAATCCTGCGGGCACACAGGTCTTGATTTACGTGGTGCAAGCGCACTGCAAGGACAGTTTTTCAGGATTGTTTTGGGGACTTGCCCAAATGTTGCTCAACCGAGTTGCAAACGGGGTGGTTTCTCTGACGCAAGCTCCCTTTCGTGTTGCCTGTGCCCCGTGCTCTGCGGCCCTGAGTCAGCAACTGCTTTTTGACAGAAGGCCCTGCGGGTGCTTTCTGAGCTGTCCTCACCACCTTCCGCTGAAAACACACCGCACTTCTCCCTGCCAGTTAGGAAGGGCAGGCGCCCTCCTGGGAAGATTTTAAAGAGGTTTGCAAATAAGAGTGGCATCTTTGGTTTGGCATGAGGTTGGTCTTGGCACTAACCAAAACTGCATCTTTCTAAATGTTCCAAAACAGTGACTGAGGCCAAAGGGCCTTGCAAGTTCCTCGTGCGAACCTGATTTGTATGGTTTCAACCCTCCTGGTTCAATTGTTGTCCATTTCAGGAAAGGAAGTTCAATTTGATCTTCCCTTCAGATATGTCCTGTGGGGCAGGGGCTGTGGAGCTGTGTGTCCCCCGTCATCTGATGTAACACATGAGAAGGCTGTGGAAGCAAAGAATGACTTTCTAGAACGCAAGGCACCGCAATAAAGTGGCACGCGCCTTGGCGTAGCACTGGCAGTCCTCAGGAGCCCAGACCCACTGCTGTCCCCCACTTCCCCCCACACACATCTGTCAGGCTCGCTGCTGGAATGTGCCCTGTGATCATCCACAGAATCCATACCTCTTCGTTGCTTTATCAAATTCTCATTTTTCCCCAATCTCATCTATCAGCCAATTCTCTAATTCTGTTGTCAGTGTTCTTGATTTATTTTCATTTCAGTAACTATGTCTTTATTTCTGGAATTTTTCTTTGATTCTTTTTCAATACCTGCCTTCCCCTATTTCCTTTCTAATAGCTCCATTTTCTGGGGTTCCCGAAACACAAAACACGGGTTTGATCATTTGTTTTGTCCGCTTTTTCTCTCGAGGATTACTTCTTCCTTGTTTTGTAAATTTTAACTCTGAGCTCAAGGCCAGCAGGAATTGTCCTACCCAAGCCTGAGGCCGGTGATGGGCACAGCTCTGTCAATAGATTTGAGGCTGTCTTTTCCGAGGGCCTAAAGACTGCGCATGATTGTTAAGCTCAGTTCTCCGTTCTGGATTTCTGCGCTGGCCAGGCTGTGTACCTTTGGAGCCAATGCACGTGCACAGAGCAGGCTTGACGGTCTAAGGTCTCTGAGGTGACTTGTTCCAGAGCCTCTTCTAAGGCTTGTCTGGCTCCCTCCCTGCCTCCCACGGTCCCAGGACACAGGCTTCGGAAGGTCCCGCTGCAGCTGCGGGCTTCATGCAGCCACGTCAGTTTTCTCCCTGTGGAGGGCCTGAGTCTCCATTCCTCTGTCCCAGTGGCTTTGAAACCACGGCTGAAAGGGTGGGGCCCAGCCCCTCCGCAGCCATTCACTTTCAACGCTCCGGGGCAGCTTTGGGTTTCTGTTCGCTTTCTGTATCTAAGGACTTCTCTTTCTAACTCTCTTATTTCTGTTTTGGTTTGTTATTGTTGTTGCTTTATTTTATGCAGCATCTCAACGTATTTGGAGAAGGAAAGGGGTTTCCATATCTGCTCAGGCTGAGAATATGTGCTCAGCATGGCATAGGCTTTATTTTAGCTCGATTCACACAAGAACGCTATGATGTAGGCACTCTTATCATCCTCACTTTATAGGTGAAGGAGTCAGGACTTCAAAGGTTCGGTTATTTTCCCAAAGTCCAGAACATGATTGCCCAGAAGGTCCTAAAGCCGATGTGACACCAGGCCCATCGCCCACGGCTTGGCCCGCAGTCCGCCTCCTGGGAGCCCTCCTTTGCTGCCCCTCCGTGGCTGTCCCCAGCGAAGCCGGCCAGTAGCAGGCTGCCAGCTCGGCCCCACCCACGCTCAGGCCAGAGCTTTCTGGCCATCCCCCTGCTGCAGATGGGCCTCTCCCCCTGCTCGGGTGCTTCCCACCTTGCACTAGCCCTTCGGAACACACCTCCTCAAGCGCCCCCCTAGAGTACGTGTTGTAATCCTGGGTGGGAATGAGGGTCCAGCGATGAGGATGGGTGAGAGGCGTCATCCGGACTTGGCAGCACGCTGGCTGGAGGGAGGGAAAGGGGGGGGAGTCTAGAGCCGCGCGCTGGGTTCTGGCCTGGAGACAGATCCACAGATGGGATGAGGAGCATTCGCTGAGGCCGGGACCCAGGACAGGGCCGGGGAGCTGGAGCGTGGGAGGTGTTGGGCCCCATGTCGGGCACAGTGAGTCTGAAGTGTCCAGAGCATGTCAGGTGGGCCGTGGGGGGCAATGTGACATGCACGTCCGTCACTCAGGAGATAAGCGTCTGCTCCAGACCCTGATTTGGCGGTGAGCGTGCGAAGCGGAGCCACGGGTTGTGCGTGAAACAGACACACAAGAGGCTGAGTGTGGAAGCCAAGTGGGGTCCGCGTGACCTCGAACTCCCGACATACACTCCTTGAGGTCAGAAACCATGTCGTTTCTGTCACTTTATCTTCTGAAGGTGCCGGAGACAGGACTGGCCCTCCTCCTGTAGACGGTTGCAGCGAGGATTCCATAGCATAAGGAGAGGAGAAGCTGCTTTCAAACCGAGAAGCACGTGCCAGCATTGCTTGTTGTTAGGACTCTATCCCCCTCCTCCTGCAGCAAACCCCCACACCTCCTGCCGCCTGCAGGATGAACGCGGCCCAGGTCCTGCGGCCTCAGCTCCCAGCCTCGCCTTTCCCAACCAGGCCTGACCCCTCCATGTCTGTGTCTGGCTTCTTCCCGCCTCCCAGGGCAGATAGCCTTTACGGGGCCACATTGCACATTCAGAGCTGGTTTTTCCAGGTAATCGGCTGTTTCAAATGCAGCTCTTCCACGTGAGACACATTTCCCTCCCACCTGTTACGTGCTAAGGGGCTGACACTTCAAAGGATATTTGGACCGACCAGTCAGCAGCCTGACTTCCTCCTCCCCTCTCATGGGAGGCTTCCACGGCCCCTGACTCACCCTGGGTACCAGCCTCCTCCCAGCTCGGGCCCCGTTCGGCATCGTCACTGCTCCACACGCGTCCCTGGGTCCCTGGTCTCTGGGTTACTTGCCAGCTACACGGCAGCTGCAGCCGCCCACCCTGGAGCACAGCTGCAGGTGTTCAGGGAGAAAAGTGTCTCTGGCCCAGCGGGGGCCCCGGGCGTCGCCTCAGGGGATGGCACTGGACACGCTCAGTGCCAACTGCATCCTCCAGTGATTCATGAACAGGCAGGAATTAAAGTTCTTCTCTCTCCCCCCCGGGAAAGGTCACTTTGCCTAATTTCCTTCTTTCATGGTTGAGCCATTGCAATGACACGTTTATTTTTGCTGCCTCCTAGCTTGATCATTTTTCAATTACAGTTTGTCCCTCCAATTCTAGCAGAGGACTAATGTGGGTCTCTTCCCGATCATAGATCCACATTAGTGAAACCCTAACTAGGTATTTCCTTTAGCCGCCGTCATAGATTACTTGGTGCGAGAAGTCTGCAGGCATAAGCCTCGTCTGAGCGGAAAGCCTCTTTAGATGCCCAGTCAGGAGCTACTGAGGAAGCCCCCAGCATTCCTGCCTGTGACTCTTAGCTCAGGCTGCTCCCCACACCCAGAAGGCCCTCCCTTTTGACCTTGGAGAATATAAATCTTGCCGTCTTTTATGAACCATATTAAAATGAGATAAAATGTGTCCCCTTTCAAATTGCCAGGATTCTGTATTTTCCTAATACTCAGTGTGGTAAGGGTACAACTCATGAGCACTCTTACCATCTGTAGGCAAGAAAATAAATAGGCACAAACTTTTGCAAAAAAAAAAAAACACCACCAAAACTGACAATGTGTGTCAGGAGCCTTCCAAATACCTTCAACCTGGTCACCTGGGTGGCTCATGGTTAAGTGTCTGCCTCCCACTCAGGTCATGATCCCAGGGGCCTGGGCTGGAGCCCCATGTCGGGCTCCCTGCTCAGTGGGGAGCCTGCTTCTCCCTCTCCCTCTGCCCTTCCCTCCACTTGTGCGCTCTGGCTCCGTCTCTCTGTCAAATAAATACATAAAATCTTAAAAAAAAAAAAATACCTTCAAACTTCGGCCCAATAATTCTACTTCCATGAATCTTTCCCAAAGATACAATCAGAAATGCAGACGGGGGCGCCTGGGTGGCACAGCGGTTAAGCGTCTGCCTTCGGCTCAGGGCGTGATCCCGACGTTGTGGGATCGGGCCCCACATCAGGCTCCTCCGCTATGAGCCTGCTTCTTCCTCTCCCACTCCCCCTGCTTGTGTTCCCTCTCTCGCTGGCTGTCTCTCTCTCTGTTGAATAAATAAATAAAATCTTTAAAAAAAAAATTTAAAGAAATGCAGATGAATATTTATGCATAAAGATATACAGCATTATGTTACAGCAATTTTTATATTGCTGTTACATAATTAATACCTGATAATAAGGGAATATTTAAATGTAATTAAGTATATCCATATTATACAGCCATCAAAACTGAAGTTGGTAAAGGCATTTTAATGCTGACATTAGTGAATCTAGAGAACTCTCAAATTATAGACCCAGAGTGACCCAAATTGACCTTCCCCCACTTGTTGTTTCAGAGGATGCTTACAGAAATGCTATAAATAGAAAAGTTCCATTTTCCAGCAAGGTTGGAAAGTTATTATAGGCATATACTCTGAGGCTGCTGGGAGCCGTGGATATGCAAATGAATGGGAAATCAAAACAAAACAAAACACCGTAGGCTTGGTATAGAGGGTCACTGTTTTTATGCAGGGCTTCCTGGGGGCTGCTGTTCAGGAAGCACATTTCAGAAAACTTTGGAGGGAACACCTAGGAAAGATTGCCATGTTGAGAGGGGTCATAGCTACTGTTAGTCATGGAATTATTTTTTCTTCCTTGGAATTTTTTGAGTTGCCCTACGAAAATGTCGTAAGTGTTATGAAAGGAAGAGAGCCAGAGGGTCATTCTCCATCCAGCGTAAGCAGGTGTGAAGTGCTGTAGAGTCAGCCAGCACACGGATTCAAAATGGCAGCCACGCCCGAGAGGATGGCAGTGCAGAGGGTGGTAGGAGGCCAGGACAGGGGAGCCGCGCAGTGCTGCCTGGTTGACTCTCATGCTCTGCCTACATGACAAAGGCCATGGGGTGCGGTCAGGGTCACAGTACTGCCACCTGCTCCTACTCCACCCTGGGACTGGCCAGAGATTTCTCCATACCTCAGAGACCATCCCCAGGATGTGAGCCATATTCCAGGCTCTGCCTATTCTTGATTGTAGACTTCGAGTCTAAGATGCACTGGATGGGTCTGCTTGGATTCGATGCCTCCTCCTTAGTTCCCCACTCTTCTACTATCCCTGGACTCTGTCTCCAGGTCTTCCTTTGTACCACTCTCACACCACTGGGTCAGCCCAAGAGCCTGCCCCCAGCCCAGGATCTGGTCTCAATCATGTAGCCAGAGGGATATAAACTTGGTCAGGACTTCAGAAGCAGGCACTGAGCTGTATGTACAGTGGGGTGTAACAGGACTTTGGAAATACTTGCTCGGACACCTCCTGATTACCTTCCAAGGGCCCCTAAAGTATTCATCAGGCTTTATCAGGCTAATGGGCTTCAAAAGGAGCAATTTTCTGAGACATGAGACAGGACAATATAAAAAGAACATTAAGGAAAAAAATTCCTATTCCACAATGAAAGGGAAAAGATCATTTAGCATCCCTGTTGGTGTTATCTATTCATGAGAAACAGCACATTTAATCCAGAATGGGATGTAGGGAGGGCTCTGATGCCCTCACCTTAGGGTCACCTTCATGCAGAACTCGTCTGTCTCCACTGCCACAGATGGCGGGGGCAATGGAGACGAGGATGCAGATGAGAGACATTCCAGAGGCGGGCTCCACAGGGTGCAGAGGAGTTTGAGGGAGAGGGTGTGTGGAGGAGAAGGTCGAGCGTGACTCCCAAGGCACTGGCTTAAGGGATGAGAGAGAAGGGGCACCATTCTCCAGCCTGGCCACCTTCCTGTCTCCCTTCCCAAGGCCCACTTGGTTTCTATTTTATCTTGGTTTCTATGTTGGACTGTGCTGTGGGAGTTCACGCCTTCAGGTCAGGGATTATGATTCCATCCTAGCCCCCAGTGTCTCTACCCATCCACTAAAGTTGGGTTTTGGTTACCAGCACTAAGACCAGCAATCTTGGGCACAAAAGTTGTGAGAGGCCATAAGCGTAAGAGTGCTCTGCACCTGTCCTGGCCAGGAGGGCCATTTGTGCTCCTCCTCTGCCTCCCCACCTCCGCCAAAGTAGGATGCAGGTGAGTCCCCTCAGGAAGACTGTCTTTCGCAGAATGTATTTGCTCGAATTGAAGGGGCCATGAGGTTACTCCCTGGTTGCTCCTAGAGACAAAGGAATCAGGGGTTCTTACCTTTCCGCACTCCATCCTCCTTCCCCATCCCCTGTTCGCCTTCTCTCTTGCTCCTTTCTGGCCCTTAATTCTCTTCCACTTTCATCTTTCTCTTTCCCTTCCTCCTTCCCTTCTCTATTCCCACCATCATTTCTACTTTCAATCTAGTATCTCTTTTTCTAGCCTCTCCTATCCCAAGCTTAGGAAAATAATTTCAATTTAACTTTTTTCTCTACTAAAGAACTAAGAAAAAACATTTTTTTAATTTTTATTTTGTTATATTAGTCACCATACACTACATCACCAGTTTTTGATGCAATGTTCCATGATTCATTATTTCCATATAACACCCAGTGCACCATGCAATATGTGCCCTCCTACTACCCATCACCAGTCTATCCCAATCCCCCACCCCTTCCCCTCTGAAGCCCTCAGTGAGAGTGTAGTGTTTCCCAGAGTCCACAGTCTCTCACGGTTCATTCCCCCTATGTTTACCCCCCCTTCATTCATCCCTTCCTTCTCCTACCGATCTTCCTGCTATTTCTTATGTTCCATAAATGAGTGAAACCATATGATAATTGTCTTTCTCTGCTTGACTTATTTCACTTAGCATAATCTCCTCCAGTCCCATCCATGTTGCTGCAAATGTTGTGAAATCGTTCTTTCTGATGGCTCAGTAATATTCCATTGTATCTATGGACCACATCTTCTTAATCCAGTCATCTGTTGAAGGGCATCTCGGCTCCTTCCACAATTTAGCTATTGTGGACAATGCTGCTATGAACATTGGGGTGCATGTGGCCCTTCTCTTCACTACGTCTGTCTCTTTGGGGTAAATACCCAGTAGTGCAATTTCTGGATCAGAGGGTAGCTCAATTTTTAACTTTTTAAGGGACCTCCACATTGTTTTCCAAAGTGGCTGTACCAACTTGCATTCCCACCAACAATGTAGGAGGGATCCCCTTTCTCCACATCCTCTCCAGGAATTGTTGTTTCTTGCCTTGTCAATTTTTGCCATTCTAACTGGCGTAAGGTGGTCTCTCAAGGTGGTTTTGATTCGAACTTCCCTGATGGCTAATGATTTTTAACATTTTTTCATGTGTCTGTTAGCCATTTGTATGTCTTCTTTGGAAAAGTGTCTGTTCATATCTTCTGACCATTTTTTGATTTGATTATTTGTTTCACATGTATTGAGTTTGAGAAGTTCCTTGTAGATCTTGGATACTAGTTTTTTATCTGTAATGTCATTTGCAAATATCTTCTCCCATTCCGTGGGCTGCCTCTTAGTTTTTTTGACTGTTTCCTTGCTGTGCAGAAGCTTTTTATCTTAATGAAGTCCCACAAGTTCATTTTTTCTTTTGTTTCTCTTCCTTTGGAGATGTGTCATGAAAAATTGCGTGGCCGATGTCAAAGACGTTACACCTTATGTTCTCCTCTAGGATTTTGATGGATTCCTGTCTCACATCGAAGTCTGTCATCCATTTGGAGTTTATCTTTGTGTATGGTGTGAGAGAGTGGTCAAGTTTCATTCTTTTGCATGTATAGCTGTCCAATTTTCCCAGCACCATTTATTGAAGAGACTGTCTTTTTTCCACTGGATGTTTTTTCCTGCTTTGTCAAAGATTAGTTGCCCAAAGAGCCGAGGGTCCATTCCTGGGTTCTCTATTCTGTTCCATTGGTCTACGTGTCTGTTTTTGTGTCAGTACCATGCTGTCTTTGTGATCACAGCTCTGTAGTATAGCTTGAAATCAGGCAACGTGATGCACCCAGCTTTGTTTTTCCTTTTCAACAATTTCTTGGCGATCTGGGGCCTTTTCTTGTTCCACACAAATTTAAGGGCTGTTTGTTACAGTTCTTTGAAAAATGTTATTGGTATTTTGATCGGGATGGCATTGAAAGTGTAGATTGCTCTGGGCAGCATAGACATTTTAACTATGTTTATTCTTCTGATCCTTGAGCATGGAATATTTTTCCATCTTTTTATGTCTTCCTCAATGTCTTTCTTTTTTTTTTTTTTATATATATATATATATATATTTTTAAGATTTTATTTATTTATGTGATAGAGAGACAGCCAGCGAGAGAGGGAACACAGCAGGGGGAGTGGGAGAGGAAGAAGCAGGCTCATAGCGGAGGAGCCCGATGTGGGACTCGATCCCGGTAAGCCGGGATCACGCCCTGAGCCGAAGGCAGACGCTTTAACGACTGCGCTACCCAGGCGCCCCCCTCAATGTCTTTCAAGAGTGATTTATAGTTTCTAGAATATAGGTCCTTTACATGTCTGGTTAAGTTAATTCCAAGGTAACGTATGGTTTTTGGTGCTATTGTAAATGGGATGGATTCCCTAATTTCTCTTTCTTCAGTCTCATTGTTCGTGTACAGAAATGCAACTGATTTCTGAGCATTGATTTTGTATCCCGCCACATTACTGAATTGCTCTATAACTTCTAGTAGTTTGGGGGTGGAGTCTTTTGGGTTTTCCATATAGAGTATCATGTCATCTGTGAAGAGAGACAGTTTGACTTCTTCTTTGCCGATTTGGATACCTTTTATCCCTTTTTGTTGTCTGATTGCTGTTGCAAGGACTTCTAGTACTATGTTGAATAATAATGGCGAGAATGGGCATCCTTGTCGAGTTCCTGATCTTAAGGTAAAGGCTTTCAGCTTTTCCCCATTGAAAATGATATTTGCTGTAGGCTTTTCATAGATGGTTTTTATGAAATTGAGAAATGTACCCTCTATCCCTACACTCTGAAGGGTTTTAATCAGGAAAGAATGCTGTATTTTGTCAGATGCTTTTTCTGCATCAATTGAGAGGTTCTTGACTCTTTTCTTGTTGATATAATCTATCACACTGATCGATTTGCGAATGTTGAACCACCCTTGCATCCCAGGGATGAATCCCACTTGGTCATGATGGATAATCCTTTTAATGCGCGGTTGGATCCTATTAGCTAGGATCTTGTTGAGAATTTTGGCGTCCATATTCATCAGGGAAATCGGTCTATAATTCTCCTTTTTGATGGGGTCTTTGCCTGGTTTGGGGATCAAAGTAATACTGGCCTTATAGAATGAGTTTGGTAGTTTTCCTTCTGTTTCTATTCTTTGAAACAGCTTCAGGAGAATAGGTATTATTTCTTCTTTGAATGTTTGGTAGAATTCCCCGGGGAATCCGTCAGGCCCTGGACTCTTGTTTTTGGGGAGGTTTTTGATCACTGCTTCAATCTCTTCATAATTAATTGGTCTGTTTAAATAATCAGTTTCTTCCTGTTTCAGTCTTGGTAGTTTATAGGTTTCCAGGAAGGCATCCATTTCTTCCAGGTTGTTTAATTTATTGGCATAAAGCTGTTGATAAAAGTTTCTCCTGATCCTTCCTATTTCATTGGTGTTGGTCGTGATCTCTCCCCTTTCATTCATAATTTTCTTAATTTGGGTCCTTTCTCTATTCTTTTGAATAAGTCTGGCCAGTGGCTTATCGATCTTATTTATTCTTTCAAAGAACCAGCTTCTAGTTCTGTTGATCTGCTCTACTGTGCTCCTGGTTTCTAATTCATTGATCTTTGCTCTAATCTTGATCAGCTGCCTTCTCATGTGTGGGTTAAGCCTGTTCTTCTGTTCCAGCTCCAGCTTCTTGAGGTGAGAATATAAAAACTGCATTTTAGATTTTTTTGTTCTTTTGAGTGAGGCTTGGATGGCTATGTATTTTCCCCTTAGGACTGCCTTTGCAGTGTCCCATAGGTTTTGGACCGATGTGTCTTCATTCTTATTGATCTCCAGAAATTGTTTAAACTGATTTTTAATATTCTGGTTTACCCAATCATTCTTGAGCAGGATGGTTCTTAGTTTCCAAGCATTTGAGTTTTTCCAATTTTTTCCTTGTGATTGAATTCTAGTTTCAAAGCATTGTGGTCTGAGAATATGCAGGGAATAATCTCAGTCTTTTGGTATCGGTTGAGACCTGTTTTGTGACCCAGTATATGGTCTATTCTGGAGAAAGTTCCATGTGCATTCGAAAAGAATGAGTATTCTGTTGTTTTGGGGTGTAGTGTTCTGTATATATCTATGAGGTCCATCTGTTCCAGTATGTCATTCAAAGCTCTTGTTTCTTTGTTGATTTTCTGCTTAGGTGATCTGTCTATTGCTGAGAGCGGAGTGTTGAGGTCCCCTACTATTAACATATTTTTATCTATATGTCTCTTTATTCTGGTTAAGAGTTGGCTTGTATAACTAGCTGCTCCCCTGTTGGGGGCATAGATATTTATAATTGTCATATCCGCTTGTTGGATACATCCTTTAAGATTAATATAGTGTCCTTCTGCATCTCTAACTACAGTCTTTAGTTTAAATTCTAATCTGTCTGATATGAGAATTGCTACCCCAGCTTTCTTTTGAGGTCCATTGGCATGAAAAATGGTTTTCCATCCCTTCACTTTCAGTCTGGATGTATCTTTAGGTTCAAAATGAGTCTCTTGTAGACAGCAAATGGATGGGTCATGTCTTTTTTATCCAATCTGCAACCCTGTGGTGTTTTATGGGAGCATTTAGGTCATTCACATTGAGAGTGATTATTGAGAGATGTGATTTTAATGATGTCATGTTTCCTGTGAAGTCTTTGTTTCGATAGATTGTAAATTTCTGTTCTGTATCACTCTTGGGGCCTTTTTACTTTTATAGAACCCCCCTTAATATCTCATGTAGGGTTGGTTTGGTGGTTACAAATTCCTTCAGTTTCTGCCGATCCTGGAAGGTCCTTATCTCTCTGTCAGTTCTGAATGACAGCCTTGCTGGATAAAGGATCCTTGGCTGCATGTTCTTCTCAGATAGAGCTTTGAAAATACCCTGCCAACCCTTCCTGGACTGCCAGGTCTCTGTAGACAGGTCTGACATTATTCTGATATTTTTCCCTCTGTACGTAAGGATTGTCTTCCCCCTGGCCGCTTTCAATACTGTATCCTTGGATCTAATATTTGTGAATTGCACTATGACGTGACGTGGCATAGGTTTGTCGTGGTTGACCTTGGGAGGGGTCCTCTCTGCTTCTTGGACACGAATGCTTGTTTCCTTTGCCAGATTAGGGAAGTTCTCAGCTACAATTTGTTCAAATATCTCTTCTAGACCTCTTTCTCCACCCCCTCAGGGATGCTGATGATTCTGACATTGGAACGTTTCATTGAGTCAGTAATCTCCCGTAATCTACATTCTTGAAATTGGATTCTTTTGAGCCAAGTTTCCATTTTAACCTTCTCTTCTACCATCCCATCCTCCAATTCACTAATTCGTTCTTCTGCCTCATTTACCCTGGCTGTCAGAGCGTCTAGTTTAGACTGCAGTTGATTCATAGCATTTTTAATTTCTGCCACACTCGCTCTCATTTCTGCCCTTAGAGATTCTATATTCTCGTTAATATTTTCATTAATAGTTTTTTCAAGCCTACACATCATCTTGACCATTGTTACTCTGAACTCCATTTCTGACAATTTGGTTATACCCATATCCATCAGTTCTGTGGCTGCGGCCACAGACTCATTATCTTTTCTTTGCTGGGGGGATTTCTCCTCCTCGTCATTCTGATGAGGAGAGGTTGCAGGGATGCCTAGAGCCCAAATTATTGACCAGGGCACAGGCAGTGTGCACTTGTTTTATAGGGACCTTAGGGATGTGGGCTTCTTGATTTTTCAGCCTGGCTTCTGGGGGAGGGGCCTGCTGTGCCGATACTCAGGCAACCCTGTTTGGGTAGAGTCTCCCTGTCCCCTGCGAGGGGGGATGGGGATGGGCGCAATATGAGCTGGTATTTCCCGGCTTTTGTTCTCTGGCGGCTTTCCCTGGCAATTTTCTGTGACTCTTCTGAGAGTCAGAGCAGCAGTGGCCTTATCCTAGCCTCTGTCTCAGATCAGAGAGATCACAGTCCACTCTCCACTGAGCTCTCTTAGCCACTTTAACTCTGTTTCTGTCGGTGCTGCTAAAAACCCTGCAGCTTCCCAGGATGTGCGCCCCACACCTGGCGTCCCAGCCCTCACTTCCAGGGCCCACACGTCTCTGTCCTTTGTGCTTCTAACACCACCAGCCGCCCCCAGGTTCCCACGCGCGCTCCTGAGCTCCCTGTTCAGTATGGTTCGCGTGCACTCTGGAGCTCCGGTTTTCAGACTGGTCGCGCGCGTTCCCAGGCTCACAGTCTCAGTCTGCTCTCTCGCGGGTGCCCGTCCGCGAGCCCCGCCTGCTCCCCCGTGCAGGTGGCTACTGCTTCCCGGCACCTGAATGCGGCGGCTCCCTCCCCCTTCCGTTTATCTTCCGATATCTGCTGCGTGGATTCACGGCTCCCCGCTTCGTACCTCAATACTCAGCGCAGGAGATGTTCATTTGTAGAGATCCAGATGTATCTTCCTACGTCTCAGGCTGATTCCATGGGTGTTCAGGATGGTCTGGTAGATATCCAGCTCTACTCGGGGGACCAGGTGAGAAAGGGGTCCCCTACTCCTCCGCCATCTTTTCTCCTCCCTGCAGAAAGTGGTCGCTTTTCTGTTCATAGAGTTTCTGCTACTCTTTTCTTCATTCTCCAGTTGTGTTCATAGGTATTCAGAATGGTTTGGTAGCTCTCTGGCTGAACTCCTGGGATCAGATGAACTTTAGGTCTCTTGCTCCTCCGCCATCTTGGAACACCCCAAAACTAAGAAAAATTTTATACAAAGCAAATTTAAGCTGTCACCCACCCTGTCCACCAAGACCTTGCCAAGACACTCTGCCCACACTCAAATACTTGTCTGATATTTGGGTTCTCTGGTGTTCTTCTACCCCATGGTTTGCCCCATCATGTTTGATGTGAGTTTTTCTAACCTCAGTTATAGCAACCATTATGTTCATTGAGTTCTTTGCAATAAAAACTTTTGACCCCAAAATGTCTTCTCCCCCTTTCATAATTAGAATAAAAGCCTGTTTGATTTTTGTTGCATGTTCAATTTTAAGTGTTGCTTCTCTTTCTTTTCATTAGATATGTGACAAAGAATGGCATTACTACGTCATCAATGTGGAATTTCCTGTAGTTACCTTATACATGGATGGAGCAACATATGAACCCTATCTGGTGACCAATGATTGGCCCATTCATCCATCTCACATAGCCATGCAACTTACGGTCGGCGCTTGTTGGCAAGGTAACTCTGCGTCAAGCCCTTCTCCCTGGCCCGTCTGTGTACAGTCCATGAAAGTACTGAGAGAGAGAAGGGAAAAGCAAGTGTTGTGAGAATTAGCCTAGAAAATTTACTACCCCTTACTAATAAAGCAGGACCTATAAAAATAAGGATTACTCCAGACACTAATCTTGTGTAATAATAAAGCACTTGACTTGAGACCAGATTTTGATTTTAGATCAACATGAGCAGTTTCATGGTGGCCTCTGAGTTGCTAGTGCCTTTTACTGTTCTGGACCCTTCTCTGATTTCAAACTGGGCCTGTGTAAAGAAGAGACTGAATGTAGAATCCCGTATCAAAATTGCCATTTGATGCTGTTGAATGCTAATCGGTAGCCAAGGATCTCCCTTTGTCACCACACGAGTTGTCCAAGCTCCCAACACTCTGCTCTGGGAGCTCACAAATCTGTAGGGCTGTAGGGGTGGATTATCTGTAGGCATAAGGCCGTGGGACACCACCGTCAAGTTCAGCTCAGCTCTGAGCCCCTTCCCCACTCACTAAGGATAGAGGCTCCTTGTTGCCTTTCCACTAGAAGGTCTCTGCTCCCTCCTCAGTTCATCTGCTGCCACCTCCGCTCCAGTCCCCAAACTGGAAGACTAATCTCCTCTTTGGAAGCAGGAAACCCAGCTCTTGGAGCATTCACTTAACCTTTCTGTCTTTCACTCAGATCTGTTGGAATCTTTGTTTTTGTTCCCTGAAAAGCTGGGGTGCTTTGAAATGCCAGTGAAAGAACAGAGGGGAGGAAAGATGCTCCCCAAATAAGCAGATTAGTACTCTGAGATGACCCAACCTCAAGGTGACGGATTCTTTGAAAGTTGCGAAGATGTGTGACTTTGACCATTCGCCATGGGGAGCGGAGCGGAGAGGTGGGCTGTGGAATAAGAATGTGCCTTCAGAGAACCAGTTGACCAAAGAGCGAGCTAGGGGACATGTATTTCCCTCTGGATTGAGACAAAGAGTGAGTGCTGGACCGCAGCACGCAAGATAAGACAGAAGGGTGCACACATAGCACAGCCTGGGAGCAATAGGGGTACAAAACTCAGGAAGGAATAAAGCACAGATGAGGCAAGGGAAGAGAATATATATTTTGAGCTGGGGTCACAGACTTGACATCTGACATATGTCATGTGATACTAAAAATTCATTGAACATTTCAATAGAACTTGGTAAGAGCTTTATCAGTACTGCGGAATCCCCCAGGAATTCAGAAAAGGCGACTGTTATCTGGCGAGAGTCCATGAAACTAATTAGTGTAGCAAGCCGCTGATTCACAGATTGCACAGGAATCATTCGTCACTGAACACAGCTGGGCCGCAGTGCTGGCCCTCTCCCATGGCTCAGTGCCCCAGCCGGACACCACAGCCAGCCTGTGGAGTTTTTGGAACATAGCCTGGATGCCACCCATAAGTTAAGGGGGCCCCGTGATGTCCTCACCATGTACCTCACCATGAGTCTTCCCTTAGAGGCCCTCAGAGACCACATCGGGATCCCTGTCCCCCCAGCCTGCAATGGAAACCTGCCCCCACCTCTACAAGGCCAGTTATAACCACCGCTGCCCAGTTGCATGTCCTCTGGGCAGGGAAACAGTCCCACCAAAATAAAAAGTGCTTTTATAAAGAATTAAGATGACCTCTTTGAATCCGTTACCATAGGCTGTGTTGTGTTGCAGTGACAATCAAGCCCCAGTACTCAGGTACTTAAGATAATTCTCAGTTTATATTCCCCGCGGATCAGTGGGGGCTCTTCTCCGCTTCTTCCTTAGTCTGGGACCCAAGCAGACAGAGCAGCCACATTGCTTCGTACTGAGAAAGAGGGGAAAGAAAGCATGATGAATGGTGCATGAGCCCTTACAGCTTTCACCTACGAGAGACACTAATCATTTTTACTCACATTTTATTGGCCAAAGCAATTCATATGTCCACACCTAACTCCAAGAAGGCAGGGAAGTAAAAATCTATAATGTGTTGGGAAGGAAAACTGGAAATATTTTATGAACAACACTGATGAGCACCATGGTCTGTCCACTCAGTCAACAGATATTTGACTGTCCTTCCCACATAAAAAACACAACCACCCTTCCCTAAATGAGGCAACCCAAAATTCCAGCCGTTACTGGCTCCAGGCACAGTGTGCAGATTCTCTGAGTGGTTCCTGATGGTCTGTCCAGCAGGCTGAGAGGCAGGGGTGGCTATCTCTCGGGACCAGATCAGGACCCACTTGATCTGGAGACCTACACACTAATAGGAAGAAATATTTGCTGCCACCACAACTTGTCATCATCCCCTACACACACACACACACACACACACACACACACACACACACACTGCAGCAGTGGAACAGTGGAAGAAGGCAGAATAACCAAAAAACATTTCCACTAAGAGGAAGAATTAGAGAAACACAGCAGTCTTTGGTCACTAGCAATTCTGAAATCCCTCTGGGCAGATGCTTTAAGGGTCCCTACCCTAAGGTGGGGAGTGTTCTCCATTGTCTAGGAGGTGTTTCCTTCTCAATATTGTCCCAGGCCACATGTAAAGACGGTGGCATCGCTCCATAAATAACAGCACTAATATTATATGGATTAGAGTTTTATTTAAAAGCTATTTCACAAAAATGCTTTTCAAACATTAAACCAAAGTGTAGGTTTATTTTAAAAGAATGTAGGAGAAAGTGCCTACGTGGGTGTTCACCACGGAGTATTTCCACCCCCTTCCCAGAGGGATGCTGGAAGGCGGGGTCACATGACTTGCTTTGGCCAATTAAACGTGAGTGGAAGTGCCTGACATCATTTCCTGGCCGGAACTTTAAGAGCCAGGGTTGGAGGAGGCCCTTTACATACCTGGGTATTTACAGTGCTGTGAGAAAGAGCTAGGAGTCCTGACATGTGGATAAAGAACCAGGGGCTTTCAGGGGGGAAAGCCAAACCTCCCTGACCCCACGTCTTCAAAGCCTGTTTTCTCCTCACTGTGGCTTGTTCCCCCATTGCTAGTTGACCATTCTGTTGATGTCATTATGTGTTTGGGAAAATGCAGAAGCTGATGTGTAAACTCTGCAGGGCCTTTACCTTCTGACACATCTGTCAGCTCTGGAATCAAGAACCCACAGCAGCCCTGCATTCCACTTGCTAAGCCCTTGCTATGTACTCCCTTAAGTGACCTTCCACAGAACAAGGGAAAAGAGTTCAGGCTTTAGAGTCAGAAAACTTTGAATGTGAGTCAAACCCCCATCCTGCCACTTCCTAGCTGTATGCACCCAGCAGAATCTGCAACTTCCCTGAGTAACTACTTTCTCATCTATCAAACCAGGCTAGTACCGCCCTTGTCCTTATAAGGAAGAGGTGATAGGTACATGCAGCATGCTTGGCATGTTTCAGTTGAATAAATATACCCATTGGAGAACATCTGCTGGTCCCCTCCTCCATCCCTTCTCTGCTCCTTGCACCTCAGCCCCACACGGCAGACAGTCTGCAAACGTGGTATGCTCTGGCTTCTGTCACGCAAGCCTTCCCGTGGCTCCTTGCGAGCACGGATGTTTCTCCCCTTCCCCAGGATGAACCCTCCCACATGAACCCTGCTCTCCTGGGTCTACCTGCAGGTCAGAAGGAAGGTCAGTGAGGTGGGAGAATAGGCAGTCAGAAGACGAGTATTGGGACATGGCCCTTGTGGTGTAGGCAGGACCCTGACCATGCAGTCTTTCGAGCCATGGAGATTTGGGTATTTTCCCTGAGAGGAAAGATGATATATTGGTAAATTTTCAGCATAGGAGACAATCCTTAAGAAGCTTGAAACTTGGGCTTTATAGGACGGGTAAGAGTTCAGCAGACAATCTTAACAGAGGCGTACCCACGACTCCCTGTCACTGGGAGGTACGGGGACTGGGATGAGAGCAGAAGAGGCTGGGAGGAGGAGTTGTGACCAGTTGTGACCATAAGACGCCAGACTGCCTTGTGAAGGAGCTTGGATTCGCGTCAAGACTTACATCCTCCTTGGAGCCACGCTTTGTCTCGGAAGAACACAGAAGAAAACCTTGCAGTCGGACGCGGTGCTGTGAAATTGACAGCCCACGACGCAGCCCTTATTCGGCATATTCCTAACTTTCTGAAGTCCACTTACATGCATATTATAAGCCCGCTGGGTGAGCTTCTAATTGCCTCTGGGCCTGCAATTGTGGGGAGCTTTTGAGGTGCTTCTGAGGTTGGCAAGGAAACGAGTTCCCATTTGTGAAATTTCCAATTGGGGTTTCACAATGGGGAGAGAAAATAATTTGATAGCAGCTGCCTGTCGGATGCTCTGGGGAACGGGCTTCAGCGCCATGGCTGGGCAGTGCTCCGCAGCCCCAATTAGCCTGCTGTGTCCTGTGAGTGAATTTGAAAGGCAGAGTAATCAGTGGAACTTCATTTTCATTGGTATTTTTTCCAGTAATTAAGAGAAAACAGAGACTTCATTTACACTTAAGAAATGTTGCCAGTACAGCCTCCAGCATGTATCTTAATTGTAGAGAAGGGCTTTTGCAGCGAGGATGGCCCTCGCATCACGGAAGAGTCCTCTTCTCCTCCGTGGCCAATGCACACTGCCTTGCCTTCACCTCTGTGCTCGGAGTCAGCGTTCTCAGGATGTGACCAGACCCTTTCAGGGCTGAGCTCAGTCTGCGCCAACTCAGAAACGGCTGCTTTTAGGCAAATTCAAGGTTCCTTGTCTCTCTCTGGGTCTTGCCATAGGAGAAGATCATTTAAAAGACTAATTAATTTGCTCTTTTCCTTAGATTTCCTACTCACCCATGTCTAACAACAAAAATTCAAGTTCTGCTGATCTATTATAAAAGTTGCTGTACTCACACCTGCTTCGCCCCTGGACCTCTAAACTGGGCCCATCCACACAGAGACTGGAACCCGGCTGTCCCTGGGAGCAAGTCAGGAAGGCTGCTGACTGTGTCACACCAGGGCCTTAGGGAGCTGCCGGGTTTCAGGGAGATGCCCCAGCAAATGGAATTCCGGGCCGCCTGTCCCCCAACACCACAACCAGAGCATCTCTATTGTGGGTCCTTTCAAGGAAGTGGCTAACCAGGTTTCAGAAACACAACTCTCGGCATGCTGTCAAGAAGCCACCACCTTGCTCCCTCCCCGATCCTCATCTACGCTTTGTGGATCTCATCACAGGCTTCCCTACTTGTCACCCATCCCCAGCAACTACCTCATGCCTACTTCTGCCAGGGTCTCTCCTCCAGGGCTCCAGACCTTGGCCTTCCTAGAACATCCAGCTCTGCCTGCTCCTGACTCTGACACTATCCTGCTCTCAGAGGAGGAGACCTTCTACCCTAGCTCCTGGTCTTGCTGAGTCCTACCCCTTCCTTAACAAATAAAGCCACAGGAGGTAGAGAAAGGGATGGTTCTAAAAATTAGAACTTCTTGTTAAGGAACTCTCACTGTGGTTTTGGGAGGAGCCGAGTCAAAGAACAGGAATGGTCAAAGTGGGATAAAAAGGCAGAAGTAACCCTGAACGTTGCAATAATCAATAGTATGTCATCTTCCGACAGAGGGGAACTGGAGCCACATGTGGTCCTGAGATCTGGTGCACATTTCCAGGTCGTCCTGTCACCAGACACTCAAATTAGTGCAGGGACTTGGAGTACATGCCTTCACTTAATAAGTTGGTCTAATTTAGTACAAGTTCTCTTAATAAAGTCTGGGTTGAAATTATTCTACATCC